>NC_071992.2:70878804-71184673 GCF_028885655.2 Pongo abelii
ATAGCAATTTGTGATGCTGAATGACTCCCCACTTCTTTCCCAAATTTATTTATTTCTAAAATCTGACTTACCTACTGAAATGGATATTAGGGCTACTGTTTATAAACCAAATGATCAAAATTTTATTAAGTTTATTAATATTATGGAAGTGACAATCTTAGGCCCCTTTCGGAGGGTACATCTGGAGCCACCGAAAGAACAACAGGCTCCCGGTGAAACCACTCATGCCCATACTGTGCACACTAGCACAATGGGGGCCTCTCAGAGCTACACTTTTGCTATCTGCAACACCTGCCAATTTATTTTTCAGGATGCTGCAAGGATGGCTGAAATGTAGCAACAACTCTGCACTCTTTAAGATTTCAAAAGCATGCAAGAGAAGTTACATATAGATTTGCTACAGAAGACAGGGGTGTTAGGAAGAGAGCATCATTTGGTTTAAGAGGTCATTGTTGAAAACTCTTGAAGTAGCTTATAATGTCTATCAGTAGTATGATCATTAGTAGACTGAGATCAGACACAGAAAATAATCTGTTAATTCTTGATTGTACAAGTAAACATGAAAAGAATAATGGTCAAAAGGCAGAATAATCTAGAATCACCTATTGTAGAGAGCACAAGGCATGAGAGATCAGTAAACTCAGAGTATTTTAAAGATGAACATTCAGAAATCATGATTATAAAGGGATAATTAAATCAAACAGTTAAAATAACAGATATGTTAATGACAGGTTAAATAAAAATAACTTTCAGATTCTTAACACAAATCTAAAAATATCCCCTGTAATAACACTTTCATACTTGAAGAATTTGATGATGTCTAAATAAAAGATTTAATAGAAGGCATTCAAGCATCATTGTAAAAATGCCAAGGGTATATCTGAAAGCAGCATTTTTTTATAGTTTAAAAGACAAGAAAAGCAAAAATTTAGACCTATAAAAGATATTTTAAACATTAAAGCAAAAGCTCCATTCTTTTGTAAAGCACAGGACATGCATAAATGGAAGAACGGAATTCTGCACATCAAAGTTACAAAATAATAACATTAACTTTGTAAATACTTACTTGCCCAGGGCACATACTGAGTTTTTTGTAGGGTAATTAAGAATATGAAAGACCATTTTGTGTATTATGTTATTTTAAGAATATAAATACCTGACACGTGTGGAGTGTTTTCATCTCTATTATCTCCCTGGAATTCAGTGAATCTGAGAGGTGGATGTGTTTACCATCATTGCCATTTTAAGGTGAGAGGCCCACAGAAGATGAACAACTTGACAGCATGTGTGTGATAAAGAAGGGATGAATGCCCTAAAACCGCGACTTCACTTTTATTCTACTGTTTTCTATGACAAGGCAGGTTAGCAAACCAATTTGCAAGTGGATAAATCCTGTCACTATACTTAAAAGATCAAAAGAGGAGATAATGCCTATTTTCTCTTTTAGAGCTGCCAAATATCCAAAAGGAAATAAATTTAAGACTTAAAAAGTTTAAAAGACAGTTTATAAAGGCAGTTTTAAATAATTTAAACAACTGTTAATGTAAAGTAATAGCTAATACATCTGTCTGAGTGGAAAACGATTTGGGTAGAAACAAATTGAAAACCCAAGTTAACTAGTAAACAATAAGTTTATGTATTTTTTCCTTTATTCTCCAATCCATATAAATTTTATTGCATTCTCAAATACATTCATAAAATCTTTATGCTTATTGTTCAATGGCATTTTAGAATAAAAACCTTTAGCATCTAAGTATTTCAACACAGTTTAAAATTATGTATATTGTGACATATTCCAATAGTCTAGAAATCACCCATACCATGTATTTTACAGTCTAAAATAACACAGCCAATCATTTTACTTTATTTTATCCCAAAACATAATCTTTAATTTCTTAATTTCCCTAAAATGAACCTATTTTGAGTTCTTATGAGTTGCCAAATAATTTCAAAGTTCTGCTAAATATTTCCCCCCAAAAAAGAAAGCAGGACTGGTTAGAAATTATTCTTTGGATTGATATAATAAAAAATATACAGTTTGTATTTATGTAATCCTAACTGAAAAGTTAGATAAAATTATCTGTATATTCTCTTGTATAGGATTAAGAAAAACTTAAAAAGCACCAGGAGTACTATTCTGAAAAGTGCAACAGAACTTGGTTTTGTACTCATGTTTTTCTTTTCTACTTAAAAAAAAACAAAACTCACAAAGATTGGTTATTGTGCTTTTCAAGTGATGAAAATTCTTCTTTGCCTTGGTCTGATGAACTGTGAACCAAAGTAGAAAATACATACACCCATTTCAAATCACTCTAAGATGAACAGCAGTTCAGAATACACTTCTAGTTTTTGTTGGTACCAGAAGAAGCAATTTTTTCCAGGGCAACTTTGCATACAGAAACAATAGAGAGAGTATGGTGTGTTTTGTGCACACACACTCAGATTTATCTTCCGATGTTTTACATTATTCTAAAACAGTGACTCATATAAAAAACTAACAAGCCAAAATGAGTCATACATCAGAGGGTCTACTAAAATCAGTTCCTATGAGATGCCAGCGAAAGAATAGGCCTGTATTAAAACTGCTTATTTTAAATTCCATAGTTCTGATAATCATTTTGCTAAGAGCTGTGAATTGTTTCACTTACCTGCATCAATAATTATTTCATATTTAAAAGTCAAACATAGATTTTGCTAATTAAGGGCAAATACCATCAAGCATCAAAGCTTTATTCTCCTGTATGCTTACAAGATGCCTTTAGTAAGTAATTCAGAAGATGTCAAAAAATTTCCTTAAAACAGGTTTTTCATATAGAGTAAATAAAGTAGGTTGCAAAAGGAAACTTACCAGTTCTTAATATTGTAATTTACATGTATGAAACACAAGAGAGTTTTGAATAATGTGAAAGAATCTATTACTAAGATAACCCAACTGAAGGCAGTCAGTTTTGAAGTAAGGGCAACAGTATACTTAGAATATTTTTAAGAAACAACTTCGGTGTTTCTGCATAATTTGTAAATTTTTATAGCATTCACTTTCCATAGGTCTGTAAAATCACTTATTAGTGAAAAATAACAGGAAAAAAACTATCTTATAAAAACCTAAGAATGAAAAATCAACTGCAGACGGTACAGGGGCAGAGAGGTTGTGCCAGTTTTATTCACTGTTGTTTCCCATAAAAGGCAATTAAAATAACTGTTGAATGAATGAAAAAAATTAAAACAGAGCTAAGTGCTTACAGCATCACAGTGACCACAGGCTTGCTTAGTCATCGTAATAGACATAAGACAGAATTTACAGGTGACCCTCTGTATTTGTGGGTTTTGCATCCATGGACTCAGCCAACCATGGATTGAAAATATTTTTTAAAAACTGCATTTGTATTGAAAATGTACAGACTTTTTTGGTCATTATTCCCTACGCAGTACAGTATAACAACTATTTACATAGTATTTACATTGTGTTAAGTATTATAAGTAATTTAGAGACGATGTGAAGAGTTCATGGCAGGATGTGCATAGGTTATATGCAAATACTATGCCATTTTATATCAGGGACTTGAGCATCTGTGAATTTTGGTATCCCAGGGAAGTCCTGAAACGAATCCCTCATGGATAGCAAGGGACAACTGTGTGTATCTATATTCAAGTCAAAGACAATGTAGTATGAACACAATTTGGTCCAACAAATTGAATAAGCTAATAGAACAGTATTTTTTTTTTTTTGAAACTAAGCAGCTATTTGAAAAGTCTTAGATTAAAACAATAGCAATTGTAATAAAAGGTTATCTAAAAATACTTATTTTGCCTCAGAAAACAAGCATTCTCTAATCTTAATACTAAGAAATCAACTAATACAAGTAGATAACATCAGTCTGGCTCCCATTCCTAATAAAAATTTCCAAAGTGAAAACATGCCTGATGCCTGCATTAGTCCTTGGTATGGGGCAGGAAGGACGAGACTCTCAGTTGGGGCTGCTGGTCCCTACAGAGGGGAACAGAAAGGAGCTGGAGCAACTACTGTGAAGCAGGAGACATAGCCAAGACATGCACCTAACTCGCCTGAGTTTACCGCAGGTCCCCAAAAATGTATTTTATAACTGGATTGTGGAAAACTACAGTATTTACTTTCCTAAATTAGATGTCATAGTTAACTAAAGTTAATCAAAAATAAGGATGCCCTTTTTGAATTATTGTGTTTTATATTTTTAACTCATCTTGAGCAATTCATTAAAATATAGTTCTAGGACATCTTTTTGAAATTTACCATAAAAATTAGCCTTACTGATGTTTAGAAATGTTTTATATTTAGTATACAGCTAATAAAAACTAATTGAAAAGTGAGAAGTGAGGGGAAAAATGGCATAACTTTTTGTCTGTAAGAACCAACAGGAAAAAGTCAATGAATTCCAAAGTGGAATCAGAAAACTCCAATATCAGTTCTCTTATCTGTACAAGCAAGATGTTCCTTTTCAGGCCACTCATTTTCTAGAGTAGCCAGAGAGAATGAACAGATAACCCAATGAAGAAGGAGTATCAAGCAAATTTTATCTCCCAATTCAGACATATTTTCCTTGGTTATTTATTTTATAGAGCAAAAATGCCACGTTAAGTTAAAATTTTTTTTTCTCTTTTGAAAACTCCCTTTTCTTTTCTTTCTTTCTTTTTTTTTTTTTTGAGACAGGGTCTCCCTCTGTCACCTAGGCTGGAGTACAGTGGTGCAATCTCGGCTCACTGAAACCTCCAACTCCCAGGTGTAAGCGATTCTCATGCCTCAGCCTCCGCAGCAGCTGGGATTACAGGCATGTACCATCATACCCGGCTAATTTTTTGTGTCTTTAGTAGAGATGGGGGTTTTGCTATGTTGGCCAGGCTGGTCTCGAACTCCTGGCCTCAAGTGATCCACCCGTCTTGGCCTCCCAAAGTGCTGGGATTACAGGCGTGAGCCACCATGCCCAACTGAAAGCTCCCTTCTAATGATCCACAACTTAGAAGCACTTCATTTTAACTGCTATGTGGGGTGGGGGTGGGGGGTTCCCTATGATTGTGTATTTTTATCAAAATAAAAAGACTTAAAAATACAATGGGTGGTACAACACTGAGATATTTTCATTTTCTTCACATAGGGCCATTAGTATTTTCAAAGAGGAAATGAAAAAGAAATTGTGCAAAAGGGAAGCAATGATGCCTCAGAGAGCAAAGGAGGACAATTGTATCTGAATGCAAAGTAAGATTGCTTAATCAATACTCTATTTTTAGATAATTTCCTGTGCTTTTTTTTTTTTCTATAAAACAGTCCCAAAATATTGGTGATCTGGGTCTGATTACAAAGTAGGTAGCCCACAGGTCAGCTCAATCTGAAAACTGCATGTATCCCAAATTGTGGTAAGTTATTGATCTTATTACCAGTAACTGCTTAAGTTTCTGGGGGTACAACAAAAATGTTTGACACCAACTATAAAAATGTTCACAATGAAGGACCCTAAACATCTGGAGAACATGCCTCCATTCATGTATAGTAAATTGCCTAATGCTATTAAAATCGCAAATACAGAATAATCCAGATTTCATGTCTGAACTGTCAAGCACCCATACTGAATCTGTCTATAAATTCAAACAAAAAGACAGACATCAGACACTTTATAAGAAAAGTGCTAAAGAAAGAAAGTTTTACTTAGCTATAAATATAAGTTTTACTTATCTATAAAAGCTCAAGCAGAAACTAGTTTTAAGCCATCTCAAAGTAAAGTGTACTTTAAAGACGGGCTTGTGCTATGGCATAAATATTGTGTATGTGCTGATGCTTGAGTAGCACTAAAAAATGTAATGAAAACAGAATTCGTGGCCTGGTTCAGGTCTGCACATACCATCCATCTGTCCTCCCTAAGTTATGCTCATGTGCATGTCCAGGATAAAATCACTTCCAGAAACAACCATTTCTATTTATTTCCACATAGTTAAGGGTAAACAGGATCAGTTCTAGGCAAAACCGTCATGTCAAGGGTAGCCGCTCTCTCCTCTGCCTCCAGAGGACCCCATGTACTCTCCTGGCTGGAACAATTAGAAGAGATTAGTTATCTATATTCCTTGACCAATTCTATTCAAGGTCATTACCTTGAAAACCTTACCTCTCTGAACCTTTCACCCTTAATATGGACTGGAAAGCTCTTCTTGAAATGACCTGTCTGACATGTCTCTCCCCCAGCGACAGTAAATTCATCTGCAGGGATGCTGTTATTCATCCTCGTATCCCTAGCACCTGGTCAGCACCCTAGCATGTAGCAGACATTTGATAGACATTTGCTGAACAGAACTGAGGTCCCTTTAAGGAAATTTCAGGAATCAAAGCTAGCAGGTAAATATGTTTCAGGTCTCCTGAAATTTCAAATTGGTTATAAAGCAAGCTCAGAAGACAAGCCCCAGAGAAATACATGGTTAGTTTGTTTTGGCAGAGAGGTAGGAACTTAGGGAAAACACCACCGCCACCTAGGAGTCCGTACTGCTTCTGTGTCCCCAGGAGAGGCGTCACCTGCTTCGGCAGACCTCAAAAGCCAGGGAGTCTCAGGCACGTGCTACCCAGAGCCCACCAAGCACGGATACAAACCTGGGTAGCACTCAGCCAGCCTGGACGTTTAGAATACTTCTGCTTTAAATGTCCTGTTCCATAGCTCCTTAAGCACATGGAACCTGTATTGATCATGATTTATCATTTAGAAATAGCCAGTGAAGTTCTATGGGAAGGAAAAAGGAACAAAGTAAAATTCAAAATCTTTAAAAGAGGGTAACCTTCATGTGAAAATAAAATGTGAGGATCATGTTTAAAATATCAGAGAAAATTTTCAACTGATTACAGATATAGGAGAATAAAAAAGGAGAAAACCTGCATAAATTTAGTTTGGCTAAGTAAAACTAGTCATTTTTCCTTTTTCTAGCTACTAAAAAACAACTTCATTGAAAACAAGTTTAAAAACTACAGTAAAGTAGAAAAAGAAAAAAAAAATCCATAACCCCTAACACTAAAGATTTTTATAGTATACAGATAGCTAAAATTTTTATAGTATACAGATAGCTAAAATATTTATAGTATACAGATAGCTAAAATTTTAATGCTAACGGTGTTGATGCTTAAACCCATAGAATGTTGTTCTTATAGAAAATTTTAGCCCGATTAATTCGTGTACCTTTGATTTGATCGTCAAGCTCTGTTCATGTATCTTGTGAAACCCTGCCCAAGGCCTCCTTTCCCCCATCTGCCATCAGTGAAGAGTTCAGGAGCCCATCCCCTGGTATCTGTCACAGCCACCATTGGTTTTTTTTCAGTCTCCCCGTCCTAGGGCTGGGGGTCCTGGCCTCTCAACCTCTACCCTATCTTGAAGGTCGTACTGACAGACTTACCTGGTACCAAATCCACGTGTGCCTGGATTTCCAAGTATTGCTACACCTTGATTCTGTGACACTGAGCTGCGCCTACAGGTTGGGAAATCTAGATAGCTTGTGTGTGTCCTCTTCCCAACAATGCTGGCAAATTGCTATTGTTGCATTGGGTTCCTTATTCTAGCATCTGCCCCATCCCTGTGAGCAAGTCTAGTACTCCTCTCCACCTGCCCATAGGTAATAGGATCCCGCTCAGGAGACAAAAAAAAAAAAAAAAAAAAAAAAAAGTATATATATATATATATGGGCAACATGGGATAGTGTATCACTGTGCAAGATTTAGAGAAAGAAGAGCTTAAGAGTACATCTGTGGGCTATCTGGGGAACAGGAACAAATTAAGTTTTTACAGCAGCTATGTGTTTTGTGCAAAGAGTGAGGAAGATTGCTCCTTGCTAGTATTTCAAGCCTCCCATTCAACCACAATTATTACTGAAGTCCCCATCACAGTACATACTGATAGACCCTAAGATTGTAAGTGGCATGCTTATTATGTGGCATGCTTTTCAAAGCTTTTAATATTATATCTTATAGTATTTAGGAACTGGAATAATTAATCACTTTGAAAGTCATGCCATATAATGATAAAAGCCACCTACCTGAGGCCCTGCTCCAAACTCTAGCAAGGCAACCTTATTAATAGACCGTCACAGAATGAAGCATTCTGGGTGCCAAATACGGCCAAGGCAGCACCAAGAGGCAACCTAAAAAGAAAAGAAGAGTTAGTTTTAAATTCCAAAAGTCAGGCCAATCTGGTTAATGGCATATGAACCAAACTGCTTTTAATTCATTATCATTTATTCACATTCTTTGCACTTTATTGAAAAATGCATCTTAAATCCTGTTAAAAATGTATAGTACATAGAAAAATGAAAAGTACACAAATTAATATCCCTAGATTTATATATTTCCTCTGGAATCACAGTTATCTAGATTATTCACTTTTTTATTTTGATAAATTATTTCAAGTTTACTGTCATTTCTCAAAACTGCTGCTTATTTTCTTTATTTATGTTCTAAACACACCCATTATCTTCTCTGCAAAAGGCTTTCAGAAAAACCTTTTGTGGTGTCTATCTTGTCCTTAACAATCGCTATGGGAGAAATCTTGCCCCATGAGTGCTTTCCTCAGTCAGAGACCAGGCCACCTGTCCACAGAGAAGGGTGCAAGCCACTGAGCGCCCTCAAGCAGAGGCGGAATAAGGGGCCAGGGACAATTTCTGAGCTCTTGAATTAGTCTTTATGATGTGATTATTGCTTGTTTTCAATTAATTCCCAGGTCATGTCCATCCTCAACGACATACAAAGAAAATGCAAAATGTATTCTGAAGTATTCAATGTTTGCATCCGTCTGTTGGTGCAGGTTATGAAGACCGATCTCTAGAGATATTAACTAAGAGAGAAAAAGAAGCCACAAGTTCTATGCAGAAAATCACCTGCTTCATTTCCCTACAACAGAGGGTCAAGGCTCAATTATACATGGTTACCACTCTACTAAGACGATTATCTGACACTGATGGAATAAACATTACCAACACCTATTACGTATGGTACCCATCTGAGTTACTGTGGGTATAGACCGACATGATCCCTGCTCCGTGGGAGCACACAAGTTAGTTGTGGCTACAGAATATATACCTTTTGTCGTGCAGAAGCTCTTTAGTTTAATTAGATCCCATTTGTCAATTTTGGCTTTTGTTGCCATTGCTTTTGGTGTTTTAGTCATCAAGTCTTTGCCCATGCCTGTGTCCTGAATGGTATTGCCTAGGTTTTCTTCTAGGGTTTTTATGGTTTTAGGTCTTACGTTTAAGTCTTAAATCCATCTTGAGTTAATTTTTGTATAAGGTGTAAGGAAGGTGTCCAGTTTCAGTTTTCTGCAAATGGCTAGCCAGTTTTCCCAACACCATTTATTAAATAGGGAATCCTTTCCCCATTGCTTGTTTTTGTCAGGTTTATCAAAGAGTGAACAGGCAACCTATAGAACGGGAGAAAATTTTTGCAATCTATCCATCTGACAAAGGGATAATATCCAGAATCTACAAGGAACTTAAGCAAATTCACAAGAAAAAACCCAGTCAAAAAGTGGGCGAAGGATATGAACAGACACTTCTCAAAAGAAGACATTTGAAACATATGAAATGTTTCAAACAAACATAAGAAAAAAAGCTCATCATCACTGGTCATTAGAGAAATGCAAATCAAAACCACAATGAGATACCATCTCACGCCAGTTAGAATGGCAATCATTAAATAGTCAGGAAACAACAGATGCTGGAGAGGATGTGGAGAAATAGGAAAGCTTTTACACTATTGGTGGGAGTGCAAATTAGTTCAACCATTGTGGAAGACAGTTTGGTGAGTCCTCAAGGATCTTGAACTAGAAATACCATTTGACCAGCAATCCCATTACTGGGTACATACCCAAAGGATTATAAATCATTCTACTATAAAGACACATGCACACGTATGTTTATTGTGGCACTGTTCACAATAGCAAAGACTTGGAACCAGCCCAAGTGTCCATCAATGATAGACTGGATTAAGAAAATGTGGCACATATACACCATGGAATACTATGCCGCCATAAAAAAGGATGAGTTCATGTCCTTTGCAGAGACATGGATGAAGCTGGAAACCATCATTCTCAGCAAACTACCACAAGAACGGAAAACCAAATACCACATGTTCTCACTCATAAGTGGGAGTTGAACAATAAGAACACACGGACACAGGGAGGGGAACATCACACACCGGGGCCTGTCGTTGGGTGGGGGGTGGGAGTAGGGGAGGGATAGCATTAGGAGAAATACCTAATATAGATGACGGGTTGATGGGTGCAACAAACCACTATGGCACGTGTATACCTATGTAACAAACCTGCACGTTCTGCACATGTATCCCAGAACTTAAAGTATGTATATAAAAAAAAATATATACCTTTTGTCAAGTTAAGAAATATAAATGTTAAATAAGATCTGCCATAAGGTGGTATCAGAGTGACAAATCAACATTTAAAAACAATATTATATGGTATAAAAAAGTACCACGGAAGGTCAGAAAAGGAAAAGAGTACTATGGATATTTGGTGATTTTTGCCTTCAAAAATGTACAATTAAGAAAGATAAAGAAAAAAGTGCGTGTGTGGTTGTAGGGGAGGGCATGACTGCCAAAAAAGAAGTCAGAGATTAGAACCACAGATGATTAGATTCTAAGATGACCTTCTGGCTACCGTGAAGCGTAATTTATACATGCTGTACGGATTCAGATGAGAAAAGTGCCCAATGGGCTGGACTGTTCACACTCTTGTACTCATTATGAGATGGATCGAAAGCACTGAGAACAGCAAATGCTTGGGGAGGTAGGACGGGAGAGGGAGGAAAGGAAGTGCTTGTTTGAATGAGACACAGAAGATATGTGTTGGAGTTATCCAAAGCAGAGATGAAAACCAGCAAAAATAAGATTTACTAGAAGAAAGTCCACTTACGTGCCTAATAGTATTAACAAAAAGAGATATGAGGAAGAAAGACAATGATAGTTGTACAGACAACTCTTACAGAGACAGATTCAAGCCAAGTTACTGGTTAATTGCTGATAGGGCCTAAAGATCACCTCTATGAGGCAAAATCAGCTAATTTAAGGGGAGAAAGAGCAGAGATAGAACTTTAAGGAGAAGGAAGAAAAATGTGGCGGAAACCATAAAAAGATAAAAATGCTAAGAGCTACAGAACTGGCCCATAGGTTCACCACTTAAGCATGAGGACGCCAAACTTCAGCAAGAGAAGTTACTGGGTGGGGCGGGAGGGAGTGAGAGAATGGGGGCAGGGAGAATGAGAATGTGTAAATAAGGATAGCTCATTGGGTGATAAGGAAATGACATCCAACAAGAGGATGTTTTCTTTCTAGGAGCTTTGCACCTAAAGAGAAGAGAAAAACAAGGTAGAGGGAAACTCAAGATCCCAGAGGGAGAGACTAGAGAATGCTTCCATGCTGAAGATAAAGAGGCGGGGAAGAAAGTGGGGCATTCTTGGAAGAATCAGGGTAGAATGGGATCTAGAGAAGATGGAGAGGCTTTTGCCCTGGATAAGAAAAGGGGCTTCTTTATCAAACTAGACTTAGGAGGGAGGTATGTTCATCCTGCTAAGTTTTTTGGTAGCAAAGGCAAGAAATGCATGGAGTTTGCTCACCTTGGCCAGTGCTGAGTAGAAGGGTCCTATGTCTGGGAAGAATGAGAAAGGAGAATGGCACTTGGCTAGGGGAAAAATATTTGCCTTTAAGAGAAGCACAGGAGTGTCCAGGGTATCCTTGAGGGTTTTACAAAAACAAACAAAACTTGCAATAAAGGATTAAATTGCTTAGTTACTGCTGATGGGAGTGTAAATTGTTGAAACCTTTCTGGAATATATTGTGCAACTATGTAATCAAAGCCATATAAAAGTTAATATATGTTGACCTGATAATTCATTTAGAAAAATTTAAGCAAAAATAAAAAATATTTAAGTATAAAGATGTTCAAAGTATATTTTAAGATTAAAAATTGATAATGTCAAAAGAGGTGAAGTGTGATATGCATGTGATAGAACAGCTATGCAGCCATTAAAAACCATGCAGTTAAAGAATATTAAATCCTACGGGAAAGAGCAGTTAAAGAATACTAAGTTACGTGGGGAAAGTTATAATGTTAAAATTGTAAAAAGCAGGACATACAGTAAGCATTTACACTATTATTCCAATTTTTTAAAAGTATGCACTTAAAACTAGCTCTCCTTCTCCCAATACTGTTAAATGTACCTGGGTAAATTACAAACAGAAGATTAGGAAGATATAAGCTTTATACTTTTCTACATTGTACAAATGTCTTTATAATCTTTATAATGTCTTTACAATCTTTACAAATGTCTTTATAATCAGAAAAAATTATTTCACCAAAAATAATGTTTTTTTAACAAATGCTGCTGGAAAAGTTTGATATCTACACATCAAGAAAATGAAATTGGAATCACATCTCACACCATATAGAAAACTTAACTCTAAATGGATCATGAACCTAAGTGTAAAACCTAAAACTATAAAACTTCTGGAAGAAAACAGAAAAATTTCTGTGGCATTCATTTAGTCAAAAAGTCCTTGGTCACAACACCAAAAGCACAACCCATAAAATAAACACACTGATAAGTCAGATTTCATCAAAATGTAAAACTTCCCCACAAAAGACAATGTTAAGAGAATAAAAAGGACAAGCCATCAGAAGATTAGAACATCTCTGCAAAGCAGAGATCAACTGTAAGTTGATAAATTACTTGTATCCAGAATATATAAAGAACTTCCAAAACTCAACAATAAAAAAACAACTCAATTAACAAATGAGCAAAAGATCTGATCAGACATTTCACCAATGAAAATATATGAATGGTAAAGGAGCACACGAAAAGATCATTGATCATTAGGGAAATGCAAATTAATACCACAGTGAGATAATGCTATCTACCCATTAGAATGACCAAAATTAAAAACACTGGACAGTATCAAGAGCTGCTGAGAATGTGAAACAAACAGAATTCCTATCTACCATGGACAGGAAGGTAAAACTGGTACAATTGTTTTAAAAAACAGTTTGGCAATTTATTTAAAAGTTGAACATGTGTCTACCATATGACACAGCATTTCACATCTAGCTATTTACCAAGAGATCTGAAAACACAGGTCTTCACAAAGACTTGTTCATGAATATTCATAGTAGCTTTGTTTATAATAGTCAAAACTAGATGCAACCCAAAGGTCTATCCTTGTGTGAATGGATAAAATCAGGTTTTAGCTGGGCACAGTAGCTCATGTCTGTAATCCCAGCACTCTGGGAGGCCAAGATGAGTGAGCGGCCAAGGTGAGTGGATCATTTGAGGTCAGGAGTTCGAGTCCAGCCTGGGCAACATGGTGAAACCCCATCTCTACTGAAAATACAAAAATTAGCCGGCTGTGGTGGCGGGCGCCTGTAATCCCAGCTACTCGGGAGGCTGAGGCACGAGAATCACTTGAACCTGGGAGGCGTGAACTTGGGATGCTTGAACCCGGGAGTCGGAGGTTGCAGTGAGCCAAGATCATGCCACTGCACTCCAGTCTGGGTGACAGAGTGCGACTCTGTCTCAGAAAAACAAAAACAAAAACCCCAAAACAAATAAACAAGTTGTAGTATATTCCTATAATGGGCTACTAATCAGCAGCAAAAAGGAATAAGCTATTGATGCATACAGTAACATGGATGAACCTCAAAATAAGCAGGCTGAATGAAAGAAGTTGGGCAAAACAAAGAGTACATACTGCACGATTCCATCTATACAAATGTCTAGGAAATGCAAGCTTATCCATAGGGGACAGGAAGCAGATCAGTGGTTGTCTAGCGACAGGAGGTAGGATAGGGAGGCATCCATCACAAAAGGGCATGAGCAAACTTTTAGAAATGACGGATATGCTCACTATGTTGATAATGGTGATGCTTTCAGGGATGTATGCATATATATGTGAAAACTGCAAGCACCCTTTACATATGGGCAGTTTGTACAATATCAATTATACCCCCCAAAACTGTTAAAAAGCAACAAAATGGCAGAGTTTTCATATTATAAAAAACAAAATTAATGAGGATGAGAAACTCGTCATCATATAAATTTACAGAAGTATGAAAATAAAACTTTCTGCAAACTGATAAACTAAAAGCCTTTAAGTGCAATGACTCAAAATGACTAAAATCTCTCCTTCCCATTCAGAGGGAGGGAAAAAAGAGGAAAGGAATATTGGCTTAAATGTGAGTTGCATTCAGTCCTTACTAGAAAAGGATATATATCTAGGCAGGTTTTAGAGCCACATTCTCAGCTGTCAAACTTGGAGGAAGCCAGTTCGGTTCACCTGTTGCGTTATGGGCTGGCGTATCACACTACGTGATTTAAAGGCTCCAAGAATACATCTAACTGGAACTGAGACCTACAGATGATAAATAGTTCTGGGATACGTTCCATTTATCAAATACCAAAGGAAGTACCCCCTGAAGTGTTTCAATTCAGCCTCTGCATAGTCTTTTAAAAAATGTTCATTAGCAGATGCTTTAAAGAAAGAAGTCCCATGCTAATTGATAGGCTTGCCTTTGATTAATTCAATAAAACAAATGAAGTAACACAGAAGCCAAGATAACAAAAGAACAAGAATTAGCCAGGCATGGGCAGGTACTCCAGGTATAGGGAGTCACAAACTGTATGGTGGGTCTAGGCAACTTCAGGAGATTCACTGTTTTTGGAGCTAAGAGCAAGAGAGGCAGACTGGCGCTCTGCAGGAGACAAGAAGGGTGAAGGAGCCATGGACGTGTCATGTCAGAAGGGGCTTAAACTTTAAAAATTATTTGTATAATTTACAAATTATCTTAAGTGTAGGTGCCTATACAACTTGCTTCCCCAACTCCTATACCCAATGCCTTAGATTCTTCAGAAAGCAACCAATCTTTGTGTGCCTTTGTTGCTCTCCGAAACAATTAAGTGGTCATTCTCCTTTCAGTTTCTAATTAGGTTATTTTATTCATTTTTATTTATTTTTATTTTTTTTGAGATGGGATCTCACTCTGTCATCCAGGCTGGAGTGCAGCGGCACAATCTTGGCTCACTGCAACCTCCGCCTCCTGGGCTCAAGTGATCCTCCTACCTCAGCCTCCTGAGTAGGTAGGACCACAAGTGCATGTCACCACGCCCAGCTAATTTTTTGTATTTTTGGTAGAGACGGGGTTTTGCCATGTTGCCCAGGCTGGTCTTGAACTCCTGACCTCAAGCAATCTGCCAGCCTTGGCCTCCTAAAGTGTTGGGATTATAGGCGTGAGCCACGGCGCCCAGCTGGTTAGCATTAAAAAAAAAAAAAAAAAGCGACCTTCCTAAATTACTATTATTACATTATTTTGAGACCAAGTTTCACTCTTGTTGCTCAGGCTGGAGTGCAATGGCGCGATCTTAGCTCATTGCAACCTCCGCCTCCCGTATTCAAGCGATTCTCCTGCCTCAGCCTCCTGAGTAGCTGGGATTACAGGCATGCACTACCATGCCTGGCTAATTTTGTATTTTTAGTAGAGATGGGGTTTCACCATGTTCGTCAGGCTGGTCTTGAACTCCTGACCTCAGGTAATCCACCTGCCTCAGCCTCCCAAAGTGTTGGGATTACAGGCATAAGCCACTGTGCCTGGCCTGACCTTCCTAAATTATAAACTCACTTAAGCCTTAGCAGTGTTTGCTGACAGTTAATTAACAAAATGGGGTTCAAACCCATCAATGCAAAGTCCCAGCCTCCCCTTTCTTGAAGCTTCAGCACCAGGATCTGGGGTGGCCCCTACACTGCATGACGACACACTCCTCAGTTTGCCCCCATTCCCCTGGTCTCCTTCCCTACTGCGATACACAGATGTGTTACAGAGAGAAGGTCTTTCCATCATCTCAGGCAGTATAGCTCTGGAAATCACCTTTGCAATGCTACTTTAAAACTCTGACTTGGAGAGGGCCCCAAAACATGAATCCTTGCCCTCATTCAGAGCCTAAAGCAGTGCAGGGGAATAGCAGCAGAGGGGCGAAGGCAAGAATCAGAACTAGGCTTGAATCCTGTCTGACCTTCACTATCTGTGTAACTACTTTCAATGATGTATTTAGTCTCTCTTCAGCATTTTCCTCTGTAGGATGGGAAAAACACTTACCTTGCAGTAGTGTGTGAATTAAAGTGATGTATGTAAAGTCTCTAGCATAGTTCTGAGGGCTCAAAATGCAAAGCTATTATATTCAGAGTGTTACTCAGAAGTAAGTGCTGCCCTGGCCTGATATGGATTTAAAAAATAAGGGTTTGTTTTTTTTGGGCACAGGCTCTTATACAGAATCACAGTCAATGGAATCTTTGAAGGACAAACAATGAATACTTCCTGAGAAGAAGGCTCATATATAATGAGATTTGTATTAAAAGTGATATTTGGTGAAGTAGCATACTTCTGATTTTACTCATCTCTGTGGCATAGGCAGGGTGTACCTTAAATTTTATGGTGGCCATGGTCATACATAAACCCAAATCACAGCTAAAGTAAAACTGATCCACCGGAAGCCAGCAGTCAGTTCGCATGTTAAACTGAAATGTAACTTGGGTAATATGCAATTATTGACTATCCAGCAATGGACTGATCCCTGTTTATGGCTTAACTTTGGTTGGTAAAAGATGATAATGCACCTGTGAAAATATTATAATAGCTAAAAATCAGAGAAAATAGCTACATGTCAGAAAAAAATCTACTCGACTGAAGCACACAGAAGCCAAGATTCCATACTGTGACTTCTACAACACAGGATGCCTCTTTCACGTAGCCTTTCAAATTAATCCCCTTCTTTCGTCCTCCTGAAATGAAGGCAAGGTTTGGCAAGAGGTTGTGTGGAACTGAATCCCATCTTGCAGAGCCATTTGGTATGCGGGCAAGATGGAGGGAGGGGACAGGGATCTGATACTGGAAAAAAAATGAATACTCAACTAAGATTCATACCGCAAAGGAGGCTGCTCTAACAGATAGTAACTTCTTAGTCTTAAAACAAGCAATGTGTGATAGCTGATGCTTCTAAATTATTACATGTATATTTTTCTTACACTCTTGTTTACCCCTTGAAGAAATGTTTCTAAACACTAGATGCAACTTTAAGTAAACTTACATTAGGTCCACCTTATCAGTCACCTTTAGCACGGACACAGTGTATGTCAAATTTGTCTATAGGCACCTATCACAATGCTGGACTTGTTTGCTTTCTTTTGCTTTAAAAAACTTTACTGACAATGATCAGAAAGGAATGAATGATACCAAGACCTGAGTATGTACTTTCTCATGTATCTACCTGTGCAACATTAGACATGATTTTTTACCTTTCTTTAACTTCCATATCTTCAACTGTAAGAAGAACACAGTCGATTCTTGATTAACTGGGTAACTGGGAAGCAGGGGAGAAGGCCACCAATAATCATGGCTAAAACAAAATTAGTCACTGTGATTTGCTGACCAGTGGTGCCTTTGCTTGTTGAAATGAAACGTGTGTGGATAATATAAAACTACGGATCGATCCATGCTGGGGGAAAGGGGAAAAGATGACTCCAGAAATAACAAAAAACAGCAAGGAAACTCTTGGTTCTGTCTCCAATATCTTCCACTGGGTCCCAGTGAAGGCCACAAAATGTAAGCTCCATCAGAACAGGATCCTGCCTTTTACTGACCAGTTCTGTATGTCTAGTACCTAGAACAGCGGATGCACACAGGGGAAACTCAAGTATGCGCTGAATGAATAAAAGGAAGATGAGAGGAAGGGCAGGAGGAGAGCTTTCCATGCTGTTGGCCAAATGAACCCACAGAAGAAAACAGTTGTCTCATCTATTTGCTCACCTCTGTGAATAACTGGGAATTGACACAATGCTTTAAATTTGAAAATTCTCTTGGATTTTCCTTGAGTCTCCTGCAATCAAGAAGACATTGTTTTCTTTCTTGACTTGGCCCACCCTCTACAGATAACAGGACGCTGCAGTCACTGTTGCCATCTTGTGGTCATGTCCAGAAAGTTCGTCTTCCCCAGCAGACCAGTATAGTCCCCCTATCTGCACAGAGCTCCGGGTAAGGGATATAAGAACAAACTTACAGATAAACAAATCCTTATCATTTAATTTAACTATCAAGGGGTATCATGGTGAACACAAAGATTAATCAGTCACCAGTTCTACCATCAAGGAGCTTGGGGTCTAGTAGGGGAGGTATCCCAAAAGGATACTCATAATTTATAATTATTGATAATGCAAAACAGAAGGTAGAAGATGCCACAAGGTAAGTATAGATTAGGTACAGTGGGAATTCACAGAAAGAAAAGATCTTTCCAAGCTTTGGAGATGGGAATTTGGGACGGAAGAGCCAAATGAACTGAGATTGGGGGGAGGTAAGATGTGGGCCTGCACAGGTGAGGCTGGAGAGGTGGGGAGTGCGTCCCAGTCGGGGGAGAAGAAGAAAAGGGCAGACTAGGGTAGAAATGCTTATTCCTCCTGTGACTGGAGCTGATGGTGTCTTAAGGAAAGTGGTGGGAAGGGAGGCTGCAGAAAGGCAAGGCTGGAGTCGACTGAAGGCTGAGAGCTGCTGCTTTAACAAGTGTAACTGGAGATGGAAGGGCTTCAGGACAGGTCACTCAGCCAGTGGTGTGGAAGCAATCTCACCTGGTGACTGCAAGTCAAGTGGACTAGCTCACGGCCTTGGGTAAATGACTTATCTTTCTTCAGTTTCAGTTTCCTCAGCTATAAAGTGAGATAATGAAGCCCTACAGAGTTGTTGTGAGGAATAAATGATACTGCATGTAAAGACACATAACAGTGAGTGGCACACCAGCAAAGGATTTGAAGAGCAGGGTAAAGACTAGGGGGAAGATGGCATACGGCAGAGACCATGGCACTGCAAGGTGTGGAAAGGGGCATGGAGAGGGGAAAGGAGGGACTACCTGGAGAATGGACAGAGTGGGGAAGCCAGCAACAGGTCGAAGGTATGCCACTGAGTAGCAGGGAAAGCCAGGATGCTCTAAGGTCACAGAAGCCAAGGGAAGAGAATGCTTCAGGGAGGCACAGCCAAGGTAAGGACTAAACCCTACTTCCTCTTGGTTGTGTGACATACAGGTTTTTAGTAAACTTGAAAAGAACTATTATATTTTGGGGAACCAGAACGGAGGCCTGGGGTGAGGAAGGAGTGCTGCATGAGGAACCTGGGGCACTAAGTCCACATCCCTCTTTGGAGAAATGCTATCAGCTGAAGGGGAAGGTACAGAGAGGAGAGTGAGCTGTCACTGTTTTATTTTTTAGAAGAAGGCAGAGATTTGTCATGTTTAAATGCTGACAGGAAGGAGCAGGTGGAGAGGGAAAGGGAGAGAAAGGATAATGAATTAGAGGGGACGGGACCCAGGGCATAAGAAGAGATAGAGGAGGACAGGGTGTGTGCAGATGCCAAACCAAAGACCATCAAGGCACAGGGGGAGGACACAGTAATTAATTTTGCTTCATAGAGTAGGTGACACATGAGCAGTTTTCAAGGATGAATAGGTATTGGTCCAGTGAACTAAAGGGGTAAGAACATTCCAGCAGAGGAAACAGCACGTGCAAGGGCAGGCATGGGAAATGTGGCTTGACGTGCTGGAGGAACGTGGGAGCCCAACGCTATGGAATTTAAAGGGAATGGGGGTATGTTCCCATGACAGGGCTGGAGAGTGACCAAGGAGGGCCAAACGACCACAGGCCCTGGACTCATGCCATCACTGCAGGCCTGCTTTACACACGCTGCTTTTAGATCACCCAGTAATGTCACTGTCCTGAGTCATCTGGAAAAGGCAAGAGGAGAGGATTCTCCCAGGGCTGGCAGCAGGAAGATGAAGTAGAGAGCAGTGGAGAAGCAGAACATTCTAGAGCACTAGCAGGAACCAGCGGTGGCAGCAGGGAGCATGTGAGACCTGAGCTAGAGAGAAGGAGGCCCAGAAGCATAAACTGTAGCAGCAGAGACAAAGTCGGCAGGAGCAAGGAAGGAAGTGGAGGCAGAGGACGCGAGCCTGTGGTCAGCAATGGCCATTTTAGGGTTCAAATTCACAGGGGTGGGGTGTTCCAGACAATGATGCGACTTTACAAGCATTATGCAAATGTGAGGTATTTTTAGTATGCACTGTAATTTCAGAGCACTTCGATGATGACTTTTGGAGTTCTAATACTTTAGATTCTCAATTGACATTGCTCAGATAGATAACAACTAAAGGTACCAAAAGAGGTGCCAATTTCAATCCTTTCTTTTTTTTAAAGGCAAATTGTTGGGTAATGTGAATAATTATTCCCTTAATTTATCTGCTTTACAAATTCCATTTAATTCAGAGTTTGGCAGGTGTGTTTTTCTCCCCACCTTGACAGAACCTGCGGTATTAACATACGGTGATCTTTCATTTATCTGGCAACATCAATAATCTAAAACACAGGGGGAAAAAAAAAAACCCAGAAAGGAGGAACACAGGTTCTGAACAGCCAAGGTAGATACTACAAATCTACACATATCAAGCATTTCATATTGAGGAATGTACTATGCACTCTCATTCAGTGTCAATCTTTTAGGCAAAACCATAACAAGTTGGGGTTAACTGGGATTTTTGGTACAGGGAAGATTAGCAGCCCCAGTTATCAAAGGGAAATGCAATGACGGCAGGTGGGTGATGGCTAAGAATGGAAAACACGAAGGACAAATTAAAACAAAAGAAATCAACAAGTGTAGAGAGAGGGAAGGTTGCTGTAAGTGGCTGTGGCCCATAGTGGGGAAAGTGAAGGAAATGGGCACTCCTGTGTACTACCAGCGACAGCGACTGTAAGTCTTCCCTGGAGGTCAAAGCTGCCATGCAATTGCCAAGCCAAAGAAAAGTGGGCACTTATCTTTTCGCCCACTCATTTTACACCTAAGCATTTAACTTAAGAAATAACCTGAGACACCCATAAAGAGTCATGCATGAGGTCATTCATTACTGCATTATTTAAAGACTGGACTGGAAACTACCTACTTGCCAACAACTAGGGAAGGCTAAATAAACTGTGGTCATTCATTCTCAAGTGGTCTAGCTTTTGAGGAATACAAAGAAGTAACATACAAGTACATGGGAAACAATCTTTATACAATGTTACGTTTTTAAAAAGCAAGATACAAAACAAAGATTCCAATTCAATTTTTTAAAGTGTTACATAGTTTTATAGAAGAACATTCCAGAAGCAAATATCTGTTAGTTTTTAATGCATTTTTTAAAATGATGGGAACACTAATTCTACACCATAATACTACAGCTATGATAAATAGCTATATTTACTATATTGGTGGCAATGTTATCATGATTGCTTATGGTACTTAATTTAATATGTATTTCTTCCACATTCAATCTTTCCAGCTTTCCTTTTTAAGAGACTATAACGTGTTTGGAGGCAAAAAGCAGAACCTGAACCTTACAGAGCATGTAAAGAATACAACAGGGATGCAATCCACAGAACTCAGACTTGGGGGAAACACTACAGGACAGACAGACAGACACAAAAACAAAAGACAAAACACCCATTTCTTTAACAAATGCGTTTTAAGGAAGAAAAAAAAAATGAGTAACTGTGGGTCAAAAAAGACTTAAGAAATATAACAGCTAACAGCAGGTATGGACCTTACTAGATTTGGATCATGGAAATCTTCAAAAACAAAAGATAAGTAGGCAGATTTGAAAACTCACTAGATATTAAGGAATTATTGTTCTTTCGGTGTGTGACAATTGTATTGTAATTATACCTTTAAAAAGAGCCTATACTTTTTGGAAACACCAAGAAATATACAAATGATATGAAATAACTGCATCAAAAGAGTCTGCAGGAGAGGCAATGGGTATGGGTAGGGGACGAAGGAAACAAGACTGGCTGCTGAGGTGTGGTGACTTGAAACTGGCGATGGGTGTGAGGATTCATTCTATTGTTCTCTGTACTTCTGTATATCTTTAAAATATTCTACAATAAAAAGTTTTTTAAAAATAACTAAAGGCAGCACTACACTTCACCCTACCCAGTAAACCTACATGTACATGTACCACAAGCTCTGGGTACATAAAAAAAGCTGGTTGACAATGACAAAGTCAGAAATTATTGTACAGTTTATGATGTTTACATCTTCTCCAACCTAAGGAATGCACATGATCATTTTTGTACCCTTGACCCTGCTACAAAGGCCATAGACCATTCAACTGATAATTCTACTCTACTGAGAGGCTAAACGGTTATTTCTAAGCATTCGAGACTGATGTACAAGTAACACAGTAACAGATGTTTAACAGTCAGATCTTTCATTAAGTAAACTTTTTTTTTTTTTTTTTTTTTTTTTTTGAGACGGAGTCTCGCTCTGTCGCCCAGGCTGGAGTGCAGTGGCACGATCCTGGTTCACTGCAAGCTCTGCCTCCCAGGTTCATGCCATTCTCCTGCCTCAGCCTCCCGAATAGCTGGGACTACAGGCACCTGCTACCACACCTGGGTAATTTTTTGTATTTTTAGTAGAGATGGGGTTTCACCATGTTAGCCAGGATGGTCTCGATCTCTTGACCTCATGATCCACTCACCTCGGCCTTCCAAAGTGCTGGGATTACAGGCGTGAGCCACCGCACCCGGCCTTCATTAGGTAAACTTTTTTTTAGAAATAAATATTCCTGTAATCCCAGCACTTTGAGAAGCTAAGACTGTTGGATCACTTTAGGCTAGTAGTTTGAGACCAGCCTGGCCAACATAGCGAAACCCCATCTCTACTAAAAAAATACAAAAAATGTGCTGGGTATGGTGGCACATGCCTGTAGTCCCAGCTACTCAGGAGGCTGAGGCAAGAGAATCACCTGAACCCAGGATGCGGAGGTTGCAGTGAGCTGAGATCGTGCAACTGCACTGCAGCCTGGGTGAGAGGGCACAACTCTGTCTCAAAAAAAAAAAAAAGGAAAAAGAAATATTGCAGTTAGGCTATCAAGCAACTATTCAGCATATGATGACTAATTATTTTTTAACTAATAAAGGTGGAGAATAAATGAGCGTACCAAGATCAAGGAGCTGTGTCAGGCTGAGGTGGCAGAATATGGTGGCTCATGCATGCGGTGGGTGCACTACAGTGGGAGAGACTTGGATCGTGGAGCAGGCAGATGGAGGAACCGGAAGAGCATCTGCTGGACTCAGCACCGGGTGTGTGTGTGTGTGTGTTGGGGGGGAGGGCTGGGGGGCATGTGTGTATGTGGGTGCAGCGTGCGTGTGCGGCAGGAGGCCATCATGAAACCTTTGCCAAAGTTGCTTCGGGGGAGTGATGAGGCAGGAATCTGTCGGGTGTGGTTTGAGAAAGACGTGAAGGCCTGTAGGAGAAAGAGAATGGAGATGGCAGAGACAAGTGAAGAGTCTGAACCGTTTTGGTCTGGAGAATCTTGAACACCACCTCTGGCTGAAGGGAAGAAGTCAGTGGGACCAAACACAATCCCATATTCAATGGGACAGTGAAAGAGTGGATGAGCCTTGGGCAGAAGAGCAGAGCTCCTCTGCAGCCAACAAAAGGAGGGGTTAGAAAGCAAATAAGGTGGGTGGTGAGAGAAGAAGCTGCTGAGGGTGCACATCTGATAGACTCAATTTTCTCAGTGAACTTGGGGGGTAAAGTTACCTAATGACTATCAGAGATTTCTAGTTCTATTAGAGACTATTATTATAACTATTAGCCAAAATTTCATGAAATAGAGTGAATAAGCTTGTTTAGAACAAACAACCAAAAACCATTTGACCACTTGAATGGAACCAGGTGTTATGCTGATAATTTTTTTCATGCATTATCTCATTTAATACTTAGTGACTTAAATTCTCTCTGCTCATTTTCTTCCTCTATAACTGGGAATCAAGACAATACCCATGTTAGGGAGCCATTACCAGGATAAATGGCATCACTATGTGTAGGTGCCCTGAACAGTCAGCACAGGGCAAGCACTTCAGTCAGACAGCACTATTATTCCAGATAAGGGAGTCACTTCCCAGTTCACGAGGTCTGTTACAGAGCTAGCTGGCCCACCACCTGCACTCTTCATGGAAGCTAACCAGCCTTCTTGGGCCAGCAGGGGAGAATATGCAGAGGGCAGGTGCCAGAGAGGCTGGGGTAGGGTGGTGGTGGAGCCAGGACCCAGAAAGCCAGTGTCCAGGGCTGGTGAAGACTGCAGGGGGCGAGACAGATGTGAGGAGGCCCAAAGTTCATAGCCAGCGGCTGGAGAGAGCATCGAGCAGGTTCCCTTGCCTGAGGCCACCTCAGCCCAAATCTAAGAAGGCAGGAGGTCCTGAAGCTCAAGGTGCCTGGCTTCTTGTGGGAGAACAGGTGATAGTGCAAGCCGGGAGGGGGCCAGCACCCAGGGAACCCTGGGTTGGTGAGAAGACAGGGCCCAAGATGGGCAACACAAGTCTCTCCTTTGAGCTGTTACAGCTCGGGGCACTTGTCTCACAAAACCTCCCAAGTGCTTGCTGTGTGCAGGTGAGTAGTGATATCAAGATGACGGACCTAGTCTCGCGGGTGTGGGAGGACACACCTAACTGCAAGGCAAGCCAGCTGCATGCTCACTGCTATAACATGGGCACCACAGGGGAATCTGGGGAGCACAGAAGTGCCATGGAACCAGAGTTGGCCGGAAAGGTGCTGTCTAGGGAGCAGGGGAAAAGAGAATCCCTAGTAGAACAAGCTGGGGAGCCAAAGGCACATGATCATAAATATACAAATGACATGAAATAACTTCACACCCGCAGGAAAATAAACAAGCCCAAGGGAATGGGGACAGGCATGGGTACGGGATAGAAGAAACAAGCCTGGCTGTGGAGGCACTAACTGTTGAAACTGGTGATACACCAGCATTTACTGTATTGGTTTAACCAAGGGGTTCTTCACTCTACTGTTGTACTCTCAAGTGTGTACATCACACTCAGAGGATAGAACCAGCTATATGAGTGTGTGATGCCTCCGTTGTATACTTCCAGCATTTTAATTAGGGTAAAGGAACTTGGTGTGACCTTCTGTCTGGATATGGGTGACCTGAGGAGGACAGGAAGAGTTCAGGTACTTTCAGGGGCCAAGCGCTGACTGCCATTCAGACCTGGCTCTATGGGCACACCCAGTGGGGTGTGAAGACATGTCAGTCAGAACTGGGTGGCACCACGAGCGTTTCCTGCCCCAAGTCTCGGGGATGGTAGCGTGTGCACATCTCTTGACCTCGTGTGTCTCCTCTCACTGCCCTTGGTGTGCTGTCCTTCACCTGGCCTGTCTTAACTCCTCTGCAAGGGTGTGGGCCTCCCTCCTGCCTCCTGGCGTGCGTACACGTGTGTGCATCCTCCTCTATGCATGTGTCTCTCTCTCCCCTCACCCCATCCAGATGCGTGGGGGTGTGCATGTGTATGCACACATGTGCTGCCTCCCTTTGGAGTTGCTCTGTCTTGTGTTCCCACATGGGGTGCAGGCACCCTCTCCCTCCCTTGTGTGTGTGTGTGTGTGTGTGTGTGTGTGTGTATGTGTGTGTGCTCCTCTCTCCCCTCCAGGGCTGTGTATGTTTGTGGATCTCTGGGGCCCTCCCACTCTGGCGTGTATTTCTCTCTCTCCCCCCAACTCTGGGGGTCTGTCTCTCTCTTTCTCTCTGGGGGTCTTTCTCTCCCTGCTGCAGACCAGGTGTCTGTGTCTCTCTCCCACCTCTGCATGCTTCTGTGTGTCTACCCCCATCTGAGCATGTGTGCCTCTCTCCCCAAATCCTGGTGGGACTGGTGTCCTGCCCTCACATCCGGGACTGTGTGTCTCCCTCCGCCGTGGGAATGAGTGCGTCTCT
Source organism: Pongo abelii (assembly GCF_028885655.2). Lineage (NCBI taxonomy): Eukaryota > Metazoa > Chordata > Mammalia > Primates > Hominidae > Pongo > Pongo abelii. The sequence continues at coordinate 70,904,644 of NC_071992.2, forward strand.
GCTCACATCCTGGCGTGAGTGTAACTCCTTCTCCCGCCCATCCTGGAATCTGTCTCTCCCACCTCCACCTTCTGGATGTGTCACTCTCTCCCCAAGTCCAGGTGTCCTCAGTGTCTTTTCCCAGCCTATCCTGGTGAGTGTGCAGTGTCTTTCCCCGCTTTGGGGTCTCCCCTCAAGCAGGGGAAAGACAGAGTCAGAGTTGCTGGTGCATCTCTTTCCCCTCTCTGGGTGTGAACTGGGTGTATTTCTCTCTTCTTTCTCTGTGCTTGTCTTTCTCCCACTGGCTTTCTCCTGAAATATATAAATGTAAACATAATTTACACATACCTGCACAGACAGATACAGCCTCCCACGCCCACTGTGCTTAGGTCCACGTGTTTCTCTGTCTGGGATTGTGGGTCTCCCCTGCTCTGGGTTCTGGGGGGTCTGCATCCTTTTCCCTCATGCATCTGTGTCTGTCTTTCTTTGGAGCATGTGTAGTTGTCTCTGCCACCCCCATGGTAACAAGGCTTGCTGCAGGTGAGGGCTGGCCTGGTGGCGGTCAGGAGGTCTGTCTGTACTTGTTGGGCAGGGCTTAGCTATGGAGGGAGCAGGGAACAGGGTGGGTAGGGAGCAGCAGAGACAAACTTAACCACCTCCTCTCTCCCAACCTTGCTGTTCCACACTTCACAGTTAACAAGGGGCTGGGTGACTCCAAAGAAGTGATCCCAGGCCTCCTATTACTGACTTCTCCCTGGAACTCATGTCATCCCAGACACCCTCTGGAATGGATGACCCGCATCACACAGCCTCTAACTGCTGCTCAGGGCTTCCTCCAGCTTCCCTTCACCACAGTCAAACCTCTGGACTGCCCCTGAAAACAGAGCACTCCTCTTCAGGAATTTACTGTGTGCCGGTTCTGAGACAGAGAAAGCGAGGTGGAGGACAGCACGCGGTCCTTGCCCTCCAAGGCTCAGCCCCGAGAGGAAGCTGCATACGCACGCATGGTATGGAGTGGTGCTCCAGGGCCAGTGAGAAGGACATGGCTGTGCAGGCACAGAGGGGTCACCACAGCTATGGCAGGCAGGCTGCAGGTGCCCCAGCAATACGCCTCTCAAAGGGGCAGGGGAGGAAGGAGGTGACGGGAGCACCCAGGTCCTATAGCCATGTGCAGAGGGCAGCACAGATGAGGATGAGGCTGGAGGTGACAGCCACCCTGCAAAGGACAACCCCCGTTCTGCTCCGGAGTTCTACTGCACTCAGGGCCAGCGGTCCTCACAGAGGTTACAAGACAGTCCAGCAAGATGGCTTTCTGCCCGGTCCCCTATCTCGCTCCCTCTGCCTCCAGCACGTAGAGCTCCTCCTGAAGACCTCAGGGCCTCTGTCTGGAGCGTCCCTCCAGGTCACTCCTGGCCCACCCCTTCTCATTATTCAGGCCTCTATACAAAGGGCCTTTTATCAAGAGGTCTCCCCGGATCTCTGTCTCTTAGGGTCCCTCTTCCCTGGCCCCAAGGACTCCTCACCTCTGAACTCCTTCTTAATTCCTTCATGCTGCCTACTGCACCCCGAGGGAGCTCTACTAACTACTGTGTCCTTTGCTCATTGAGGGTGGGGCCTGGCTTAGTACCCAGCATGGTACTTGACCTGTGTGGCAGGCACTTTGTAAAATTTGCTGAATGAATAAGATATAAAAGGAAAGGTGTCTTGCACATAGATGTGGAGATGTTAGTGTAAACAGAAAAGAGACATGGAGGCCCTAGAGAGAGGTAGAGACTAAAGTTTCATTAGCAAGAAGCTGCAAGCTAAAGGTACCGCAGGAGTGGGAACGGGTGCTCAGGAAAAGTGTACACTGAGAGAAGTGGACTGGGGAATGCTGCAAACCCTGGGGAATGCCAAAATGCTGGTGGCTGGGGGGACAGGTAGAAAAACGGTGACACCCAACCAAAGTGCAAAGGAGGTGCCAGAGAAGGAACAGCAAAGCCAGAAAAGTCAGAGATGCAGGAGTTTGCCAAACATGTGGAATCCCGCAGAAAGGCAAGTGGGGATAAAATGGAAATGATGCCACCAGCTTTGGTGCCTGGGAGGCTGTTGATGGATGTTCCCTTCAAATGCAGACTCAAAATGAAGGGGCAGGATAGCTAAAGAGTAAGGGGAGATGAAAGAATCAGACAGCACATGGACCACTCTTCCAGAAAGTCTGGCACTGATGAGGAGAAAGGTACTTAGGGAAGGGGGATGATGAAGCCAAAGGTGTATTTTATTTTTTTGATTTGGGGAGATCTGAGCATATTTTGCAAGTGGAGAGGAAGAGATGGGAAATTCCAAGATGGGAGGGGTGAGTGACAATACAAGGACCTACGAGGGGCTGGAGTAACGGGCTGGCTCCAGAAGCCCCGGCATACAGCCCTGGGGCCCAGCCTCCCCAGCTAGGCCAACCCTTCCTGGCACTAGGCAGTACGTCTCTGCCACCCCCCCGATCCTCCCCTACAGGAGGGCTGGGCATCATTACAGAGGAATCCAGAGGTAAAGAGGGCACTGACAGTCCCAGTCTTCTCTGGGAACTAAGCTAGACATCTGGTGAGAGGGTTATAGGAGAACATTAGATGTTGAGAATCACTGGTGAGAGGAATGAGCAAAAGGAGAGAAAATGGGGACGCAGGTAAAAGAGTGGGTTTACACCATGAAAGACCCAGCTCTGAACCTCAGTGGGTACCCTCTCAACGGAATAAAACCCCTTCTGTGTGGCCTTCGGGACCTGATGCCTCCTGGCCTGTCTCCCTTTCTAGCTTTCTCCACCATCATTCTGCTCACCCCTGACACCCTGACACTCAACTGCAGAACAATGGGGCACGTGCTGCATATGCGGGCCCAAGCATCCTTCCCTGGATTCCCTGGCCTTCCCCCCCATTCTCGGCTCTACAGCTACCTCCTCTGTGAGTCTAATTCCCCCAGGTGGTATTAACTTCTTCTATGTGTCCACTTCGTTAATGTCTCTATAACACAAGTATTAAACCCATGACGGAAGTTCCAACTGAATATAGAAAAAGGTGGTTCCGTGACTGGGGAACTAAAAAATGGTAGAGCCATTCACAGAATACCTGAAGTCTGAATTGCTAGCAGAATGGACCTAGTGGTAAAGACCTGAGACCTCTGCGTGCAGCGGGCCCCACTTCCAATGTGGAATATATTCATATTCCTGTAACTCTAGTCTTACATCCATGGGGTCAGCTTATTCTGGACTCTGGATCAACTTAACTTTCCTAATTCATCCTCCTCTGCTCAAAAAGCTACAATGCCTTCTGCAGCACATAGTGCACATTTCTCAGGCTGGTAATAAAGGCTTTTCACAATCAGATCTCAGCACACCTTTCTAGCGGCTCCTGAACTGTCCCCTTGCAAACCATCCTCTCCAGTCAGACTGGTCTTCTCTGTCTCCTAACCTCTGCCAAAACCATTCCTCTCACCTGAACAGCCCTGCTTCTTTCTGCTGATTCCTAACTCATGCCTTTTTCAAAGCCCATCTCAAGTTCCACCTCTCCCTCCCTTGAGCACCCATAGTTTTTACTGTCTTTACCATTCATTTAGCATTTTAAAAAATAATGCTCTGGGATCTCTTTATATATTAACTCATCATCCAAAGGCATAAAAGCAAAGAAGTTTAAAAATTTTTTCTTTTTCTCCCAATTCAACATTTAGCCACATTTCCCGTGACAATCACATTTTTATTTTAAAATAAATTTAAGGAATATTTATGTGTCTATTATAGGGGAGACACAAAGGAAGAGAGAAATACTCAAATCCCCCAAACCCATGGAGATTACATGAATAACAAAATGGAGATGTGAAACTTGGAATTCTTTAGTAATTGGGACATATACCATATACTGTATTAAATTCTTTTAACTCTCCTGGGTGGGAAGATCATCAGTGGCATTTCTAGCTTGGAAGCCTAACATCTAAAATTAACCAAGCTAAGCAATATTTTCAATTGTCATCATGTAGAATTACATTGTTTAATGAAATAAGACCATTCAAAAATTTGGGGAAAAATGTTTATTCATTATTCTGAAATCAGACAGCTTTGCAACAAATTTGTTTAAGGCCAAAATTAATAAAACTACCTATTTAAGATCCTTATTATGAGACAAAGTTTATGCTTATATCTTTAGAAAAATCTCCTTTAGCTTAATAAGTTGATAAATTTCCCCAATTCCTTATGTACAGCTTAAAGATAAGTTGACATTTAGCACTTTCTAACTTGAAATACTCTGTCAACTCTATGCCTGAACTCTTCATTTTGTAAGAATGTACAATTTTCTTAAATATATGAACTTCAATATGGACATAATTTAGGTTTATACTACCCAAATAACATATAATAATTAGCTGCTATAGGTCTGTCCATTCTAAAGATTTACTTATAAAAAGTAACAGAATTCCAATTTCTGAAATCATTATTGCTTCTTGCATACACATTATCCCTGCAATTCCTATCTCATGAGATTGCTGTGAAAACTAAATGAGATAATATAAGTAAAAGCAAAGACTGAGAGGTAGCCAAAGTATTTTATGTCTGAAGCATAGCATTAATACTCAAAATATTTTGAGAGTTATAAAAGTCATGTTGCTAACGATTCAGGGAATAATTCAACCAATCAAGTTGAGTTTCTTTTTCTTTTAAACATAAACAGTTTCTTTTTGTGCTCTTTTTTTTTTGTTTTGTTTTTACTATGAAAAACCTTTAACTAAAACTTGGCAGAAATAAAAAATTTTGTAACATCTCATCTTTAAAGGATCAGAACCTCTGCTTTCTTATTTGATCAATTTCAAGCTAGATTTAAAATACTAGTCTAATTCTACTTTATTTCAGTGAAATGATGGATGAAATAAAGTTACTTATCTTTAAAATTTTCTGAATTTTATACTTAGCAGTTGAAGACCACACTTCTGAACTGTGCAACTTGAAAAAGATCTAGATTTTAGTACAGCATTAAACGCAGAACCGGAGTATACCACAATGACTTTTATATTAATTTTAATACGTATGCTCATTTTCCAGAAGTGATTTTGGATGTTATTGCTTGATTTTAAAAAGCACAGAAAACTAGTCTACGTAAGGCACTGCCATACACAGGGTGGCAGCACTGAGAACCAAACACATGCAAACAGCAAGAACACTTGGAAGGGCCAATGGAAGCACACAAGTGTGCCTGAAATCTGATTAGGACAAACTTAGACATGCGGGTATTTTGGCTTTAATTAAAACATTTCTTTTAATTCTGGAAGAGTATCATGCATTGTACAAAAGCTATTATGAGTCAGCCTCTGAATGTGATCAATTGCACTTCTCCCACAACAAACTGCTTTCTCTACTTTTCCCTGCACTGAGGGATAAAAGGTGAACTAAGAATAATTAAATTCAAGCACCACATGAGATCTAACGTTTAAGTAGAGCAACTGTATCTCTGGTATACATCTGAAAAGATAATCCAGGCTATGATTAAAAGTGCTCCCAGATAGGAATTTAAGAATAACACGATCTTGAGAACATATTAAATAAAAGCAGTTACAGAAGTAAAGTTTTAAGATAACTGTCTATCAGCAATCTCTCAACAGCAATATTGTGAGATAGGAAGTACAGACATTAGTTTATACTTTCCCAAAAGAAGGGCTTTTAAGAAAAACATCTGTAACTGTACTTAAAAAGTTGAAATACCATTAAAAGTATTAAATGCTTGATAACTAAGAATTTAAATACAACAGACATTCAACCAAGTACTGACCTATTTGTCACTATTTTCCTTTGAAAAATAATAAAAATAATTGACTGTATCATGATCTTTAAGTAATTTTGACTATATATTTGAAAAAAAATTAATAAATTTATTAACTGTTAAAGGCTAGCTGCTTAGTAACTTCTACAGAATTTTATATGTATTTTTTGTACTTTGTTTACAAACTTCTAGGCATAAAAAGTAGATTCAGATACAAAAACAACTATTTGAATTAAAATTATGTATATTTCAGCAGTAAATCAAGTTATTCAGTTAAATATTTAAAGCTTTCATTCTATGTCTAATTAAGCCTATTACTTGATAGTTTACTTTCATTTTGATTTGGGTAAGCAAATATGACAATATATTTTAATACAGCATCTTTCAAAACGTAATATATGCCAAATTATTGCTGAAAAAATGTCTTACACATTTTTCTTAAAAATGAACTGAGCAAATTACATTAAAAGCTAGACCTGATAGATGTGCTTAACATACAGCATAGTTAAATCAGTTATTTGTTTGTATGACAGTAGCCCTGAGAATGCTCACGTTTTATGAAGCAAGATAAAGAAAAACATAAAATGTCACTAACTCCTGTTTGGTGTGCCCGATCATCACAGAAACTTTCCTTCTTTGAAACATTTTAAAAATCTTCCAAATAACTAGTAGGGCTGCTTCCACCACTCTTGGTGTAATTAACCTATTTTATTATACATCTATTTCTACTCTAATGCTAAAATCCTATGAAACTGAATAGTAAACATCAAGTAAAATGCTACCAATATTAGAAGAGAAAAATCTAGATTGAAATTTATACAATTAAATTACCTCAGTCTATGACAAATTAGCAAAACACACGAAGAACATTTTCTCAGATTTATTTAGAAACAATTTTAAAGGTGCAAGGAAAACAAATTCATGTTTGAGGTGTAGCTTATTTATAATAGGATATGCTGGTCATATTAATATTTGTTTTTAGGCTTATAATAGGTTATAAGGTCATAACAATCCAAATATATAAAGTGACAACTGTTCCATAAGTTGCAATTGTGTAACATAGAATAATGGAGATAATTTCTCTTCAATGGAATGCAATGCTTAAATGAATTATGTTTAGGAAATACAGAAGATAGCTTAAGAAAAGGAAAGTGCTCATATATAATAAAACAGCATTTTCCCTTCATTGCCCAAAGTTGATAAAAATAAAACCTACTTATTATAACTCTCTCAGGGTATGATGAAAAGTGATGTGAGCTCTATGTAACTCCAGCATTAAGACAATACAAGAAAAAATCAAGTTATTGAGAAAATCTGGTAGACTAAAATCCAACCGGTGTTATTTTGAACCTGTACACTTGAACTATCTTAAGTTTCCAGGTTTAATTTCTTAAAATTCTCATGATCAAGAACAATTCAATAAATATTTACTAATGTATCTTCAAAGGAATAAAATTGATTATGACACTTTCCAATTTTGCCTTTGAGCCAAAGGGGCTAAATTCCTCATTTGCTAATTGATTTCTAGTTTAACAGTCTCCAAAAATGTATTTTAAAGTTAAAGGGCTCTAATGTCTAACCATTGGTTAGAGAGAGATAATTTTTTAAAAACTGATATGGCAGCCTTTTACATGTAGCATTTATTCTGAGAATATTATCACATTCAGAAACAAAAAAATAGGAAATCACAATCAATATGTATATGTGCAATTCCAATATTGGTCTGCAATAATAATTCAAATATTTAATGAGTGAAAGGCTAAAATGGGGCTCTCATTCTCAAAAAAGAAGAGTTCAAGACTCTCTAATGGCACATCCTTCACAATCTGTAAAAGATTCTGTTGCCTTTTAAGAAAAGATGCCCCCTCCTCCCTCAAAATATTTTCTAATACTAAAGGCAACTTCTATCCCAGAAGATAATACCAGAAGTTTAGATACTCTTTCAGAAAAGCAATTGCTAATTAATAAATGGGAAAGACAAAATTCCTTTAATCGGCAGCATAGACCTAAAAACATACCAGAAATTAAGAACTTTGTTGGTAAAATGTTATCATTATCTTGTGAAAGGCTTTTTAAATGTGACTAAGTCTGTAACAAATTATTTAAATTGCTCTAAAAAAGTCCATGAAGCAAACTATTCTTAGACTGAGGTTTTAAAATTTATTTCATTAACTTAAAGTTTTAAGCTTTCTGATGAACAATGAAGAAAATGATTTTCAATAATTTCTAACTTTCTCAGGACACTTCACGAAGACACACATTTAAAATAATCTTTAAAATCTTTTATAAAAATAGCAAAAAGTAATTTTTCTTATTTAAAAAAAATTCTGAATAACCATTACAAATTATTCTTAGAATTTAATTTAGTTTAATTCAAATCTAAGAAGAGAAGGAAGGCAGGCTTTGGGGATCTATTTTAAAAAGGTCATTATGAAACCAGCAATTGGTATTAAAAATATTCTTTGGTAGATCTCCCCAATTATCTAATTTTTAAGGCAAAATTATAACTTTTGCCTTGTAGTTGGTTATTATTTATTCACATAAGATGAATTTTTAATTTACCACAATTGTTATTTTACTCTGAAATTCTTATCTACCAAATTCTTTACCATGAATTTTGGACATTTTAGTCCATACTTATTGTTATATACTTTCATTGTTTAAAATTCTTATTTTTAAAAGGCACCAAAAAAAATTTTTGCTTCCTAACACCTTCACATTGCTAGGTTTTCTATGTTTTTAGATTAAGAAGATTCCACTTTTAAATGTAAGGGAATATTTTAAGCAAATTTCTTGTCCTATTAACCTAGGACATAACTGCATAAGTTCATTCATTCTACACATGCACACACATTTTTTAGGTAGTCATCTCAAATTCCCAACACACACTGTGGTTAGTTTTAATACCATGATCCTGTAGTAACTCTGTTTATAAGACATCCAGGGACTTTTAAATACTAACAATTTTAATGCAGCATAACACTACCTTTTTAAAAAAATAAGATATTTCTGTTTTATAAAATTTTTAAATGTTCTGATAAGCATTTTTTTTAAAAGAGCAAAATTCTTAACAACAAACACCAATACATACGCAAAATCAGAAAACAAAAATACCCAAGTGCCCTTGGAAGTTCCACACCACCATATCCTTGTCAGTACCACCCTGTAAAGAGGAGGCAGGGATAGCTATAAACAGTGAGTATAATGCAAACCTCTGGGCAGCAGGCTAATCGATTTAAAAGTAAAAATCAAATTATGTCCCTGTAATAATTTCTACTAGGCTTTCATACACATACATTTCTTATAACTTCAAATGTTAATAGCTCAATACTTTTATAAAATGTTATAATCTAAAAATCTTAATTTAATTTCTCAAATGATATTTTACAATGAAATTTGCAAATAAGATATAAAAGTTAACCTAATATAAATGAAAAGTAGTAACAACGGATTTCAGGTTTGAGCATTTCAAAAAATTTAGGCAATAAAATACAAAAAGCAAAAATTAGTTACCTCCAAAGTATTCTTACGGTAAAATAGAAAAGAATTCCCATGCATGAATTCTAAAATCAGGTTAACTTTACAGCTAATCAATCTGATTTACCCTGCATTCATATTTTACTTATTTGTAAATACTTTTCCATGACTACCTAAACACTTTCTAATTGGTTAAATATGCTACCTATATTAATTCCCGCTAAAACTAAAGAAACTAAAGGTCTACCTTTGTTTTTCAGAAGTGACTGATATAGTTTCAAAGTATTCAATGTTTCAGAAAAGGTGTTTATCAGGTTCTTAAGACATTTAAAAATGGCTCAAGGGATGATTTATAGCCCTTTTACCTTGATCATATTCACTACCTTGGATTTTGTTGAACAGATTCAGTTTCCTCCTTTTGAAACTCTTCCCTTACTCAAATAATTAAACAATCTAAAATGTTATCAATATAAAGAGAAAAAATTAATATTTATTTCTTATACACTTGCAAACACACCAAAAAGAATATGTATTCCAAGCAATGTAAGTAAGTTTCTTCAGTAGAAGTTTTTTTTCCTTGGGGATGTGTGTAACTGGTAATTTTTTATATATCTTAATTTTCCAAAGAACAGGATTCTAAAGAAAAAATATTAAAACATTCTTAGATAAAATTATTTTGACTACACAGCTCAAGAGGCAAATGATTACTGAAACAAAACTTCAAAGATAGCTATAGATATGTTTTAGTTATCTGGCTTTCCAAATCTCACTTAAGACAGGAGCATCACATTTAATTTAGGAAACAACAAATTTAATCCTTAGAAAGGAAAATTTGCAGAATATCAAACCAAAATGTACATAGTGACAATCAGGATTACATTAAAAATGAAGGAATAACCCCCACCTGTGCATGTTATTAAAACACAAATAGCACCCTTCAAATTTTAAAACTATACTGATAAAGCAAATTCACTAATTTATTTTGCTATAAATATCTATTTACTATTTACTAAAATATTTTGGTAATAATATACAGATATAGAATGTGTCAATATTAGCACACACTTATAAATCTTCCACAGCAGCTAAATTCTTTATAGAATTTCAAGTAGCAAAAGTAGGCACATAAATTTCAAATAAGACTATCAATATATGAGGTTTCTCCGATTCCAACTGAAATAAAGATTTTGAGTACATAACATCATGACATTATTTCTGTATATTGGTATAATTTAATAGTAGCTTCAGAAAAGGATGTTCAACAGGTAGTATTTCTAAGGCATCACAAAAGCTCAGTACAATCACTTCAAATTAAATATTGTGCTGTGCCCCATCTAAATAAGACTTTCTAAGCGATTACAGATTTTAGATTGGTGCACTCTGAGTGCATTTTCTAATCAGACAAGTAGCTAGTTGCATAAAATACAAACATGAAGAAAGTTTTACACCACCCTATATGAGAGGAAGAAAAAAAATCACAACAACAGCACTTTTATTTAGATTGACAATAAACCAGTCATAGTGTCCACACAACCTGAATAACACGATGATCTAATATAACTTGAATTCCTTCATTTTTTTATAGAGATTGAATTTATTGATATTAGTATCTGGTTTGTCAAAGTGGCAATTATTCAAGATCTAAGTCTCATTTATTTTAAATGCACAGCATAATTCTGACTACTTATAGTCAATGTAACTGTCTTGAGCCAAAATACAATGAAAACGTAAGATAAAATGAAAAGGCTTTGTAAGTCTTAATGGCATTCTGAAACCTCTGGACAGAAGATCATTGGGCATGGAGGAGTTTCCCTTCTCTATTGATAGCTTAATCCTTTTCCAATCAATTTTGATTTAACTGTGGGTGATGAGATTAATCTTTTAATGAGTTCTTAGAAAGTTGTAATTGCTTCCAAAATCAGAAACCACAAGATGATGTACTCAAACACGTTACCGATGTGATGTTGTATGGAGGTGTTTACAGAAAGTTGGAAGAACTCAGTTGTAAACACAAGTTAACATACAATAGACTACAAAAATAACTTGTTTATACAGTAGGGCAAGAAAAAACATTCTATATAAGAAGTCTAAAAATTCAGCTCTAACTTTAATCCATGTCTATAAATCATAAAAAGAAGAGGAAATAAGAATTTATTTCAGAAACTCCATATACCTGTGGAAAATGGAACACAAGTAATTTCTACTGAAGATTAACCTTAATCCCCATTATAGTACAGCTAACAATTTACACATTTTAAATTTTGAAAATATCGTGGAAATCTAAAACATAAGAGCCGATAGTAGTTTATGGTCAGTAAACACTTTCTGTTAAATAACACAAATAAATTCAACTTAGAAAATGAAAAATCATAGGGCTCAGGATTTTAAAAATCTTTTCATTTCAAAGGCGCAAAGTTACAGCCCATGCATAGGATAGACTTTAAAAATGGATGTGTAAACTTTTCCATGGTGTTGGTGTGTGTGCTTTCCTTCCCCCTAAAGAAATGCCTACTGCTTACAATTTTAAAGAATCTTCACCACTCTGTAATTTTCAACCAGAAGTCCTCAATGTACCTTAAGCCAAATTGAATATTAGGTATTTTACAGTTTTTACAAAATGGATGTAAAATCACATTATTGGCATACACAGCTCTTTGATCTCACTGCACAGAATTCATAACTGTTCAATAATGCTATACCATTACACCACACACCTTAAACTATTTCCATTTTTCCACAATTCCTTCCAAAATCAGCTTCCAAAGCAAAGCAATGTAACATGAAAAGTTCCTGGGAGGGCTTGTTACACAAAGGAACAGCTTGGATACAAACTATACACATATCCATCTTCGGTTGAGGCTGTTTATCCCTCCTGTCCCTCCATCACTCCTATGGGTGGGTGCACTGGAGTAACAGAAAGGGAAGGCTCTTCCATCACCACACCCTCCCAGCACCTCTGCTTTTGGTCCTCAGACAGTGATTCTGTGTAGGTGATGAAAACCATAAGAAAAGAGAAGCTGTCCCTTTAAAATGCCCTGCTCTGTCCCATATCCCACGTGGAACCAACATCAGCAGCACTTTCCCATTAACATCAATGTGATGCAAGAGACATCATCCTTTTATATACATAAAACCAGAAAACCTCAGCTTAACATTCTTTAGGAAGGATGAACAGGTGAAGCAAACGTGTCAGGAAGGGGGAAACCAAGCAACTCCACACCCCTCCCAAAAAGGTACTCCAGCCTTGCACTCCAGCCTCTCTGAGCACCATCACCTCTCTATCCCTCCTCTGCAGAGCCCAGTTTAAAGAAAGGAGGGAGCCACTAACAAAACCTGAAGCATAAATGCGACGAAAATGCAATCTAAAGCCGGAAAGGTTTATTCTTCCAATCACACATATTAACTCTATTAAGAAAATGGCATCACTTTTTTTTCCACCCAAAAAAACCCCGCAAAGATCATTAAAAGAGAGTTATAAAATAGCAAATATAGTGTTTATCTTATCTCAGATCAGTCCACATTACCAATAAGTTTAGCAGTTTCTGCACTACCACCTCCCCCTTCGCTCCCCCTGCTTCTCTTGCATCGGATTTTCACGTTTTCTCATTGTCGGTTGAGTTATAAAAGGCTTTTGCCCTTCGAAAGTTTTAAAAAATAAATAAATATTAACTCCTTGGTCCCTGCAAAGTCAAAATGGACTTCAGGGGAAAGGCGGTACATACTTTTACCTTTAGCGAGAAAAGGGGGAGCATCCCGGATTTTTAGGGATTTTTTGCGATTTTTTAAAAATTTTTATTTGGTTATATGCCTGAGTTCTCCCTCCATTTTGGTTGTTTATGATACTGACAACAAGCTGTCCCTGCTCTGTGCCGATCTCCTGCTTTCATTTAGCACCCCCTCCCCCTACCCCCCCTCGCAGCCACACACCCCGGGCTCACACCTCCCTGCAGACCCCGCACCCCGACCCCGGCTTGCCCACCTGAGGAAAGGGCAAAAACAAATTCATTTCTCCAGAAAAGAAAAACCTCTTTTGAAAAAGGGGCAAAGTTACCCCAAGTCACTCAAAGTGCCCCCCAAATATTGCCGACTGCGGGTTTCCGCCAGGCCCTTTGGGAAGCGACCTTCCCCCGGGATGTTTTGGTGGAAAATGCGGAGAGTTTACTCTCAAAACTGAATTTATATTAATTTTTCCCTTATTTTTCGGGTCTCTAATGTCTTCCGCTCTCGCTGCTGCCGCTGCCGCTGTCACAATATTCACAGCACCAGAGAGGAGGAGGAGGAGGAGGAGGAAAACTTTTCAAACTTTCCAGACCCTGAATAAAGGTTTTTTTTTTTTTCCCACCGACCTCACCTTCGGGTCCCCAGCCGCATCGCCCCCTGCCCTGTCAGAAGCGACTTCGGGAGTCCTCGCAGCCCCGCGTAATTATTTTATTTTATTTTTTATTATTATTTTTTCTCTCTGGGGTCCTGAGCAGGGGCTGAGAGTAGCACAAACTTTTCCTCCTCCTGCCGCCGCCGCTGCTCCTCTGCCCCCTCGGCTAGTCCCATAATTTAAATAACCCTGATATTTCTCCCGCTAAACGCCTCGCCGCCGCCCCGGACCCCCGGAGAACTCACCGCGGGGCTTTAACATCCTCCCTCCGGCCCGTCCGCCGCCTCTACACCGCCCGCGGAATTTCTAATAATTTTTTTCTCATATTTCGGGCTGGACGCGGCGGGCCTGGAAATTGTTTCCTTACGCCTCTTTCCAGCAGCCATTGTAGTGTATGCGCTGCCCCTGCAGCCCAACTTGCAGCTGCCGCCGCCGCCGCCGCCGCCGCCGCCGCCGACGTCGCGCCCACCGCTGCCTCCCCCTGCCTGTTCGGCCACCGCCCCCGCCTCCCGTCGGCCCGCCCCCAACCCCCGCCCGCCGCTGCGCCCGCCCCCCGCGCGCGCTCCGCCCGGGAGCTGGCCACTCGGAGCCGCCGCTGGCGGGAGTCGGCCCGCCCATTGGGCCATGACGCCGCCCGTCAAGCCGAAGTGTTAAGAGACGGGCCGCGGCTGGGGGGCGCGGTGGGGCGGGGGAAGAGGGGGCGGGGTCGCGCTCACCGCCCCGCCCACTCCTCCCGCCTCGGCCCTCCTTTCGCCAGGCGGAGGCGGGGCGAGGCCCGCCCGCCCCTGCGGCCCAGGGCCCCGCGCGGCTGTCAGTCTGGCGGCGGCGCGCGCCGATTGGGCGGGCTGCCGCCGGGGAGCGGGGGCAGCAAGTTGGGATGCGCGCTACTTAAGGTCCTGCTGCGTGAGCCATTGACGTGTTTGGAGCTGGAGACGGCCTGGGTGCTGGCGAAGCGGAGGCCCGAGGTGAGTGGTTCCCCCGCCCTAACTCCGCGGCGGCCGCAGAAAAGCGGGAAGAGAGGGATGCTCTTGGGCCGTAGTGGGGCCCGAATCCACTTCTGCGGCGCGGAGGCGCTCCCGCCAGGCTTCACCGCAGCGTGAACCTCTTCCCGTTGCTCCTCCTCCCGCCACACGGGTCTGTTCGCTCCCGGGGCGAGGAAGATGACCCCTGCCTAGTCCGGGCAACCCCAGCTCTTCTTCCACTCTCTTGTGTAGCCTCTGAAGCGCAGTTGCCGGCCCCACCCCCAGTTCCCTGCGTTTTCCTCGCCCCTTGCCTCTCTCGGCATGGTCTCAGGGCACAGCAAGGTGTGTTCACCTGTGCGCGCCGTCCAGGATCAGACGCTGACGGGCTACAATGCGGAAGGCGGCGAGGCCTCGGGTTCGCCCCTCGTTTCTCCTTGCCCTGCCCGCCCACCTCCGGCAGGCCACCCTTGACTTCTTGCCCCCTTCCCCTCTGCACCTGGCAGTGGGCTAACGTCACGGCGTGTGCAGCTTCCGGGTTTAGCAAAGCCGCGGACCCTGCCCGGGCTCCGACCACTGGGCGTGTGGGCATGAACGTGTTCAGAAACGTTTCCTTCCCCCTCGTCTTTCAAAGCTACTTAGAGAGGGGGGACGTGAACCACTGGATGGGAAATCAGGAACTGTTTTATTAAGCAGTTTGCCCTTTGGAGTGGATTTTAGAGTTATTCTCCGAATGTGCTATGGTTTTGTGGCCCCCTCCTTCATATCTTTGCTTGGTTTTTCTTTCTGGCTATCCTCTGCAATTAGTAGAGCCTTGTAACATTTGTTTAGTACATTCAAAAAGTAATAGATAAGGCCCCTTTAGCGGAGCACTCGATGTTGCACTTCAGCCCTGCTCCTCACTGTAAATTGACATTTCCTCTTCAATTCCAGTTAATACACGAGGAACTCATGCAAAGGAGGGGACTTTCGGAAATCCAAACTTAGAGTGCCTTGTATTTAGAATCCGGAAGGAAAAGGAAATGAAATGTGAAGAAACTCATGCACCAAACTCGAACTGGGTATATGTGATGTTACCTAGGTATTATTTTTGAAGAATTTCTGACTGACAATAAAATATAGAGTAGAATACTTTCATGTAAGGCACGAAACTTAAATTTAATGCAAGGTTGTCTGATCCTTGTTGAGATTATTAAGTCTAAGGTGTATGAACAGCTAAGAAGAGTTCTGTGTTCTCCCATCACACGATAGATGTAAAAAAGAAAGCTGTGAATTTATTTACTATTATCATCTCTCTTAGGTTAGGAAGAAGTCAAGTGTGGAAAAAAATTGTCTTCAGGAGAGGAAGAAGCTTGTAGATATAATTGAACAGCATCTTGATTTCTTTTTTGCCAAGATGTTACTGTTGGCTGGATATTTTCTTGTATTGTTCAATGAAAATCATAAAATTATTATTCAGTGATTACTTAATGGACACCAGAATAACCAAACCCTTTTCCATTCTTTTTTTTGCAAAGGCTGGTCTCCTTTGGCCTGCACGTCCTGATCTTTCCCATAGTAGAACTGGGCTGGGTGTCTCTTTTTTTTTTTTTTTTTTGAGACGGCGTCTTCCACTGCTGTCGCTTGGGCTGGAGTGCAGTGGCGCGATCTCGGCTCACTGCAACCTCTGCTTCCCAAGTTCAGCGATTCTCTTGCCTTAGCCTCCTGAGTAGCTGGGATTACAGGCGCGTGCCACCACGCTCAGCTAATTTTTGTATTTTTAGTAGAGAGGTGGTTTCACCATGTTGGCCAGGCTGGTCTTGAACTCATGACCTCGTGATCCGCCCGACTCGGCCTCCTAAACTTTTGCAAAGCTGTATCTCTGGGAATTGAATTGGAGGATTACTGAAGCACAGTAGCATTCCCTGACTTCCTGCAACGCAGGGAAATAATCAGTTAAAAAGAAGATGCCACTGGAAGTAAAATTTCAACTGTTTTGTTTTTGAAACAGTATAGCTTTTCATAATGTCAACTAAGCAATAACTTGGCTTTTTGGTGTGTTGGCTACCCTACTGTTGGCCATAAAATAGGCACTCTGGTACTTCAGTTGATGAATGTTTTTGCTAAAGTTGGACTGTACTGAATTTCATTCTTATTTTGTATGCTAATTAGTGTAAAATAAGGAAGTAATTGTTGGAATGCATACTGTATTCTTAGGTTTTATTAGTACATTTGGTTGCTTAAACTTAAGAAGAAGAGTAAACAACAACTGGATTATAATTGAACTATCTTTCTTTTTTGTTTTTTTGAGACAGGGTCTCTCTCTGTCGCCCAGGCTGGAGTGCAGTGGTGCAATCACAGCTCACTGCAGCCTTGACTTCCTGGGCTATCCCACCTTAGCCTTCCAAGTAGCTGGGACCACAGGCACACGGCACGACACCAGGCTAATTTTTGTATTTTTGGTAGAAATGGGGTTTCTCTGTGTCGCCTAGGTTGATCTCGAACTGCTGAGCTTAAGCAGCCCTCCCGCTCCAGCCTCCCAAAGTGCTGGGATTACAGGCGCGAGACACCGCACCCGGCCGGTAGATGCATTTGAATCCAATATATGGCCTTTGTGTTGAGGCATGGCAATACAAAGGAAAAACACGTTCAAGTTTTTATTCACAAAATACAGAGAATACATGAAGTTCCTCACTAAGTGATCATTATGCCAAAATCAAAATTTCAGGTACTTTTAGTGGTGTTGAGATGTATTGATTTATTTTCTGTCAACTACTGTATAATTATTTTTTTTCTGTCTACCCTCAGTAAGAAGACTGTTAGAATGCCCTTGGTAACACAGAGGCTGAGAGATCCTGACATAAATCCTTGTTTGTCGGTAGGATGGTTTGCTTTAATTTTCATGAGTGTTAAGTTGGAAAACCAGGCTGCTTCTAGTTTTGTGGGCCTTTGTTTTCTGCAGTTGTTGAATAAAGTTATTTATCTAGAAAAAATATTGCTGGCCAGCGTATCCTATTTAAATAGAGCATTTTTAGATGTTTATAATTTCTCTAACAAACATTCATCTTTTCTTTAGTTTTCCTTATTTGTATAATATGCAAGCATTTGGTTGTCACTGTAAAACTAGACAGGAAAATGTAACACTGAGAATATTTAGTCCAAACATGGAAAACTGGAAGGTATGATATTTTTAAACTGTCACTAACATTTATTGTTTCACTAGCAATAATATCATCATGTCCTTGACAACCTGGCTGAGAGTAATGGGCTGATAATAGAATTAGCCTATTTAAAGCTTAAAGGTTTTCACAAAGGTATCTGATAAACACAATGTTTTAAGAGTAAGCTTTCATTGGCATTTATTTGGTATGATTTGCAATACTTACTTGTGGCTTTGCTACGTTTGAATAATGTAGTTATCATACTGGTCCCATGAAAATTATACTCTTTAGTTATATGCATTTTCTAAATATATACATTCATTAAATATTTGGCATAGAAATTCAGCTTTGTTCTGTTTAGGTAGAACATGTTTCTTAGATATGTGTTGCAAACTGTCTACCCATATAGCTAAAGCTTTCCTTTAGATCTGTGGTGCCCAACCTTTTGGGCACCAAGGACCGGTTTTGTGGAAGACAATTTTTCCACAGACGGGGAAGGGGGTGGGCGTCAACAGGCATTAGATTCTCATAAGGAGCTTGCAGCCTAGATCCCTCACATGCACGCAGTTCACAATAGGGTTCATGCTCCTATGAGAATCTAATGCTGCCACTGATGTGACAGGAAGGGGAGCTCAGGCGGTAAGGCTCACTTGCCCACTGCTCATCTCCTGCTATCTGGCCGGGTTCCTAGCAGACCACAGACCAGTACCACTTTGTGGCCTGGGGGTTGGGGACCCCTGCTTTAGGTGACCTCCCAGAATCATACCTTTCACTTTTAAGTTTTTCTTAAAACTTCCAGTTATTCAATCTACTTCCAGTTCACACAGCTTAAATTTAATCCCTATGTGGCACCTACTTTGCTTTGAATTTATAGCTTGTGTTGTTGACTTTGGTTTTGAAGTAATATCTATTAAAATTGCTTATATAATAGTGTATTTGTATAATGGAATAAATGGTAGCCAAAAATGCATTGAGATGAATGGTGTTAATTTAGGTTGTCTTGATGTAGACCAGTTATTAGTGATTTACTTGGAATCTTGAAACCAATATTATGATCAAACATTCAAGCCAAAGTGAAAATCTGGAAAAGCAGGAGAGATGTACTGTGAGTCAGGAGATGGATTCTGATTCTAGTTGTGCAGTAGTCATTTAACACATTGCACTTTGCCTCAGTTTCTTACTAAAATGGTTACTGGATTAATTGATCACAGTTATTTGGTTCAAATTCCTGTGATCACATATTCAGAAAACTGGCCCACATTATAAAAAGGAAGGTGTTAGCCTGAGCAGAGTGCATACTGGGATAGTTGGCGAGATTGTCCAGTTTTTATTAGTCTCCCCATCAAAATGAACACAAATGAACTATTTCACATTATTTGCTTCTGGGGAAGCAGCTTTTTGTTTGTTTGTTTGTTTGTTTGCTTTTTAGATCCTATTGTACCTTTTAAATGATGCCTCTCTTATGTCTGTAAGGAATCTGATGCTTCCACCAGATGTCTGGATGAAAATAACTATGACAGGGAGAGGTGTTCCACTTACTTCTTGAGGTACAAAAACTGCCGGAGATTCTGGGTAAGCCTAGATTGGTTAGCTTTGTGTTAAAACCCATCTCCTAGGGTTGAAACTGAAGCCTAAAATTAGTCAGTACCCATAATCCTTTCCCACTCATGGCTGTAGGGAAACTTAACTTTTCAGCTTTATCCTCTGTGTGCTACTTTAGCCCTGAAAGATCCTTGAGAGCTCTTGTTAGCTGCCTCGTCGTCCTCTAAGCTATAAGAATGCGGTTTTAATATAGGTGGGTCTTCTTAGGCATTTAAGTATCTGCGGCCCTAAAACAATGTCTTTGTTATAAATTTAGTTTTCCTGGAGATGAACAGAATGTTTAACTTCCCTTGTCATAACACATCATGTTAGGCTTCCATTTCTGCCTTTTTCTTTCTCACTGCCATCCGTGGAAGTTAAGATCGTCCATTTTTCTGAAAACATTGGTATATAATTTCTGTTTCCTTGAACCACTGGATCCAGCTATTTCCTTTCCCTTTGCTAAATGCACTGTTGGTTTTATTTCACGATTATTCAGTAGCTCTTCTTGACGGACTGTATATACTTTTGTACTTTGTATATTCCCATCCCAATTGCTGTTAATGTATTCCTGTGGGAATGACTACTTCTATTTAATTGTTAATAATTTAAATACGTTTATCTGGAGTCCTATAATTAGGTTTTGGGTTTTCTTTTTTTTTTTAAAAAAACTTGGTTTTTAGAATTTCCTTTTTGAGGAAGCAATAGCAAATTACTGGCAAATGATTAGCATTTAATACATGACTGATTTTGGTTTCTTCTTTTTTATTTTAATGCCTGTACACAGAATTCTATCATGATGCAGAGAAGAAAGAACGGAGTGAAGCCATTTATGCCTACAGCAGCAGAAAGAGATGAAATCTTGAGAGCAGTGGGAAATATGCCCTATTGAATGTTTGCATTAAAAGTGTTTATATAACTTAGAAGCAGATGAATATTTCTAATAAATGCTTGCTGTAATATTTAGGACTGTACACCCCTCACCCATACAGATCTTAAGTTCTTCAAGTGGAGACAGTGAAGTCACCCCGTGTCCTTTTTGCTTGCTCTCAGTGCCATGCTGATGGTATGTTGCTGCTGGCTGTGCTGTGACATGAGTTTGTATGACTTTCTGGAGGCATGGAGTTAGGTAAGGCTACATGAGAAATTGAGCTTTTCCACTGGGTTTTGAAAGAAGAGTATGATGTGAACAAGTAAAGACTGAATGGGGCTGAGATGAAGGCATGTTTCCAAGGAAAGGAAATGTTATGAGCAAGAGTGTGAGGCAAGGGAAGCTGGAACCACATTCAGAGAGTATCCTGTAGATTGCTCCACCTAGAATCTCAGGTGGGTGGAGCAGTGGTGGGAGAAGACTGGAAAGGTAAGTTGAAGGTAAGGAATGTGTGGTGGGCCTCAGATCCCAGGCTCATTCCTCAAATCACTTCTTACTTCCCTCACTTATCTTTGTTTAAATAAGTAGTACATTCACTAGGGGTAAATGGGTTTTTCTAAATAAATGACATAAAAAAGAACTGGTTGTCTTTCTTTAAAGAAAGTCTTAGTTACAGGATTCTGTGATTAAAATCCTTAAATATTGGGTAGCCTTCTGCAGCTGTAGTATCAGTTTTTGAACCACAGTAATGAGAAGAAAGACAAATGGATTCCCTTAAAAGTAGGATTTTTATTTGCAGGATGAGTTGGGCAGGGAAAAGGGTCAGGGTTCATCCCGTGAACTCAACACTGGGATGAGACTAGAACTTCACTTTATGATATAAACACAATACGATTATTCAGTGTGGTGACTGGGGTAGATTGTGAAGCAGCCCTCCTTATGCCCACTGCCTTTTAGAATCGTTTGTTTCATTCACGGTAGTTTTATGAAGACATACTATTATTAAATGAAATTTAATGTGTACTTGAAAACATTGCTTTTGTCCCTTCTCTTCATCTGGTCTTGGGTCAAGAACATTGTTTTAATGGCTGCCGACAATGAACTGTCTGTCTGAGTCTAA
This sequence comes from Pongo abelii, assembly GCF_028885655.2. Classification (NCBI taxonomy): domain Eukaryota; kingdom Metazoa; phylum Chordata; class Mammalia; order Primates; family Hominidae; genus Pongo; species Pongo abelii. The sequence goes on from NC_071992.2 coordinate 70,925,917, forward strand.
AACCAAGCTCAGGTTTCTAAGCTACATGACCTTGATTGTTAAATGTAGTTATATTTGAATAAAAAATGGATCATTTCTAAAATTCTTTTGATTTGTATTGACTGCTATAAAAATGATGGATTAAAATAGGACCAGAAAAGAATGAATGCATACCTGTGTAAGAAGTATTTTTGTACTTTTAAGCACACTTGTTAAAGGGCTTGGAATTTTAATGTCACTTCTTTGAAGGTACATACCAATATCAACATTCATCTTGTAACTAGTTGTCCTGATTTCACTCTTGTTGAGTCTTTATTTTCAGTACTTTGCCTTATTGCTGAGCACTTCAGGTAAAGACTTGGACACCCACCTTTCCACCAGGCCCTTGTGCCCACTGGGCCTCTGGGTTGAGGTTGATGTAGGTTCAAGAACTGCAGTTGGCTGCTGGGCGCGGTGGCTTACGCCTGTAATCCCAGCGCTTTGGGAGGCCGAGGCAGGTGGATCACGAGGTCAGAAGATCAAGACCATCCTGGCTAACATGGTGAAACCCTGTCTCTACTAAAAATACAAAAAAAAAAAAAAAATCAGCTGGGCGTGGTGGTGGGCACCTGTAGTCCCAGCTACTTGGGAGGCTGAGGCAGGAGAATGGCATGAACCTGGGAGGTGGAGCTTGCAGTGAGCCATGATGGCGCCACTGCACTCCAGCCTGGGCGACAGAGCGAGACTCCATCATAAAAAAAAAAAAAGAACTACAGTTGGCTTACCAGTGGCACTCTGTAGGGAGCTATAGTTCTGGAGACTGGGGAAGAAACTTTTTTTGAGATGAGTGCCACTCTGTTGCCTAGGCTGGAGTGCAGTGGTGTGATCTTGGCTCACTGGAACCTCTGCCTGCCAGGTTGAAGTGATTCTCGTGCCTCAGCCTCCCAAGTAGCTGGGATTACAGGCACCCATCACCACGCCCAGCTAATTTTTGTATTTTTAGTAGAGATGGGGTTTCACCATGTTGCCAGGCTGGTCTCAAACTCCTGGCCTCAAGTGATCCACCTGCCTCAGCCTCCTAAAGTGCCAGGATTACAGGCATGAGCCACTGCACCTGGCCCAGGGGAGAAACGTTTAAATGCTCAGGACCAAGGGGTAGGTCAGTCCAAACCTGGATGTGGGGGCAGAACTAGAGCTGCAGGGTTCGAGTGATCACCAGAGCCTCCCTCCTAGGACTGTGGCACAGGGAGTGCACACAAAGACAGGCCTCTTACTTGACATCCCGAAAGACTTTAAAAAGATAACAGCCTTATTGAGATATGTCATGTATATCAACTCTTAAAAGTATGCAATTCAGTGATCTTGTGTATTCATGAAGTTGTGCAGCCATCACCACAATCGATTTTAGAAAGTAATCATTTCATTACCCCCAACTGAAACCCTGTACCCGTTAGTACTCACTCCCCTTTTCATTTTACTTTTTATATTTTTTTTTGAGAGAGACTTGCTCTATTGCTCAGGCTGCAGTGCAGTGGCGCAATCTCGACTCACTGCAACCTCTGCCTGCCAGGCTCCAGCGATTCTCGTGCCTCAGACTCCCGAGTACCTGGGATTACAGGCGTGAGCCACCACGCTAATTTTTGTGTTTTTAATAGTGACGGGGTTTCACCACGTTGGCCAGACTGTCTCGAACTGCTGACCTCAGGTAATCCACCCTCCCCAGCCTCCCAAAGTGCTGGGATTACAGGCGTGAGCCACCGCGCCTGGCTCATTTTATTTTTTAGAGATGAGATTTCACTTTGTTGCCCAGGCTTCAGTGCATTGGCATCATCATAGTTCACTGCAGCCTTCAGCTCCTGGCCTCAAAGCATCCTTCCGCCTCAGCCTCCTGAGTACCTGGAGTTGTATCTGCGTGCCTGGCTCCCATTTTCTCCTAATGCCAACCTCCAACACTTAGGCAACTGGTAATCTACTTTCTGTTTATCTTATTGCCTATTTATGGACATTTATATAAATGGAATCATATAATATGTGGTCTTTTGTGACTGGCCTCTTTGACAACCTAATGTTTTCAAGGTTCATTTATGTTGTTGGATGTATCAGTACTTTAGCATTCCGTTGTATGGCTATACCGCATTTTATTTATCCATGAATCAGCTGATGGGCATTTGGATTTCCTCTTTTTGCCTATTATGAGTCATGCTGTTTTTTGAACATTTTGTACAAGTTTTTATGTGGACATTAATTTCTCCTTAAGATATGTACCTAGGAGTCGAATTGCTGGGTCAGGTGGTAACTGTTTAACCTTTCGAGGCACAAACAGTTTTTCAAAGTGGCTGCACTGTTTTACAATCCCATCAGCAGTGTATGAGAGTTCCAAATTTCTCAACTTCCTCATTAACACTTGTTATCTGCTCTGGATTACAGCCATCCTAGTGGGTGTGAACTGGTATCTCCTTATGGCTTTGATTTGCATTTCCTTGATGGCTAATGATGTCGACCAAATTTTAATGTGTTTATTGGCAGTTTGTATCTCTTTGGAGAAATGTTGATTTGGATCCTTTGCCCATTTTTAAATTGAGTTGTCTTAATTACTGAGTTTTAAGAGTTCTATATATACCAGATACAAATTCCTTATCAGATACGTGGTTTGCAATTTTTTTCTCCCATTCCGTGAGTTGTATTTTCACTTTATGGTGTACTTTGAAGCACAAAAGTTTTTGATTTTGATGAACTCCAATTTTTTATTTTCTTTTGTTGCTTTTGGTATCATATCTAGGGAAAGCATTGCCTAATCCAAAGTCACAAAGATTTCCACCTTTTTTCGTAGAGTGTTATGGTTTTAGCTCTTACATTTAGGGCTTTGTATATTTTGAGTTAATTTTTGTACATTATGAGGTAGGAGTTAGGCTTCATTCTTTTGTATATGGCTATTCAGTGTTCCCAGCACCGTTTATTGACAAAGACTATTCTTCATTGAATTGTCTTGGCACCCTTGTTGCAAATTTGTTGACTTGTACATGTGAGAGTTTATTTCTGGCCTGAAATTCTATTCCATTGATCTGTATAGGTCTATCCTTATGCCAGCACCACACTGTCTTGATTACTGTAGCTTTGTAGTAATGGCACAGCTCTTTGATGATTGGTTTCTATAAGTGTGTTTTTTATAAAGTACTTTCAATAACAAACTAATTGTTTTGGGATTTTTAATCAGCAAATCCTTAACATATATGTAATGACTCTGTCCAGGCAAAACTTGTTCAGTTTAAAATTTGTCTTCAGTAATTCCCTAATTCCTAGTTTGCCTCTTTACACCTACCCTGAAAACTTCAGTATACTCTTCTTACAACCTGGTTGTTCAAGATCTCATGGCACCACTTTTGAGTGGCAGTCTTGGGAGTTTTTCTCATCACCACTGTTAAATTTGCCTCTATTGTATTTATTTCCAAGATTCTACTCTGGGAGAGGTGAAGCTAATTAATTTGATAAATTGTGTCAGTGGGCGCCATGAGAAATTTTGGCGTCAGGCAAGCCTTTGATATCAATTATCAACTAACAAAATATAGAGAAGGCATTTTACTGTGTTCATGTGCATCTCTGTCTTGCAGGAACCATCTTATTACAGATTCTTAGTGGGTTGGGGGAGGATGGTGCACTGTGTCTGTAGCATGGAAAAGCATCTTTTTTTTTTTTCCTTTTTGAGAATCGGATCTAGTATTTATAAGCTCCTGGAGGACATAATATCATTCACAGTTATAGCCATAATGCCTGGTCTGCTTCTATTATATAGTAAATGGTCAACAAATGTGTGTGTTTGAGGAGGTGGTGGCTTTTAAAATTGACCACACTGAAAAACATGCAGGTTCAAACAATGCAAAAGGGTATATATACAGTGTACAATAAATCTGCCCCAGAAGCAGCCGGTGTCAAGTTTTCAAGATTTTCCATGCATATAAAAGCTTGTCTATTACATAAAAAGAACATCATAGTACATGAGCTATAGGATACCTTGCTTTTTTCATTTAATGATATTAAGCGATATTAAGTTTGGAATGATTTTCTATCTGTGATTATAGATTTACTTTATTTCTTTCAGTGGCTTCAGTTTCTGTTTTATGATATACCATTATTGAAGCAATCTCCTGTTGATGAGTATGCTATAAACAAGGTTGCAACATCTTTGTTCTTGGGTCTTTGTCTGTGCATGTTTTTATCTGTAAAATTTCTAAGAGTGGAATTTCTAGGTTAAAGCTTTCTGCATTTGTAAATGTCTAGATACTGCAAATCAATTGCCCTCCAAAAAGGACCACACCAATTTATATGCTTATAAACAAAGCCTGTGAGTGTTTCTTACCTGACACCCTCAGTCCCACTGGATACTTTAAAACTCTTTCATCCTTACCAATCTAATCAGTGAAAAATGGAACTGCAGGTTATTGGTATTCTCTTGCCCATTTAAAAAATGTTGGTGTGAATGATTTGGGGACCCTTGGTCTATCAAAGAAATTACCTTTTTGTCGTATGTATTCTATGTGTTTTCTCTAGTTTGTCTTTTAACTTTATTTTTTGCTTGTAAAGATATTTCTGTACAGTGTTTTACATTTCAATGTAATTAAGTGGATCAGTTTTTTTATTTATGATTTCTGGAGCTCAATAAATATTAAGTGATTCCAAGTACCAGTACTGCTGTTACTGTTCAATTCTACTCCACAGATATTTGCCAGGTGTCTATAATGTGCAAAATGCTAGGCTAACATTGTGGAGGAGCATGGATGAATAACACTTTCCTGGCCCTCAAAGAATTCCACTCTGCTGTAAGGGAAAATGAAACAAGCACCATAATAGGAATAAGAGCAAACTTCTAAGAGGGGAGCCTCAATAAATACAAAGGGGCAATAAACACATAGCATGTTGGAGGAGAAGTACTTCCTGGAGCCAGGGTGTGTAAAGGGAGGTAGCAAGAGAAAAAGTCTAGAAAGGTAAAATGAGTGTAGATTATGAAGGGCCTTGAATGCAATGCTTGGTATTTTAGACCTTATTCTGTATGCAAGAGAAAGCTATGAAGGATTTTGAGATGGAGAGGATCAAATCTAGTTTGTGTTTAGAAAAATCTAGAGGCATTGAGGCAGACAGGTTATTACAGTGATTCTGAATCACAGTGCAGCTGTCTTAACTTTTCTCCCATCGAATCTTACCCCCGACCTCCCACTGCCATTCCTTCTCTATACTATGGCCAGGCAAATCTTTCTAAAACACAAATGAAATAATTCCTCTGCTTGGGAAAAAATTCCCAAGACCTGCTCACCACCTCAGGCACACGTTCACATTTCTTCCCTTGGTTTACAAAATGCTCTGAGAGCTGACACGTTTATGAAGGGAGCAGCTTGAGGAAGTTAGAAAGGGATTTGGTTTTGGACACATAAGACCCAGCCCATGTCCTCAATGACCTTAGATTTTAGTTAGATAGACAAACATAAAATTATCTAACTACAGGCTGAGCATCCCTTATCCGAAATACTTAGGACCGGAAATGTTTTTTATTTTGATTTTTAAAAAAATTTTGGAGTACTTGCATTATACTTATCAGTTGAGCATCCCAAATCTGAAAATCCGAAATTGGTATGCTCTAATAAGCATTTTCTATGAGCGTCAAATCTGGGATTTCAGCACTTTAGATTTCAGATTTTCAAATTTGGGATGCTCACCCTGTGCATTCCTTCTATGCACACTCACCATTCCCAATGTATCCTATTTTCTGAACTTGAATGGCCATCTCTTGACTGCCCAGTTAAAATTTCACTTGTCTGTTCAGGCTCAGCTCATATGAAATCTCCCTAAGGCCTTCCTCATATGCCCAGTCAGAATTCTTCTCCCTTCCTCTTAATTCGCCCTCATCTCTACCGTAATATTCACTTTTTGTACTCTGGGTAGCTGGGTACATTACTGAACGTGGTAAAATTCGGCAAATCAAGTCACCTAAATGCACTCTAATTATTTCACCTTCAGTTTTTATTTTGCAGAGGAAAAATAAAAGAATAAAATGTAGTTTAAGCATCAGTTGCTTTATTCCAAAAAGGAGACTAAAAGAGGCAGATTTGTTTTGCTTTTCAGTTATAAACACAAGAACAATTTTCACTCATAATCTTCCATGTTATGAGTAGTGTCTGTCATTGCTTGTGTCCGTCAGCACATGACAGCCCTGCAAGTGTCAAGTGTGGTGCTGGTGAGGTCTGAAGCCAGGCTTCCTGCCCCGTTCAGAGCCCGCGGTTTCTCTCAGAGCTGCTGGGCTTTTCCTCTGACAACTGGATGGTGCTATTATGCAACGAAATGCAAAGTCTGTTTCAGAACACATGCTTTTTTTCCAGGAAAACTCTTAAATTACATTTAAAAAACTGTTAACCTACAAAAACTTTAGGTGACTGTACACTCTATTTTCTGCTTCTTTTGTCATTGCTTAGTGACCACAAATGAATAGGCTTGAGATAGACTCAGATTACTCCCACCAGTCCCGGTAAGAAACTAAAGGAAACTAAAGGAAAATCAGGTTCATTGCAAAGCCTCATACTTCAGTATTGGTGGGCTGAAGGAAACAGGGCCAGTTATAAGGAAGTTTAAGCAGGAAGAGAGGAAGTGATAGAGACTGATGAGGCACTAGCAAGAAGAAGAGAATGGTTCACTGAGTACAGGATGGGGGCTGTGTATTGCAGTAGGTCCTGAGGATAAAAGATCATCTACCATAAACATGAAGATCCTCATGCCAGAATCTCAACCACAAATCCTGCTGCACACGCAGAAGTAAAACAGAGCAGGGTGTGGAAAGAATGTTGCATTCAGAGTCCAAATATCTGGGTGTGAGTTCTGGCCTTGTCTCTTATCACCTGGATGGTCTTGAGTAGATTGCTTCATCTTCAGCACCTTTCCTTCTGTGAAATATATATTTAAAAAAATAATCTATAGGTTGTTGTGAAACCCAAAGAAGGTTCCCATGTGTTGTGCAAGTAGACATTATTAATATTTGAAATGCATCTACATAGATACTCGATGTATTTGTAATAAGTAAAAGCCTCAGCTAATTGTTGATTGACTCTGGTAAAGCCATAATATCAACTACTACTTCTTACTTACTTTACTCTTCTTACTCAGCCACCTCTTAAACCTCTCTCCCACCCACCCCTCAAAAATCCAAAATGACAATTTAAAAAACTTCTCCACCTCTCCTATGAAAAGTTACAAAAAGCCAAATTGTTTGTTCTTTTATTTCACTCCTTTTAGTTTTATTATATAACTTGGTCCAGAATGTTCTCTCTCGATAATTTTCTTCTCCTTCACATCCTACCATGATCATAGTTCCTTGATATATACCTGGAATCTCCAATAAGCAAGGAGTACAAAAACATTTTATTGGGGGGAGTTGGCGAGATTGTAAAAGGAATTGGACCTATATACCAAATCATTGAGAAGAAACTTAATAGCATCCATCAACATTTAGAGCACAACATATATAGGTAAAGCTGACTGTCAGCTGGATTGTCCCACTAACCATAACCAGAAGTCCTCTGCTTTCTCTTCCTTCCAAAGCTGTGTTTCATTTCCTTCAAGAACTGCTCTAGTCTCTTCTCACTTCCACTGAAATCTGTGTGCTAATTCTGCCTCTCCTAGTCCTGTTCCTCAAGCAACTCTTCAACCTCACCTGCAGCTTCCTTGCTTTCCACCTTCCCTGTGCTGTAGCGCTGAGTACAGCTCTAGGTGGCTCTGTACATGATTATATGTTGGTGTCTATCATTTTATCCCACATTGTACACATAGGTTTTATCTGTCACATCCTGCATGAAAATGCAGAAGCAGAGACCACTGGGGTACTTCATATTTGCACAGCCCTTTGCAGTTTATAAGATATTGTCAGAAACATGATCACCTTTAAGACGCAATACAACCCAATGAAGTCGGTATTTGTCCTACTTTGTAGGTGCAAGATGGAAACTCACAAAGTTTAAGTGACCTGCCTACTGAACAGGGTTCTATGTTGCCCCCCCTGCCCAGTTTCTCCTGTGGTGAACTCCACCTGCTCAGTGTCCTTCATTTCCTTTGCAGCTCCTGACTGTGACTATTATTCAAATTACTATTCATTTCACCATTTCATACTTACTGAGTGGTACACGCACAAAAAAAATGCTTCTGTAGAAGATGTAAAAGTGAATGAGGATGTTTATACTGTAGGAGAAAATTACAAATTAACAAATACCATTGATTGGATAACTGATTCTCTACTAAACCTTCTTATGAACTCTAAGAAGTCTTTCAAAATGTTTGATTCTGTATACCCTGCCAACCTCATCACACCCTCATCCCATCCACTGTTATCCTCTGATAACAGTGAGAGATGACATTGGTAAGAGATGATAACATGCCCTTTGTCATAAAGTCAGAAGGAAGAATAAGGAAAAAAGACTTGATCATCTGCAAAGTGGACTTCTCCCCCCCTGGATAAGTAGGCTGGTTTTGTCATTTTCTTATGCTGGAGTTTCCTAACACATAAGTGGACTCCTTAAAGACTTGGGAGTTGTGGACTGGCATGGGGTGTTTTGAATTTACGGTACACACCCTGGGCAACGAGTGTCATCTCCCTGTTTCTTTCACTTCATGTATACATATATGTCATCTTGTAGAACAGAATTCCAAACCCTTGACAGCTTCTGTATATAATTCCTGATTTTGAAGAATGTCTTTCGTAACTTTAATAGATTGCATTTGTCTCCCTCTCTGGAAAACAAAACCAAAGGACCACCACTGCAACATAAAACCCAGACAATACTCCTGCAATCCTGCTAAGCTGAGGCTGTACATCTCCAGCCTTCTCAGCGTTATGACTCCCCATGCCTAGTACAAGGGTGTTAGACTAGTGTTTGGGTCAGTTTCCTATGTTTCCTTTTTAAATCTCATTACTTATTTGCTTATTTATTTTTAATTGTTGTATGGGGATGGAAGAGAAGATATGAAAAGCTGAGGAAAGAGGGTATACAATGGGAGGTGTGTCACTGGTGATTAGAGGCATGGTCTCTTCTTTTCACTGGCTGGATTTATAATTCTCCTTACTTATTTTTAACTGGGAGCTTTGGATACATTCTTAGATTTAAAAGTCTCAAGTTCTGTAACTGTAAAATGCCAGCCTCAAAGAGTGACCTGTGGATACTGAGTAAGACAATGTCTGTAAAAAACAGCACCGTGACTGGTTCATAGGAAGCACCAATAAATATTGGCTACTTTTATTATTCTCTATTGCTACCTTTTGAAGAGAAAGGAAAATAAAAAGACACTTATGAAATCTCTGTTGAAACAATGGGGTTATATTTTGGTTTTTATCTGGTGAAATAATAGATCAATATTCCCTAACCGCCATGCTGTTGAGCTCCTGATGTTCTCAAAATTGCATCCTAGTCTTGAGTAAGAATTCGTTATTGCTGAATGATTATAAAACTAATTATAGTTATTTTAGTATCTGGATATCTCTAAGGGAGAGGGCAGACTCGATAAAATTGCATGGTGTTGCAAGTCATTAATCTTCAAGAAGACAGTAACATATTTCCAAAGATAGCCAGAGCATATTATAGCAATTAATTGGAATAGAGACCTTCCTCCTAAACTATAAAATAAATGATGGGATGGGATTTCTTAGAAGGGGTGAGTAACCATAAGAGGGACTGCATTGTATAATGAAACATTGGGCACTCTGAAGAATATAGGCTAGAGTGGGACAAGGAAAGGATGTGTTTAGATTAAATAAAAGTTCTGGGCAATGGGGAATGTGGGAAGAAGGTAACAAAAGAGAGAAGAAGCCAGGCACAGTGGCTCACACCTGTAATCCCAGCACTTTGGGAGGCCGAGGCAGGTGGATCACAAGGTCAGGAGTTTGAGACCAGCTTGACCAACATGGTGAAACCCTGTCTGTACTAAAAATACAAAAATTAGCTGGGTGTGGTGGCGGGTGCCTGTAATCCCAGCTACTCAGGAGGTTGAGGCAGGAGAATCGCTTGAACCTGGGAGGCAGAGGTTGCGGTGAGCCGAGATCATGCTCTTACACCCTAGCCTGGGTGACAGAGCAAGACTGTCTCAAAACAAAAACAAAAACAAAAACAAAAACAAAAACAAAAAAAAGAGAGAGAGAAGAATGACATGGACAAAGTTTAATTTGAAATTTTGCCAAGGCTTTGCACCTAGAAATGAGGAAAGCAAGCAAGGAAAAGATTTAGAGATGAGCAGGGTACACATAATGACTTGAGCATTAGAGACATAGCTATCTTTCAGCATTCGTTCATTTGTACAATAAATATTGAGTACTTGCCGTGTGTTACACTGTCCTTGGAACTGGAGGTTCATAACTGAACAAAATAGGCAAGATCCCTACCCTCATGGAACCTATATGATAGTGGAGAGAGATGGACAATTTGCAATAAGCGCAATAAGTGAACCAGATACAATATCAGGAAGTTATAAATGCTGTGAACAAAAGGATCCATAAGGCAAGATAAGAGGGGCTGGAGGTGTGTGCCTAGAGGGCTAGGGGTGGGGAATAAAGGGATGCTGGGGAGGAGGGAGTGTGACTGTACTGAACATGACAACGGGCAGGGGCAGCAAAACTTGTTCCTTCCTGGCTACCACCCAGATGGGTGACTTAGCTTCTTGCTATCCTATCTGACTGTGTATCTATTGAACCTCTCCTGGGTTTTAGAATGTGCAAATAAAAGAGGTCATATGAGTGTCCCTATGAGAGCAGGAGTGGGCATTTAAGGAACTTGGAAATAATGTTTATTGAGGTAATGAAAATGCAGCCGTGAATAGTAGTGTGAAAGCTTTCTAGGGTTCAGGCAGAAAAGGATTCTAGGGATGCCAGGACAAAGACAGTGCAATGAACTTTGAATCCACAGACAGCAGGGAGTGAGTTTGTGTATTGTCGTACAAAAAATAAATGAAGGCTGTACATGAAGTTCAAAAATACTTTCAATTTTGAATGTATAGAATGCCAAACATCTTTGGCAGACAGCTCCTTCTCTGCTATGCTGTCTGACGCATCCTTGCAAGGTTAAAAAAAAATATGCCAAACGTCTTTGAAGACAAATCCCTTAGCACAGAGGATTCTAAGGTCCTAGGTGGAAAATTCAGTTAGTCCTTTGCTATTATAATGCCAAGCTCCTAGATGATTGCCTCAATTTCTTACTTCTCCAGGACATTGCACTGTGTACTCAGGGTCAAGCCTGGAGCTGGGATCAGGGGGCTGGTGTAAGATACCTGTGTGAGATTGGAGCAGTGCAATCTTAGGTAGAAGGAAGAAACATTTTCCCCTCTTTTAGAAAACATTCCGTTTGTTGTCCTGGCTGCTGGAGGCCATGCTATCCTAACCACATTGTTTAGTGGTGGACCTTTATTTCTGACAGAGGCAAGCACAGTGAGTCCACGTTTCAAAATGTGGAGGGCCCCTCTAAGCCACAGGGAGAATTTGCCAACCTCTACTCTGTTATAAATTGATGGCACAGTGGGAGTACTGTTTTCCAATTCCCACCTCTTGACTAGAGAACCAATTTAGGAGAAACAGAGGAGCAAGGGCCCTTGTGCCAAGTTCTCAGACCTTCCCAGGGCTACCCCCAGGGTGAGCTCAGCCTTTCGTCTGAACACCACACAGATTGGAAGGCACGATATGGGGTGAGCGTTCGCTGAACCACCTATCTAGTTAAACAGGGTTTTTAGCCTCTGATGCTCCAAGTTGGGGCTTGAATGCTTCCAAAATAATAAAACAATATATCACTTCTCAGGATATGCTGGGGGCAGTGACGTCTGAGTGAATGGAATGAATGAGACAAAATCACCTCCACACTACAGAACACTGGAGTTCACTCTGGGTAGCCCAGCCACACAAGATGCTGCTTACATCAAAATATTCCACAATATTCCACCCAAATTAAAGCAATGGAGACAACTAGACAGTGATATAGGAACTATACATCAACAAAGGACGAGAAAGTTTCTTAACACTGACAGGCAAATAGAGAATAAATAAGTGAAAAATAGGCACTTGAATGTTTTTGCAATTTTTTTTCAAGCTTGGGGGATTCTTTTGCAGCAGATTTTCTGGGCACCAGAAAGGGATTACAGGAGATGTAAGAAACAAGTGAAAGACAGAAAGAAGCAGACAGATCTGGAGGCACAGAAAGTATATTTAATTTTAATTCGAATCTAAACATTTTTATGGAGACTTCAGGGTTTCTGGCTTGGCTGCCTAAGTCGGCTACGAGTTGCAATTGTTTCATATTGTAGAAAGAAGGAAGCATTTCATGGAATTGTATTTTCCCCTTTGTTTTTCCTTGCTTCATTGCAAAATGTTAAAATGAAAAAGTTTACTCTGTGGTTTATTCTAAACAAATTCAATTCAGCATCCAGGTATTACTGCTCTACCGGCCAACTGAAGTACTTATTTTGAAAAGTGTATTTCTAACTCTAAACACTTAAATCCATTGTGGTTTATCATGTCAATGTATATTTTGGAGCGTGCACAGCTCTGCGAAAGCCTGTGGAAATTCCTTAAAGGAGTCTGTGAAAGGACTCAGCTACAGAGGCGCAGCCCCGTTTGCAGAGAGCGTGGATCTACATCGCAGACATCTCATGGCATATTCTGAAACTGTCCCTCCTAAAAGGGAGCTGAATTTAGGCCCCAGTGGGGTAAATGTGTCAACCAACCAAATAAGTTGTTTTTCAGTTACTACAAACAAAATTCAAGAACCAGCATCTGTATGGGTGAGTGAGCTCACATTCTGAAATAAGAAAACTTAAGTTTGTACAATGACTTCAATTACAACTTAATCCAAGTTTTTCTCAGCTGATATCCAGTAACAACTTTGTAAAACAAGTCAGATTCTAAAGTCTCTATTTTCACAGTTGAGGAAAATTGAGATTAAATATTAATCAGCGATGTCCAGGACCACAATATTCTTCCTAATACAGTAGATGAAGAATCATTTAAATATGCCTGTTTGGTTTTGTTTTAACTTCAAATCCAGTGCACATCCATTATATAATATAAAGCCTCTCGAAAGTAAATTCACGGCCAGGCATGGGGGTCACGTCTGTAATCCCAGCTCTTTGGGAGGCCGAGGCGGGCAGATCACCAGGTCAAGAGTTTGAGACCAGCCTGGCCAATATTGTGAAACTCCCGACTCTACTAAGAATACAAAAATTAGCCGGGCATGGTGGCGGGCACCTGTAATCCCAGCTACTTGGGAGGCTGAGGCAAGAGAATCTCTTGAACCCAGGAGGCAGAGGTTGCAGTGAGTCAAGATCATGCCACTGCACTCCAGTTTGGGCAACAAAGAAAGACTCTGTCTCAGAAAAAAGAAAAAAAATTTAGCCAGGTGTTGTGGCGGGCGCCTGTAGTCCCAGCTACTCAGGAGGCTGAGGCAGGAGAATCAGTTGAACCTGGGAGGCAGAGGTTACAGTGAGTCAAGATCACGCCACTGCACTCCAGTCTGGGCAACAGAGCAAGACTCTGTCTCGGAAAAAAGAAAAAAAAAATTAGCTGAGTGTTGTGCCGGCACCTGTAGTCCCAGCTACTCAGGAGGCTGAGGCAGGAGAATCGGTTGAACCTGGGAGGCAGAGGTTACAGTGAGTCAAGATCACGCCACTGCACTCCAGCCAGCGCGAGAGAGTGAGACTCCATCTCAAAAAAAAAAAAAAAAAAAAAAGAAAGGAAGTTCACTTCAAGTAAAATAACATTCATAATGTTAGGCCATTTAAAATTTTTATGTTAGAAATATTGGCAGGAATTTTTGTTTTGTTGTTTTTAATTATGCTGATTGTCAGTTAAAATAGCACAAGAAAGATTTTAAATGAATTAAATGGAACCTCAAGGGGGAAAAATTTTTTCCCCATCTAGAATGTTCCCCATCTAGAATGTTCCTGGACGCTGAGCACTTTTAGTTTACTCAGAACACTTTTTCGAAGGTCCTTGGGCTATTCAGAGAAGATGGGTATTTATAATGAGCTCCAGTCAGGAATGGGAACATAACTTCTGCCAAAAACATTTTTCAAAGATATTCCACAGTTAATAATTATAAGTTGTCTCCCAGATAGAGCAATATTGCTACCATGACTGTTGCTGCTGCTACTACATTAATATTAATGATAACAATTACCTATATACTTTTTTTTTGAGATGGAGTTTCGCTCTTGTTGCTCAGGCTGGAGAGCAATGGTGCGATCTCGGCTCACTGCAACTTCTGCCTCCCAGGTTCAAGTGATTCTCCTGCCTCAGCCTCCCAAGTAGCTCGGATTACAGGTGTGTACCACCACACCTGGCTTTTTGTATTTTTAGTAGAGATGGGATTTCGCCACGTTGGTCAGGCTGGCCTCAAGTGATCCACCGGCTCTGCCTCCCAAAGTGCTGGGATTGCAGGCATGAGCCACTGCGCCCGGCTAACAATTACCAATATTTTAAAAATGCTTAGTATGCACCAAGCACCATGCCATGCACTTCCTGTGGATACATTGCTTTTCCTTCTCATTTATTCTTCATAATAACTCTCATTCTCATATTACAGGAGAAAAACCTGTGACTTGAGGTTAAATAATTTGCCCATAGTCACATAAGTAGTATGGGATGGAGCCAGGATTTGAACTCAAACAGTATAATTCCAGAACCCATGAGCATAAATGTAATGTGACATTACCTTCCCAGCAGAATTTATAATAAAAGTTTAAATGTATTAATTGTTTATTGTCAAACTGGTTGTCAAACTTGTTTTCACAAATAAACTAAAGGAGATTTGAAGAGGTGAAGTGACTTGCTGAAGTTCACATGGCTAGTAAGCTAGAAAATAGGGATCCATTTAGAATACCTTATCCACCATTCAGCTTTAATGATTGTTATATGATATCTTAACTCTATACTTTATTTAAAAAAATTTAGATTTGGGAGTATGTGTGTATGTTTATGTTTGTTACATAAGTATATTGCAAAACTGGCTTCTAGTGTACCCATTACTCAAATAGGGCACATTGTACCCAATAGGTAATTTTTCAACCCTCAACTTCCTCTCATCCTCCCCACTTTTGGAGTCCGCAGTGTCTATTATTTCCATCTTTATGCCCATGCCCATTGTTTAGACCCCACTTACAAGTGAGAACATAACAGTATTTGACTATTTCTGAGTTACTTCATTTAGGATAATGGCCTCCAGCTCCATCCATGTTGCTGCAAAGGACATTATTTCATTCTTTTTTATGGCTGCATAGTATTCCATGATATGTATATACCACATTTTTCTTTATCCAGCCAACTTTGATAGACACTAAGTAAGGTTGGTTCCATGACTTTGTTATTGTGAATAGTGCTGTGATTAACATATGAGTACAGATGTCTTTTGTACAGTGATTTCTTTTCTTTTGGGTAGATACCTGGTAGTGGGATTGCTGGGTTGAATGGTAGTTCTATTTTTAGTTATTTGAAAAATCTCCATACTGTTTTCCATAAAGGTTGAACTAATTTACATTTCCACCAACAATGTATAAGTATTTCCTTTTCTCTGCATCCACGCCAACATCTTGTGTTTTGACTTTTTAATAATAGCCATTCTGACTGGTGTAAGATGGTATTTCATTGTGGTTTTAATCTGCATTTCTCTGATGATATTGAGCATTTTTTCATATGATTGTTGGCTGCATGAATTTCTTCTCGTGAGAAATGTCTGTTCATGTCCTTTGCCTAGCTTTTAATGGAGTTGTTTTTTTCTTCTTGAGTTGTTTAAGTTCCTTGTAGAGTCTGGATATTAGTCCTTTGTCAGAAGCATAATTTGCAAATTTTTTTTTTTTTTTTTTTTTTTTGAGATGGAGTCTCACTATGTCACCCAGGCTGGAGGTCAGTGGTGTGATGTTGGCTCACTGCAACCTCCTCCTCCCAAGTTCAAGCGATTCTCCTGCCTCAGCCCCCGGAGTAGCTGGGATTATAGATGCATGCCACCAAGCCCAGCTAATTTTTGTATTTTTAGTAGATATGGGGTTTCACCATGTTGGCCAGGTTGGTCTCAACCTCCTGACCTCAAGCGATCCACCTGTCTTGGCCTCCCAAAGTTCTGGGATTTCAGACATGAGCCATTGCACCCAACCTGCAAATATTTTCTCTCATTCTGTAGGTTGTCTGTTTACTCTGTTGATTATTTCTTGTGCTGTGCAGAGTCCTTAATTACGTCCCATTTCTCTATTTTTGTTTTTGTTGCATTTGCTTTTGGGGTCTTCATCATACCTTCTTTGCTTGGGCTAATGTCCAGAAAGTTTTTCCTAGATTTTCTTCTAGGATTTTATAATTTCAGGTCTTATGTTTAAGTTTTTAATTCATCTTCTTAACTCTATATTTTAATAAGACATTAATATCTACTTTTTAAAAACAAAATGAATGTACTTAAACATGTAATTTCTTCTTTCATATTTCTAAAGAATTTTAATTATAATTTTATTTAGTTATAATATAATTTTTAGAAATTATCTTCATTTTTACCTATACAAAATTATCCTTTTTTGGGGTCCTCCTCTTTATAAGCTGCTTATTCCGGATAAATCTTTCTGGGTTGAGGGTCTTTTTGTTTTTGTTATTGTTTTGGTACTGTGAAGTTGTTATACAATAGTTTCAGAATTTTGCTCTTCTTGTTTAGGAGAAATCTGTCTGTCTAGCTGTTATTCCTTTATAGGTAGCCTGTATTATTTCTTGGGATATATTTAGACTCTTTTTTTTTGTATTTTGTGTTTTTAGTTTCTTGTTGATTTGTCTAGGTATGCATTTCTTTAGGCTTCTTGAATTTGAAAATTTGTATCTTACATTAATTTTTAAAAATTAAACTTCATCGTTATCCTTTAACATATTGTCCATCCCGTATTCAGTCTTCATTTCGCTTCTAGAAATGTAGAAAGTTCTCTATCCTCAAGTGTTTTAACTTCTCATATTTCCCTATTCCTTATGTCTCTGAGATGTAGTCTTGGTATTTCTTCAACAGATGCAGTCTTGGTATTTCTTCAACTCTACCTTCCAATTTGCTTTTTTCTCATCTGTGGCTAATCTGCTTTTTAAATTGTCCATTTAATTATTACTTGTAATTATGCCACATTTTAACTACTAGAAGTTTTCTTTGATTCTTTGCTTGATATTCTTGATTATTTCATAATCTCCCATTCTTTATTCATATGTTCAATCTTGTAGATCAGGGGTCCCCAATCTCTGTGCCACGAACTGGTACTGGTCTGTTGCTTGTTGGAAACTGGGACACACAGCAGGAGGTGAGCAGAGGGTGAGTGAGCAAAGCTTCATCTGTATTTACAGCTGCTCTCCATCACTTGCATTACTGCCTGAGCTCCGCCTCCTGTCAGATCAGAGGCGGCATTAGATTCTCATAGGAGTGCTGTGTATGTGAGGGATCTAGGTTGCATGCTCCTTATAAAAATCTAATGGCTGATGATCTGTCACTGTCTCCCATTGCCCCCAGATGGGACCGCCTGGTTGCAGGTAAACAAGGTCAGGGCTCCCACTGATTCTACATAATGGTGAGTTGTATAATTATTTCATTATATATTATAATGTAATAATAATATAAATAAAGTTCACAATAAATATAATGTGCCTGGATCATCCTAAAACCATCCCTTACCCCGGTCCATGGAAAAATTTTCTTCCATGAAACCGATTCCCGTGCCAAAAAGGTTGGGGATCGCTGCTGTACATAGAACATCACGTAGATCTTTAATTTAAATCTATTAATCACACATATATATATGTGATTCCATGTATGAAGTTCCCAGTATTTAATATTTCTGCAGATCTTATTCTCTTGCCTATTGTTTCATGTGGTTTGCATGCAGTGGTGTCCTGTTCTAGTTTGTGTTTGGTGGTTTTTGATTATGAATATGTTCTTTAGAACTTTATCTGTAAGACTTCTTTGTAAATACATTTCTTTAGAGAGGATATGCTTTTTAATAATTTGGGAACATTTAATATGAATTATTGGCTATTAATTTTTAGGGAAACGTTGATAGTGGGAACTTGAGAAACACACCTATAAGAGGGCCTATTGGTAATTTTACATTTTTTGGAAATTCTTTTTCTTCTCCATCCACCAGAAAGATGAAGTAAAGAACATTTTCTTTATGTGAATAAAACCAACAACAATGAATAGGGATACAGATTCATACAGTCTGATTCCCAAAAAAGGGGAGTGGAACCCCATGATTTGATCACTTCCCCTTCCTGTGAATGATCTCACAAATTAAGTTACAGGTCTCAATTCTCTAGAAAAAGGGACTTAGATATTATATCCTCCCAAATCCAAATTTCCTGCTCGGGAATGCTCAAACTTTTGAATTGACAAGGAATCACTTTCATTTCATGGGACTGTTATGAATGACAGAAGAGCTTGAGAGACCTGGAAAGGCTGGAGCCACATATATGGAAACTTCCCAATGATTATGAAAGGCTTACTGATGGTGCAGAAGCCTGAGACCATGAGATTCAGAAAATCACATTCTTGTTTGTCCTAAGGATGCTTTGGACCTGATTTAAAAAAACCTCATATGGTTTTTGTGAGAAAATACTGCAAGGGGCTCTGTGACTGATTCTTTTGCTGTCTCTCTGGATCCCAAGCCTTTGAAGAGAGGAGTCTTTACACAGAGCAGGGGGGGACCTGCAAAAGCTTAGTTCTCATCTAGCTTTGGCAGGGTAAAGGGATTAGCCAGGTGCTGAAGGTGGCTTACTGCAAGGCTGGCACAGGCATGATCATGTGCTCATTCTTCTCCATCACATGGTAAAGTGGAAACTACTATCACCATGTCAGATAGCAAAGGTGATCTTTATTCTTGCCAATAGTTACAATGAAGAAAATTATCTTCCATCATGAGAGTACCTCTGAATTCCATCTTGTCTATCTGGGCAAATCTAGAAAAGAGGCATGCTGGGTGTCTATAGAAAAGAACTGGCTTTTTAATTTAACATTTTAGTTTGAATTCAAAACATGCACAAGGTGCTGTGATGCAATGGCTTTCTAACGGTCCAAATTTCCAGAATGCACTCTGGTGGCAATATAGCCCCCAGAAGAATATGTAGCCTTCTTCTCCTACTACCATTGCAAAAACAGTTGAATGGAATGCTTGTGCCTGAAGAGTTGTCTGAGATTGTATTCGCCAGGCAGTTTAGGGAAGGACGCACATCATGGAGGCAGGGGATATCCATCTTGGCCTCCATTCCAGGGTAGTGCAATGACTCCAGGACTGCAAAGAGTCCCATTGTACAAGACCTACCTAAGCTTACAGGCAGTCCCAGAGGTGTGAACAAGGATGAAGTGTGTGAATCAATGTCAGAAGTGAAATATGCCCATGACTTCAACAACAGCACCAGCTACCAGCTCATGAATGACTGGTTAGAAGTGTTTTATGGATGAGATGCATGGTGGTGATATACCCAATCAGACATTCAGGAAGTGAGTCTGTTGTGTCATTTTATGTGACCTTTGACAAGCCACTTAACTAGTCTGGCCTTTACTTTTCTCAAGTGGGACTTGTTCATCAACCCTTCCTGTCTCACTCTGAAGTGCTCTGATCTCTGTTCTAATCTGTCAAATAGATTTGTAGACCATGCTTTGAGAACCATTGATATAGTAATCTAAAAAACTGACTGTACTTAATTTCCCAAGCCTTTGAAAATATAAAGGAAGAAAAGCTTACTCACTGCCAGAATTTGGTTACAGAGGAATTTAATTATAGCATTTGGGCATGTGTCATTCAACCATAGCTGTTAAGAGTCATGGTCAACTGTTTTATTAAGTCATTTATCGTCTTCAGCAACTACCAGTCTGTAATTACCTTAATTCTATTCCACCAGTTTGTGTGAAGGGAGTCCTGTTCTTTTGTCCTCTGCATCCAAACCCTAAAATAAATCATGATCACCACACTTATATTCTGCTGAGTTTAAAAAATTTTCCACTCCTGATTTTCTGTTATCTGATTTCTACTTTTCCTGGCGTTAGAATAATAGAATCATAGTGTTTCAGAACTAAAGGTGATTTTAAATATTATTTAATCTCACCTCCCTTTTACTCTATTGAAAATTGAGAACAGGAAAGATTTAAAAATTTAGAAAGGGCTACAGCTGGTTAGTGATGGAGTCATGCTTACTATCAGGTGCCCAACCCTGCAGGTTATGGAAATGCCTGCAGATTTCCATTTCAGTGAGGCCCACAATTTCAGTGAGGCCCAGGAGGCTCTAGTTCAACCAGAAGGCAGAACCCAATCTAATCTGATTTGAGAGATTTGGATATAGCCACCTGGATTTATAATGCCCAGGTAGAGAACCACAGTGTACAACAGAATGTGGGCAGCCAGCTGAAGATGGTGTGGAAAAGGGGGCATAAAGGTAAAGTCAGGGGCACTTGTTACTCTAGGGATGAGCTACAGCAGAAGGAATTTAACTGAGATTAAACATTTGGATGTTTTGCAAATGCTAAAATATTCAGGCAGGCACTTTAGAATGCATTTTGCCCAAATCTCTACTTCTGTTTTTTAAAAAAATGTGAATGTGTACAACATCATTTCAATTTGCTTTACCTAAAAAGGCAAATGACAGAATGTTTTTACTATGATTCATTCACTCATTAATTCAACAAATGTTTGTTGAGCCCCTACCAAGTGCCGAGCACAAGGGGCACACATCTGCTGAGATCAGATGGAAAGGGGACAAGAAAAAGTGGATAACCCAGTCTCCAATCAAGAGACGATGGAGGCTTGGAGCAGAGGATGCAAGAGACACGTGACTTAGAGACAGGGGAAGAAACCTGTAGACAGGTGATACCTGGAGAACAGGGAGGAGGATTATGGGTGATTTCATTTTCTTTTAAAAATTTTCTTGTTTTTTGTGCACAGTGGTGCTTTGTTAATAAAGTAATAACAGGATTTTGGCCTGGAATGATGATGTTGCTATGATTTTTAAAATGGATTATTTTTTGTTTTGAAACAATTTTAAATTTATAGAAGTGTTGCAAGAATAGTGCAAAGGACTTTCAAATATGCTCTACTCTGATCCACCAGTTGTTAACATTTTGCCACATTTGCACATTCTTTTTCTTTTTTTCCTCTCCTCCTACACATGTAATTATATATTTTTTCTGGACCACTTGAGAGTACATCGCCTCTCAAGGCATACATTTGTACAAGATGTACATTTACTCCCAAATACTTGAAGTGTATATTTCTTAGGAACAAGGACACTTGGCTTATGTAACTATGTACAATGATCAAAATCAGGAAGTTTTATATTGATAAATTAGTATTGTCTAATATATAGTCTTCATGAGAATTTTGCCAACTGTCTCAGTAATGTCCTGTATAGCAATTTATTTTTCTGGTCAAAGAGCCAGTCCAGGATCACATATTGCATTTAGTTTTCATGTCTTTTTCATTTCCTTTATTCTGGATCACTTCCTCATTTTTTTTTTTTTTTTTTTTTTTGCCTTTCATGTTCCGCAGTTTTGCAGAGTACAGGTCATTTATTTGTAGAATTTCCGTTAATTTGAGTTTATCTGTGATTTCCTCATCATTGGATCTAGGTTTAAATAACCTGGAGTTATTTAACCTGGAGTTTTTTGGCCATAGTACTATCTAAATGCTGTTGTGTCCTTCCCAGTGCACTGTATCTAGAGGCACATGATATGGTATGTTAATATCACTGATAAAGTTAATTACTGGTGGTACTAATTTTAAGGTAAGACTACATATTTTAAATGGTAGATTCTTTTGTTTTCTTTGGCTCAAAGTAGTGTCACTGTTAAACGGTGTTTTAAAATTATCTATTTAAATTAATATGGGCTCACATTTACCCCACAGTACGTTACACATATCTCCAGAGAAAAGGGGTGTGCACATAATTGCTATGTCAGGCTAGGTTATTACAATACAAAAGCAGGTTAAGTATAAGTCAATCCTGACATAAGCAGGGATAACTTGTTTTCAGATTCTGGATGTGCTTATTTTCTAGGGAGTTATTTGGATGTTTTTCTCATCTGTTGACTAAATCTATGAGCCAAATGTAAGTTGTAGCATTTGGGGATATTATGTACACTTTTTACCTTCTCTTTATCAAAAAGACCAAAAATAACAAACTTTGGCAAGGATGCAAAGAAAAGGGAACTTTTATCCCCTGTTGGCAGGAATGCAAACTAGTACAGCCACTATGAAGAACAATATGAAGGTTCCTCAAAAAACTACAAATGGGACTACCATATGATCCAGCCATCTCACTATTGGAAACTTATCCAAAGGAAAGGAAATCAGTATATTGAAGAAACATCTGCACCTCTTTGTTTATTGCAGCACTATTCACAATAGCCAAGATAGGGAATCAACCTAGGTGTCCAACAACAGGTAAATGGATAAAGAAAATATGGATATATATGCCATGGAATACTATTCAGCCATACAAAGAATGAAATCCTGTCTTTTGCAGCAACAGAGATGAGCCTGGATAACATTATGTTAAGTGAAATAAGCCAAGAATGGAAAATTGAACACCACATCTTCTCATTTATATGTGGAAACTGGAAAATGGTTGATGTCACGGAAGTAAAAATTAGAACAGAGGATACTAGAGGCTGGGAAGAGTAGAGGGAAGGGAGGGATAGGGAGAGATTTGTTAAAGGTTATAAAATTACGGCTGGATAGGAGGAATAAATTCTAGTGTTCTGTACCACTGTAGGGTGACTGTTGTAAACAATAATGTATTAATTAGAGAGTTTCAAGAGCTAGAAAGAGGATATTGAGTGTTTTTAACACAAAGAAATGATGAATCTTTGAGGTGATGGATATGCAAAATCCCCTGATCTGAGCACCATATATTATTTGTCTCAAAACATCATTAGGTACCCCAGAATATGTACAATTATTATTTATCAATTTAAAATATTAAATTAAAAATTAAAAAAGAATATATTCAAAAGTAGAACAGAGGATACTAGAGGCTGGGAAGGGTAGAGGGTAGGGAAGGATAGGGAGAGATTTGTTAAAGGTTATAAAATTACAACTAGATAGGAGGAATAAATCCTAGCGTTCTGTACCACTGTAGGATGACTGTCGTAAACAATAATGTATACTTTAATCTATGATGGATCACTTCATAGTCATTCCTATTGGTAGCCATAAAGGAAAATGACCCATTTCTTTAGATCCATGCTAAAATTTTATACAATCTTTTGAGTTTTTGGAAGAAATATACTTTATTTGTATGAATCCATTTATAAGCTACTCAGTGTCTGAAAATTTTTCTTCAAAGGTGTTGATAGACTAATGCTTGACTTTTCTACAAAAAAGCTCTCTCTGGCATCTTTGCTTTTGAACTAATCATGCCAAAATGTGATTTGCCTATAAGCATGTGAGCTGTTTTGTTTTAATAATATTTTAGCCGTAGCTGAGCCACTGTGGATTTGAAAGAAACAGGCCAAATACTTGCTGCAGAGTGGGCCTTGCAATTCTTTCCTTTGGGTGTGAAATGGTTCTCTTTTAAGAGAATTTGCAGTAAATCAGATTTGCTAGTCATTTTACATTCCCAAGAACAACAAGATTGAGTGAGGGAAAGTGGATGGAAATAGCATTTCAGGAACACCAATGTTCAGGGCTTAGATGGTGCAAGGTGGGGAGCTTGGCTGGGACATTTGCTATTTCCATTGCTGTGAACCAATTCTTTGGAACCTTGTGGAGTTCAGCATGATGAAGCCGCAATGCTGCCGAAGGGTGAAAACAGCAGTGGCTCCATGCTGCCATCTGGTGGTATACTGCTGCATTGCCTCCCTCAGTAAGTCCTAGTCTCCAGCCCGTGGGCTCTTGGCTGGCCCCTGTGGACCAAAGAGAAAAACTGGGAAGGTTGGGTTGTTTGTTCATTATGTGCCACAGAAGTTTCCCCCTTCTTTTGGTGTCCTTTTCTCTCCTCCTCTGTGGAATACGTATCCACTTCCCTTTAGATAACTTGGTGCCTTTTGTATCGTCTTTCCTTTCCCCATCAAACAACCACAGCAACAACAACAACAAAAATAAAAAACAAAAAGAAAAACAAGAAAATGACTAACATTTATTGAATCCTCCTAGCTGCCAGACTCACTGAGTGCTTTCTAAATATTATTTTCTTCAATCCTGGACACAAACACATGGGAGAAGAGAGAATTATTTTTCCATTTTACGTAGTTAACAATAATTGAGCAAATGTTGATCACTGGCTGGTCTGTCTAGAGCTTGAATTCCTAATCACTACATTGCCTTTGGACTTTCTTGTGACACTGAAGAATATATGGTCGATCCCGTGGAAATTTTGTTTGGTCTCACTTCTAATTGTGGAATGAAAGTTTCTCTCTTATGTCAAGCTTTAGTGAGCAGGTTGCAAAAATATTTTGGGATATCTGGGGCCCTCAACTAGTGCCCCTTAAAATCTGCCTATAAAGGCAGTCACTTTTCTGAAGTGGCTGATAAATCTAGAAAAATTGGAGTGACTTAGTAATTGTAAAAGTCAAATGAGAATGCACATGAATGAGATTTGGATGTTCTGCACCAAAATTAATTATTACTATGCAATAATGTTAGCTATATTCTTAGTTAATGTTCACATATGACCAATTTAACATATTCAGTAGAGGGGTAAGTATTGTTTTCATGATGCATTTGAGTTGGGTACAACTTCTCTGATTTGAAAAATTTAGAACTCTGTATCATTGATTTTAAAGTGAGGCTATTTCTAGAATATGCAATAAAAATTACGTATTTTATTTCTTAGCATATAATGTAACTAAAAGTAATAGCCAACCAGCAAACCAATATCTAACCAATCAAATACAAATTCTTATGAAACTTATGAATATAGTGTTGTACTAGTCACTGTATTTCCAAGACTTTTTTTTCTGATCTGTTTTATAAATAGACAACACATTTATAATTAAAATGTAGACTTTAAGCTTATGGCAAGTGGTAGGTGTTCCATCAATACTCCCTTCTGTGGCCTCACCTAAGCCCTGAGCACAGGCATTCCTGAAACTCCATTTCCTTCCACTTTCTTTCATTCCCCCTTTTAGATTTGTGAAGATTCCAGAGTCAGATCCCAAGCTGCATGCCCTCTACAGACGCAGCCATGTCTGGAGAGACATAGAAGACCTCCCAAAGATGAACTAACACGAAATGCTAGAGAAGGCATGGGAAGCAATTTTCTTTAAGATGCCTGGCAGACCTACAAACTTTATTTCAATGACCAGCTTCAGAATAAGATGGGAGGGAGAGCATGGCAAAGTTGGTTTGGGAAGGTGGCATTGCTCCAAATATGCCATAGCATGCTATGTCCCATGTCTAGCTCTGGGATGAATTGAGGCTGTGACACACATGAAGCCACAGCCTCCACATCTCAATGAGCCACTGAACACAGCCAACAGGGTTGGATGGGGTCCATATCCAAGTAGGGCACCAATAAGAGTTGGGGGCACTGTCTGCACTTGGCCAAACAACGGTGAGGGCACGATGGAGAACACAGCCGAGGCTCTGAGTCACATACTGGAGTTTGGCTACTCCAAAAGCCATTTCCAATTTCCTTTCCCCCCCCTCTACTGGGGAGCTGGAAAGCTCACACACTAACTTTTAAAGATGCTCTTACAGACAGGTTGCCAGGTGAGCTAGTTCTGGACAACAAGATGGAAGTGGAAGCCACTAGATTGGGCTACCAGTGAAGTTTTTGAAAAAAGACAACTTTGGCTGGAATGCTTCCTTCGGCACTTTGCCCTTCCTTCTTTTTCTTTCCTTCTCAGAATCAGCCCTGGACATCTATGACTAGACTTCTTTTTGAATGGATAAACAAACACCTATTTTGTTTAAGCCTCTTTGGTATGAATTTCTGCTACTTGCCACTGAATGCATTTCTAACTCATGAAAGCTCTGAGAAACCTAAGTGTTTGCTGATGAGCACTGGGGTGGTGTTGGTACTAGCTGGACTAGCCCACTTTGGGGAGTGGGAGCCAGAGATTCACGAGGAAACATTGGGAGTCGCAGGGGGGAGAACTGAAGGAGGCCAAGTGGTAGCCACCAGAAGCGCCATAATTAGAAACTTTAGTAGGTTAGGAGGGATGGAGTTCCTAATTTCTTCAAGTGGAGTGGGAGGCTGAACCAGAGATTTACACGCTGGATTTTTGTTGTTGTTGGGATTCCTTTGTACTCATCAGCTGGTATAGCCTGAGGAAACTTGGGTTGCAAATTTTTTGATGTTCACATTTATGAATTTTAATGTATCAATTAGGTTTTTTTTTTTTTCTTTATGGAGTCTCACTCTGTCACCCAGGCTGTAGTGCAGTGGCACGATCCCAGCTCACTGCAACCTCTGCCTCCCAGGTTCAAGCGATTCTCCCGCCTCAGCCTCCCAAGTAGCTGGGACTATAGGCATGTGCCACCATGCCTGGCTAATTTGTATTTTTAGTAGAGAAGTGGTTTCACCATGTTGGCCAGGTTGGTCTCAAACTCCTGACCTCAGGTGATCTGCACGCCTCAGCCTCCCAGTGCTGGGATTATAGTTGTGAGCCACCGCATCCAGCCAGCTCATTTCTTTCCAAGAATCCACTATGTGCTTAACAGTTCACTAGATCAGAGTTTGGCAAACTTTTTCTATAAAAGTCTAGATAGTAAATATTTTGGGCTCTGCTGGCCATTCAGTCTCTGCCTCAACCACTCCATGCTATCATTGTTGCATGAAAGTAACCACAGACAACAGCTACAGAAAGAAGGATGGCTGTGTTCCAATAAAAGGTTACAAAAACAGCCCGCATCCTGGATTTAGTGTGAGAACTATTTGCCAACCCTTTGCTCCAGATCTTATAGTGGCACCACCAACAACAACAAAAAAGTTAGGGTTGGGTGTGGTGGCTCACACCTGTAATCCCAGCACTTTGGGAAGCTGAGGTAGGAAGATCGCTTGAGACTAGAAGTTTGAAACCAGCCTGGGCAACATAGTGAGACCTCATCTCTAAAAAATAAAAATAAAACATTAGCTGGATGTGGTGGTGCCCACCTATAGTCCCAGCTACTTGAGAGGCTGACAAAGGATTTGAGGCAGCAGTGAACTGTGATCACACCACTGCATTTCAGTCTGGGTAACAGAGTGAGACTCTGTCTCAAAAAAAAAGTTAGGTTTTTGTTTTAAGTTAGATATACAGTTGACTCTTGAATAACGTGGGTTTTAACTACAAGGACCTACTTATATATGGATTTTTTTTCAATAAATAAAGTTGACCCTCCTTATCAGTGAGTTGCACATCTACAACCAAACACTGTGGATGGAAAATACAGTATTTCTGGGATCTGAAACCTGCATATAGATACTTTATGTACTTAAGTCCCACCTTGGGACTTGAGTATGTGCATATTTTGGTATCTTTGGGCAGTTCTGGAACCAATCCCTTATGAATACTAAGGGATGGCTGTGTATATCCCTTTAAATCATGTTTACATTGTTCCTTTCACAGCAAAATTCCTTTGTCACCACACAGTTTTTCTTAGGATTTTCCCAGTAGGAGTTGGATGATATGGTGCAGTTGGCTTTCTGATGCATGATCCTCCCACAGCAGTGTTTCCAGAAGTGTGTTCTATAGGACACTAGTTCCATGGGATATCTCATGGCGGGGGGAGGAAATGGGTAAACACATTTGGAAAACAATGGGTTTAAAATGTCAAATTAGGCCAGGGGCAGTGGCTTATGCCTGTAATCCCAGCACTTTGGGAGGCCAAGGTGGGCAGATCACGAGGTCAAAAGTTCAAGACCAGCATGTCCAACATGGTGAAACCCCATCTCTACTAATAATACAAAAATTAGCCAAGTGTGGTGGTTTACGCCTGTAATCCCAGCTACTTGGGAGGCTGAGACAGGAGAATTGTTTGAACCTGGGAGAAGGAGGTTGCAGTGAGCTGAGATTGTGCCACTGCACTCCAGCCTGGGCAACAGAGCAAGACTCCACCTAAAAAAAAAAAAAGTTAAACAAATTTCTCTATCTCATATGTTACAACGTTTATTCAGTTGTCCAATCTAGCAATTTGTGAGTTTATTTATTTCTCTCTTATGTCTGATCCATCTCCAAGTGCTATTGATTCCATCTCTTAAGCATTTCTTCATTTGTCTCTCTCTCTCCATCCCTATTCCCCTAAATATCCCTATTTCAGGTTCTGGCTTCCCTTCACATTCAATCTTTTCTATCTTCAAACCCAAGCTGCCAGAATTCTATGTCAAACATGAAAATCTAGGCTGGGAATGATAGTGTGCACCTGTGGTGGCAGCTACTTGGGTGGCTGAGGTGAGAGGATTGCTTGAGCCCGGGAATTTGAGGCTGCAGTGAGCTATGGTTGTGCCACTGCACTCCAGCTTGGGTGACAGAGCAAGACCCTGTGTCTTAAAAAAATACACAAATCTAACCTTAGCACTCCCCTACTTTCAACCCATCAATGACTCCTTTCTGGCCAGGGCAGCATTTTCTACCCGGTGATCACTGGGATGTTAGATGTGCCACAGGAAAATTCTGCGTGAAACTTTGGATAAACACATTTAGACAGAGTTCCTTACCTTGGACTTCTTAACACATGAATGTACATTTTGGCTGCTTTTTTTTTTCTTCTGCTCCTCACGGAGCAGAGCTACCCCACAGGCAGTGTGCCCAGAGTAGCCCCATTTTGGCTCTTTAAGAGAGGATACCAGATGCAGCATTTCTCAAACCCAACTGAACATGCAGAATTCCTTTTTCATGGGGCACTGTGAGGAATTAGCATTTCAATGGAAACTCTTTGAGAAACACTACCTTGTATATATTGCAAAGAGTTCCAATTAATGAGGATTCACTCAACTCTATCTCCCCAATGTAAGAATTAGAGTGTCTACTTTGATGTTGCCTACTGTACTTTTCTTGGCTAGATTGTCTACTTTTTCCTTATTAAGCAGCCTGGACAAGTGCAAAACAATATTAGAGGTTTAAGAATCAAAGAGGTTAGCCTTAGCATTTCAACCATTTACTAAATGTAAGAACTTGGGTAAGTTTCTTCAGTTTCTTTGAGTCTCTTACTTCATCATTAAATTCAATGTAAAACCTGCCTCATATGGTTACTTAAGTAAATGATACACCATATATAAGGTGAAAAGCCGAGTGACTGGCATATAGAAAGTGCTCAATAAACGTCATTTCTGCTATGTTTGGACTTTCAGGGGAGATCAGCTTGAATGCCACAGAGCCAAAGTCTGTGTGTTTGGCTCAGCCCCTAGGTGAATAATAACTGAGTCTCTGTGTACAAGGAAGGATCTTGACAAAATATCTCATGCAACTTAAAGAGAGTATTGTCCATGCTGTGCCCTTAGGAACTAAAGTGTGTTTTAAGTGGCATTCTTTATTTGTCTGTTCAGACTGACAACTCATTTGTCTGATCTGGTGATTTCATCTGCTTTCCTGTGTCTATGGCAGTGCCAATCATGCCTTTTTGCCAAAGCCTCCACCTCGGCATTTGTTAATAATTGCACCTTGTTTGCATTTTGCATTAAATAATGTGAACATACCTTGTCCTCACTTTGTGTGAAAATGTTTTCCTCACATTAACAAAACTTTTCCTCAATTTATTAACAAAACAAGTGGTAGTTTTGTTTGTTAATAAATAATAGTCTGGACTTTGGAGATGTAGTATTCACTAGTTTTTATTTTTAAATTTTTAATTACAGATATTTAGACAACCTTACAAATTTTAAGAAAGATATGAACAAAGTGTGATGTATTTGCAAAGGGCATGAAATATTTATTGAAGAGATGTAAAGTTTTCTTAAAAATTAATGCTTTAAAATAATCTGGAAAAAAATACTTAATAAAATATGTGGTGGACAGAGCAAGAAATTAGACAGGGCAACTCCTAGAAACAATTTAAAAATGGGAAATTTCAGCTTTCACTGCTCTGTCATGCTCCTTTTTCTCAGTAGATGGCACCCTTCCCCTACCTTCAGAGCTTTTATTTACACTAAGGTGTAAAGGGCTGATAATCCATTACAACAGTTATTAAATCCTCTTTGGGAATTAGCTAATTAATTGCAGCCCTATACAGCACCTACAGTACCTTGCACAAACAATGAAATGCATGGGTAAGTCAATATTTCAACTACAGTAAAGAGGTTTACTCCTGTATTTTACTTTAGTGTTTGCAAAATTTGATTCCTTTTTCCCTTGATGACTTGCAGCCACATTCCTAAATATTCTCTTCTTTCCAATATGCTGACTTACTAGATCTCTTACTCTAGGCAGATGACCCATCTACTATTTCATCAAGAAGATCAAGCCTTCACTTTTTCATTCATTCATTCATTAGGTTGGTGCAAAAGTAATTGCAGTTTTGCTATTAAAAGTAATGGCAGAATAATAATAATCATCAGTCAACAATCATTCAATCAGTACCTACTGTGTGCTAGGCTTTGTTAAGCTCAAAGGATGTAAAGATGCATGAGTTATGGTCTTTGCCTTTAAAGAGCTCTGAACTTGTTTGGAGGAAACAGAAACACAACTAGTAGATTATTAAGAAGATACCATTCTCGGCCGGGCGTGGTGGCTAACGCCTGTAATCCCAGCACTTTGGGAGGCCTAGGCAGGTGGATTACAAGGTCAGGAATTCAAGATCAGCCTGACCAGCATGGTGAAACCCTGTCTCTACTAAAAATACAAAAAATTAGCCGGGTGTGGTGGCGCATGCCTGTAATCCCAGCACTCAGGAGGCTGAGGCAGGAGAATCACTTGAACCCGGGAGGTGGAGGTTACAGTGAGCCGAGATAGCGCCACTGAACTCCAGCCTGTTTGACAGAGCAAGACTTCATCTCAAAAAAAAAAAAAAAAAAAAGAAGATACCATTCTGTCCATAGTTTGCTGAGTTTCTTTGATATTTCATTATAATTAAATACTTTTTCTGCATATATTGAGACAACCATAAATCCTTTAAATTTGCTTTCCCACAAACTTTAAGTTAGTCTTGATTGACTCTTCCTCTTCCTCTTCCTCCTCTTCTTCTTCTTCCTCTTCCTCTTCCTCTTCTTCTTCTTCTTCTTCTTTCTTCTTCTTTCTTCCTATTCTTATTCTTATTCTTATTCTGCTGTGTATTGCTGGATGCAGTTTGCCATCATTTTATTTAGGATTTTTGCATCTATGCTAATCAGTGATAATGGCCTATAATTTTCCTTTTTCAGAATGTACTTGTCAGTTTTGTTATAAAAGTTATGTTAACCTCAAGAAATGAGTTGTGGAATCTTCTTTTCTTTTATATTTCTTAAATGATTAC
The DNA here is from genome assembly GCF_028885655.2 of Pongo abelii. Classification (NCBI taxonomy): domain Eukaryota; kingdom Metazoa; phylum Chordata; class Mammalia; order Primates; family Hominidae; genus Pongo; species Pongo abelii. The sequence goes on from NC_071992.2 coordinate 70,957,234, forward strand.
TCAAACTCACCTGTAAAACCATGCGTGCCTAATGTTTGCTTTATGGGAAAATTTTTAGCTAGTTTATTTTCCTTAAGGGTTATAGGTACATTTAAGGTTTCCATTTCATCTTGAAGTACTGTTTGGCAGGTTATATTTTCCTAATCGTTTGGCTGTCTCATCTAAGTTTTCAAGTTTATTGACATAAGATTGCTCAAAATATTCTCTGAGTAATTTTTAAGTCTTTGCAGGATCTGGCAGTTACATTCCACTTTTTATTAGACTTTCTGAATAACCAACTCCTGATATTTTTTATCCTCTCAATTTTAGGTTTTCTATTTCTTGAATTTCTGCTCTTATCCCTATAATTTTCTTCCTTTTGCTGTTTTTATGTTTATTCTATAAATTATTTTCTAACTTGGTAAGTTAGATAATTATCTTATTAATTTTTATTTAATCTTCTCTTTTCTATTATAATTACTGATGTCTATGCATTTCCATCCAGTACTTTCTTTGGGTACATATATAGGTTGCAATCTTTATATTTTCATTAATGTTCAGGTATAGGTAGTTTCCTATTCCTATTATAATTGTCTTTGACAAACATATTATTTATAAATATGTTTTGTAATTTTCCAACAAAGTTTTCCTTGCAATCTTTTTGTTATTATCTCGAACTTAATTACCCTTGGTTTGAGAATATGATTTGTATAAGACCCAGTCTTTTGAAATACATTGAATCTTAAATACGGTCTAGCTAGTCGAAAATTTTCAGAAATGTTTCATGATACTCAAAATTAATCTATGTTCCCCAGCCTCTAAGGTAAGTCCCAATAATCCCCAACTCCTGTATTCATACCTTTGTGTAATCCTTTCCCCTTAAGTGTGAGCTGGACTTAGTGACTTACTTCTATGAGTATGAGTATGGCAATATGGCAAAACAGCACATCGTTTCAATATTAGCTCATGAATAGACTGAAGGACTTCTGCTTCTGGCAAGACAATGTGAGGAGCTCTGTAGACCAACTTCCCAGTGAAATGAATGGAAATTATAATAAAAACTCTAACTAAAGTCTCTAAAAATGATCCTAAGGATATACTACAACTGAAGAAACATTTATCCAGTAAAAATCACTAAAACTTGCTGAGAACAGTGAGAGTCTGCAGCATGTGAAGCATGACCCCTTCCGCCCCCCTGCATCTGCCACCTCACCTCAGGGGATCTCTCTCCAGCCTATAGAGGAGATAAAATAGAGAATGGAAAGTAGAGACAAACAATGAGACCAAATATTGGATCTTTGAAACTATCAACAAAATTGACAAACTGTTAGCTAAATTAACCAGGAAGAAAAGAGAGAAGCCTCAAATAATAAAATCAGAGAGGAAACAGGGGACATTACTACCAACTTTATAGAAATTGAAAGATTTATAAAGAAATGCTATAAACAATTGTGTGCCCATAAAGTAGACAGCTTAGTTGAAATGAATATATTCCTAGAAAGACACAAACTACTGAAACTGAATCAAGAAGAAATAGTGAATAGACTTATAATAAAATTGAATTAGTAATCAAGAACTCCCATGAAAAAAAGCCCAGGCCCAGATGGCTTTACTGGTGGATTCTAATAAACACTTAAAGAAGAATTAATATCAATTATTCACACATTCTTCCAAAAAATAGAGGGGAAGAAAGGTACTGCCCAATTCATTTTATGGGACCAATATTTCTTGATACCCAAACCAAAAATATCATAAGAAAAGAAAACTATAAACCAATATCTCTTATGAATACAAATGCAAAAGTACTTAGTAAAATACTAGCAAACTAAATACAGAAACATATAAAAAGAATTACACACCATGACCAAGTGGAGTTTATGCCAGAAATGCGTGATTGTTTAAACATGAATATCAGCAAGTGTTGTCCCCTATCAATAGAATAAAAACCAAAAAACCCATATGAGCATTTCAATAGAATACTGAAAAGCATGTTACAATATTACAGTATATGACAGCTTTGTGTGTGTGCATATGCTCAAATAAAATTTAATGACACAAATCATTTTTGCTAAATCCAGTCCTTCTCTTTCTCCCCTAGGGGTATCCAGTCTCATCATAGAAGGTAGAATAATACTGCTTTAGGTATTTGTCTGCCAAGAGAAGTGAAGGTTTGAGTCTGAACAGGCTCCAAAATGGATTGCGCAAAACCTCAGGCCTCCCTCCTTCCTCTGGAAGTTACAACTGTGGAAGAAATGAAGATGGAACTTCTCAAGAATCAACAGCTTCTAGCAAGAATCCCCTACATATCCCCCAAGTATCCTTTCCCCTTTGGTCATGATTATAACTGGGATAATGATCATGACAGATCCCCTAGGTGTCTGTCAGAGGTATAGAGTAAGGTAGGTGGACTCGGGATGAGGATAGCTGCAGCTGTGTGGGGCTGAGGGTCTGTGGCATTGAGGTACTAGGGAAGCGGGGCTCTGTTTTCATTCTGACCTAGAGTCAATAAAGTGCTCTTGGAGGAAGCCAGAGCCCTGACTCAGTACTGTAGAGAAAGGGCCAAGTCATTGAGTGCAACACTACCTGACCCAGAGGTAGAAAGAATTTACTCTGGAGAGATTTGGTAGAGCTCCAAGAACAAGCAAGTTACATGTGGACAAAAGGAGGAAGAGATATCAAAATAATGAATAAATTCAAACAAAGCTGGAGGATAAGACCCCAGGACTGAATATGCTCTGAGAAAGGCCTGGGCAGAGGCACCAAAGGAATCATGTCAGGGAAGGTACGCTCATTATAGCCTAGGAAATTTTCAGTAGTTGGAAAATGAGGGGAGGAAGGCCTGGCTGTATCCCTAATTTCACAGGGCGGGAAAGAGGAAGATGACTAGGATACTGCACAGAGGACCCGGCACTGAATTGTGGGAGCTAGAGGTTGCTTCGGGCAAAGTAAAAAGGCTTCTGACCCTTTCAAAAGGTGGCTGGCCAAGAGCATGATTAGGGACTCCAGTCATGGACATACTAGAGGTCCTCGGGTGCCTTGAGCCCTGAATGGGTCAGCAGCTCTCCATCCTAAAGAGCAAAGGCAGACACCACTGGACCCTGGAAATCTGTAGCATGTGGACCACAAAGACCCGGCTCCCATGCACCAGAACTGCCACCTCCCGGTAGCATCTGCCACTGGAGACCACAGTGTCCTCCAGCACCACTGCCCACTCCCAGAAGCGCTCCATATCCAGGGCCATCTTGGTGGGCTCCAGTCCCATCAAGCCATATTTGACACCTGTATCACTTCTGAAGCATGCCAGGACGCTGTGGGCAACTTTTCCTTCCAGTTTGAAAAGATGCCTCTCCAGGCCTCTGTGGTGGCACCCCAGCCTCCTCAACTTCCTTTGGCACCACAGCAACAGCACAAAGAACTGTGTGAAGGACAGTGCTGCCTTGTGGCATAGATGAACCTACAACATTTTATGATAAAATACTCAACAAACTCCGAAAAGACGGAAATTTTCTTAACCTGATAAAGGGCATCTACAAACATTTCACTGTTAACATTGTACTTAATGGCGAAAGAGTAGATGGTTTCCTCTGAGATTAGGAACAAGACAAGGATGCCCACTCCCACTGCTTCTATTAAGTATTGTACTAAAAGTTCTATCACGGACAATTAGGCAAGAAAATGGAATAAAAGTCACTAAAAAACCTATCAGAACTAATTTATAAATGAGTTCAGCAAGGTTGCAGTATAGAAGCTCAGCATATAAAAATCAATTGTATTTCTATACACTAGCAATGAACAATCTCAAAATGAATTTAAGAAAAAATTTGCAATAGCATAAAAATAAATACTTAGGAACAAAGTTAAAAAAAGGGTGCAACACTTGTACTAGGAAAGCTGCAAAATATTGTAGAAAATAATTGAACTTCTTTATTTTCTTCTAATTTCTCTATCTCATGTTAACAGGTCAAAAAACTTAATATAGTTAAGATGGAAATACCTCTGAATTGAATTATAGATTCAACGCAATCCCTGTCAGAAACCCACTTGCATTTTTTTTTTTTTTTTTTTGTAGAGACAGAGGTCTTGCTATGCTGCCCAGGCTAGTCTTGAACTCCTGGCCTCAAGTGATCCTCTCACCTCAGCCCCCTGAGTAGCTAGGATTACAGTAGTCCACCACCAATTCTGGCTCTTTACTTGCATTCTTTGTAGAAATTGACAAGCTGATACTTAAATCCATATGAAAACTCAAGAGATCCAGAATTGCCAAAACAATTCTAAAAAGTGGAACAAATTTGGAAGATGCACAATTTCCAATTTCAAAATGTACTAAAAAGCTAATCAAGATGACGTGGTAATAGTATAAGGATAGACATATCTATTATTGAAATAATTGGGAATCCAGAAATAAACCCATGTATTTGTGGTCAATTAATTTTGGACAAGGATGCTAAGACCATACAAAGGGGGAAAGAATAGTCATTTCAATAAATGTTGTGACAACTGAATATCCAAATGCAAAAAAATGAAGTTGGACCCTTATCTCATACCAAATACAAAAACTAACTCAAAATGGATGAAAGACTTAAATGTAAGAGCTACTTAAAAGAAAACATAAGAGTAAATCTTTGTGTCCTTGGTGTAGGCAAAGTATTTTTATATATGACAACAAAAACACAAACAACAAAAGAAAAAATAATTAAACTTCACCAAAATTTAAAAGCTTTTGCATTTCAAAGGACATTATTAATAAAGTGAGAAGACAACTCACAAAATGGGAGAACGTATTTGCAAATCATATATCTGATAAGGAACTTCCATTTAGATTATATAGAGAACTTCTTCCTCTTTATGGACTTGCTCTGAAAAAAAACTCTTATAATTCAATAATAACAACAAAAATAACAATCCAATGAAAACATGGTAAAGGATCTGAAAAATGTCTATTTTTCCAAAGAAGACTACACAAATGGCCATAGGCATGTGAAAACATGTTCAACATTATTAGTCATCATAAAAATGCAAATAAAAACCACAATGAAATACCACTTCACACCCACTAGGGTAGCTATAATAAAAAAGTCAGATAATAAGTGTTGGTTAGGATGTGGAGAAATTGAAACACTAATACATTGTTGGTGGAAATGTAAGATGATACAGCTGCTTTGAAAAACAGTCTGGCATTTCCTCAAATGATTAAACATAGAGTTACAATTCAACACAGAAATTCTATTATAGCCATATACCCAGATAGAGAAACAATAACATATGTTCACATAAAAACTTGTACCTGAATGTTCATAGCAGCAGTATTCATAATAGCTAAAAAGTGGAAACAACTGAAAATCCATCAGCTGATGAATGGATAAGCAAAATGTGGAATATTGTGTAGCCTTAAAAAGAAATGAAGTGTTGATACATACTACAACATATATGAACCTTAAAAACATTATACTAAGGGAAAGAAGCCAGTCACAAATGACCGTGCATTATATGATTCCATTTATATGAAAATGTCCAGAATAGGAAAATCTACAGAGACAGAAAGTAGATTGGTTATTATCTAGGAGTCAGGAAGAGGGATGGGCTAATGGGATGGCAATGAAAGGGTATGTGGGGGACACCTTTCTGGGGTAATGAAAATGTTCTGACATTGATTGTGGTAATTATTGCACAACTCTATGAATAGTGAATATACTAAAAACCATTAAATGGTACACTTAAATGGGTGACTGGAATGGTATGTGAATTATATATCACTAAAGCTATTACCAAGAAAAGAAAAAAAAGTCTGTGGCTTCCATCTTGGATGCTCTCACTTGTTCTCACCCACTCCCTGCCTTTTTTAGACTGCTTGGTCTGGGGGAAGCAAGCTGCTAGGCTATGAGAGGCCCATATGGTGAGAAAGCGAAGTCTCTGGCCTACCAAAGTTCTAACAACCCTGTGAATGACCAGATCCTCCCCAGCTGAGCCTTCAGATGAAATTACCCAACAAGTTAAGTTGCTTCTGGATTCTTGACCCATAGAAACTGTGTGATAAGAAATGTCTGTTATTTTAAGCTGCTAAATTTGGGGATAATTTGTTACACGGCAATACATAATTAGTATAGCTCTTGTTGGTTGCAATGCTTTAGAAACAACCAGTAGATTAAGCTTATTTATTTTTTCTTCAGGACTACTGATTACTACTCATTAATTTTTGTTTCCTTAAGGAATTAATTATTGAATAGGGTGTGCTAAATCTCTTATGATTATAAATTTGTATATTGCTCCTTTTAGTTCTGTTACTTATAACTTTGTTTATTAGCTTTATCTATTTTGAGAATACAATATTAAGTAAATACAAGGATTAGCCTATCAATTTCTCCATTTACTCTGCAGTTTCCCAGTGGTATAGTTCATGTTGAAAATGCAGGAGAAATTATTGATTCTTTCTCTTTCTGAACTAGTTTCCAAGATAATAATTTCTTCTATATCATTCCTCTAAGGAAAACACATTTGTTCAAAACAGTGTTATTGTGAACTCATGGATTTAAACTATTGATGAATTATTAATTGATAAATTATTGATGAATTTGAGCTTTTTAAAGCTTAATCTGGCCAGTGGGAGCCTCTTCAAGTTGTCTCCCAAGTCCTTTGACACAACTCTAGCAGTCTTTAATAAATAGCTTCCCTGCTATCTGGTATGATAACTTTTCCAGGCACATCTTGTGTATTTCATATTCCAGTCTTGCAATCAGCTCCAAGAAACCCTTGTTTCCTTTAGTAACTAGGTGAATGGTATTTTAAGACCATATAAGACCACCTTCTGGGGACTTGGGATATTCATTGCTATTGGGCTACTTTTTCTAGGCCTCACACACACATTCAAATAGGACTAGAAAATATTTCTAGAAATTTCTTCTTTGTTATATCTGCATGTCCTTTCTTCACACTCAGAATCCTGGTTCTAAGGGACACAGAAGATTATAGAATTGAAATGATAATTACTCATTCTTTTCAAATCACACATCACACACACAAGTTTTAGAATAATAATAATATTGCCAATCTCAATATATCTACTGACAAGAGTGAACATTTTTGGTATATGCTGTTCCTATTTCCCCTTATTTTTATAATTATACAAGATCTAAATTGAGCAAACAGACATTACAAACCAGACTTTTTCCCTTTTAACTCCTACTTAATCTTACTTCTAATAGTAATTATATTTCTAATGCTTACCACCAATCCCCTTTTTTTTTTCTTGAGACAGAGTCTCGCTCTGTCGCCCAGGCTGGAGTGCAGTGGCACCATCTTGTATCTCAGCCTCCCAAGTAGCTGGGACCACAGATGTGCGCCACCATGCCTGGCTAATTTTTGTATTTTTAGTAGAGACGGAGTCTCACAATGTTGACCAGGCTGGTCTTGGACTCCTAGCCTCGAGTGATCCTCCCACCTCGGCCTCCCAAAGTGCTAGGATTACAGGAGTGAGTCACTGTGCCTGGCCTGACAAATCCTTATGTTGTGGTCTGCAAGGGCTTGGCCAGCTACAATTGTTAGAGGGTACATGGTTCACACAAGACCTCCCTCACTTCTGACACCAACGGCAAATGTAGAAGAGTTTCCCAAACCATACTCATGTTCAATGATTTGGTATAAGGGCCCATAAAACTCACTAAAGCTATTATACTTACAATTATCATTTATTATAGGGAAAGAATATGGATTAAAGTCACTCAAGAGTTCAAGAAGTACATGGGGTGGAATCTGTGGAAGTAACAAAAATGGAGCTCCCATTGGCCTTTCTTCATGGTGTCAGGATGTGTTACTTTTCTGGCATTGATGTGTGACAAGATGCAGTTTTGTCAGCCAGGGAGGCTCACCCAACCTTGGTGTTCAGAGTACTTATCGGTGCTCCACCACAAGGGTATCACTGATTGATTGTCCATGTGATTGATCTCCAGTTCAACTGATATCAGATGACTCAAAGCCCTTACCTTAAATCACATTGTTGTTCTTTCTGGAGTGGCCAGCTCCTACCCTAAGTTTAGGGCCAACCCACCCTCTAAGTCATATTGCTAGACAATCCAGTGTGACCCCATCCCCCCAGGCAAACAGAGATACTATCATCAGGCATGATAGCCAAGGGCCTAGACATTGCTTCCCAGAATGTGAGGGCAAGGACCAGAACTCTTTTTGGGCAAGACTAAATTCTTTACTACATAGTTTTTAACAGCCTTTTTTTTTTTTTTTTTTTTTTTGCTTGTCTGAAGCTTGTTTTGTTTTTTTTTTTTTTTTAAGACCGAATCTTGCTGTATTGCCCAGGCTGGAGTGCAGTGGTGTGATCTCAGCTCACTGCAACCTCTGCCTCCTGGGTTCAAGTGATTCCAGTGCCTCAGCCTCCCGGGTAGCTAGGACAACAGGTGCATGCCGCCACAACTGTCTAAGTTTGTATTTTTAGTAGAGACAGGGTTTCTCCATGTTGGCCAGGCTGGTCTTGAACTTCTGACCTCAAGTGATCTGCCTGCCTTGGCCTCCCAAAGTGCTGGGATTACAGGTGTGAGCCCACCACGCCTGGACTGAAGCTTGTTCTCTAGTAGATTCCACAAGAAGGATTCATAGGAACAGTATTCCCTGAGAATGTTGATTACATATTTATCTGTGCTTTATATACTTAATATTCTTCTCAATATAAAAATTCTTGGCTCACACTTTCTTTCCTTCAGTATCTTGAATATGTTACATAATTACTTCCTGCATAAATGTTGCTGTAGAAAAGTCTAGAGATAATTCATTTTTGTTTCTGTATAAGTTTCTTGATATTTTTGTCTAGATATTCAAATAATTTTTTAGTTTTCTTAAAGCCCAGCAATTTTTTTTCTAGAATAATTATTGGTGTCGTCTTCTGGATAAATATGATAAGGTATATGGCATGCTATTTCAACATACATTTTCAAATCTATTTGATATTTCAGGAAAGTTTTCTAGAATTTTAATTTAAATATTCTGCTCCCTTGTTTTGGTTTTCTTCACAGTCTCCTTTCATGTAATATGTTGAATCTTCTTAGCCTATCTTCAATATTAGTCTCAATTTCTCTCAAATCCCTTTTTTCATTTATTTACTTTTAAAATTGATATATAACTTTTATACAATATAACTAACCCACTTAAAGTGGACAGGTCAATGGTTTTTAGTATATTCAGAGTTGTGCTACCATCACCACAATCAATTTTAGAACATTTTGATAGCCCCATACCATAGGTATCCATACCCGTGAGTAATCATACCCCATTTCCTCCCAACTCTGTTAGTCCCCAGCAATCAGTAACTTTTCTCTCTATGAGTTTGTCTAGTCTGACCATTTAATATAAGTGGAATAATACAATATGTGGGCATTTGTGACTGGCTTCTTGCACCTAGTATGTTTTCAAGATACATTCATATCGTGGCATGCACTTATGTATTTTTATTGCTGAATAATGTTTCATTGTGTATGCTATTTTTTATTTATCCATCCATCAGTTGCTAGACGTTTGTGGTGTTTCCACTTTTTGGTTATGATGAATATGCTGTTATAAATACTCATGTAAAATTTTTCATTTAGCTTTGATTTTTATCATTTCCCCTTTTTAACTATCTCTTTTAAGGTATTACCTGTTGTGCTTATTCACTCTTGTGTTACTTCTAGCTTAATCTTCACTTCTGAAATCAGTTTTCCTTTTATTTTGGATTATTTCCTTAGTTATGTCAACTTATATCTGACTTTTTCTAGTTCTAGTTTCTGGGTCATGTTCCTTCTTGTATTATTTTCTTCATTTTTTTTTTTTGAGATAAGAGTCTCACGCTGTCACCCAGGCTAGAGTACAGTGGCATGATGTCAGTTCACTGCAACCTCTGCCTCCTGGGTTCAAGCGATTCTCCTGCCTCAGCCTCCCGAATAGCTGGGACTATAGGCATGCACCACCATACCCGGCTAATTTTTGTATTTTTAGTAAAGCGGGGTTTCGCCATGTTGGCCAGACTGGTCTCAAACTCCTGACCTCAGGTTATCCACCTGCCTCGGCCTCCCAAAGTGCTGGGATTACAGGCATGAACCACCATGCCTGGTTGTTTCTGACTAATTTTAAAATAGAAAGTTACAGTTTGACCTGTTCTATGGGCAATTCTTTTGCCATGCTTCTTTTTATTGTGTTAAAGGTGTTGCTTTGTTCCCTTTTTTTTCTTAAAATAACTTTGCATGAGATTTAACTTTGAGAGTTTTCTCCTGTATTTTTTTTTTTAATGAGAAAGTATATTTCCTGCATATTAGAAGGTGGTGATGTTCAGGGTAGCTCTTCTAAGTTCCAAAGTCTCCTTTTCAAGTTTGTTTGTTTTTTTTGGAGTGTTTAAAAATTAGTAGCTTTCTTTCTGAGATTTCCTGACTTTTTCTTCCTCTCATCTCTTTCACCTGGACCTTTCTCATCTCTTATTTTCTACTGTTTTTCTCCTATAAAAATTTTTTTTATTATTATACTTTAAGTTTTAGGGTACATGTGCACAACGTGCAGGTTTGTTACATATGTATACATGTGCCATGTTGGTGTGCTGCACCCATTAACTGGTCATTTAGCATTAGGTATATCTCCTAATGCTATCCCCCCCCCCCACCCCACAACAGGCCCCGGTGTGTGATGTTCCCCTTCCTGTGTCCATGTGTTCTCATTGTTCAATTCCCACCTATGAGCGAGAACATGTGTGATTTTTTGTCCTTGAGATAGTTTGCTGAGAATGATGGTTTCCAGCTTCATCCATGTCCCTACAAAGGACACGAACTCGTCCTTTTTTATGGCTACATAGTATTCCATGGTGTATATGTGCCACATTTTCTTAATCCAGTCTATCATTGTTGGACATTTGGGTTGGTTCCAAGTCTTTGCTATTGTGAATAGTGCCACAATAAACATACGTGTGCATGTGTCTTTATAGCAGCATGATTTATAATCCTTTGGGTATATACCCAGCAATGGGATGGCTGGGTCAAAAGGTATTTTTAATTCTAGATCCCTGAGGAATGCCACACTGTCTTCCACAATGGTTGAACTAGTTTACAGTCCCATCAACAGTGTAAAAGTGTTCCTATTTCTCCACATCCTCTCCAGCACCTGTTGTTTCCTGACATTTTAATGATCGCCATTACTAACTGGTGTGAGACGGTATCTCATTGTGGTTTTGATTTGCATTTCTCTGATGGCCAGTGATGATGAGCATTTTCTCATGTGTTTTTTGGTTGCATAAAGTCTTCTTTTGAGAAATGTCTGTTCATATGCTTCACTCACTTTTTGATGGGGTTGTTTGTTTTTTTCTTGTAAATTTGTTTGAGTTCATTGTAGATTCTGGATATTAGCCCTTTGTCAGATGAGTAGGTTGCAAAAATTTTCTCCCATTCTGTAGGTTGCCTGTTCACTCTGATGGTGGCTTTTTTTGCTGTGCAGAAGCTCTTTAGTTTAATTAGATCCCATTTGTCAATTTTGGCTTTTGTTGCTATTGCTTTTTGTGTTTTAGACATGAAGTCCTTGCTCATGCCTATGTCCTGAATGGTATTGCCTAGGTTTTCTTCTAGGATTTTTATGGTTTTAGGTCTAACATTTAAGTCTTTAATCCATCTTGAATTAATTTTTGTATAAGGTGTAAGGAAGGGATCCAGTTTCAGCTTTCTACATATGGCTAGCCAGTTTTCCCAGCACCATTTATTAAATAGGGAATCCTTTCCCCATTTCTTCTCTTTGTCAGGTTTCTCAAAGATCAGATAGTTGTAGATATGTGGCATTATTTCTGAGGGCTCTGTTCTGTTCCATGGGTCTATATCTCTGTTTTGGTACAAGTACCATGCTGTTTTGGTTACTGTAGCCTTGTAGTATAGTTTGAAGTCAGGTAGCGTGATCCCTCCAGCTTTGTTCTTTTGGCTTAGGATTGACTTGGCAATGCGGGCTCTTTTTTGGTTCCATATGAACTTTAAAGTAGTTTTTCCCAATTCTGTGAAGAAAGTCGTTGGTAGCTTGATGGGGATGGCATTGAATCTATAAATTACCTTGGGCAGTATGGCCATTTTCATGATATTGATTCTTCCTACTCATGAGCATGGCATGTTCTTCCGTTTGTTTGTATCCTCTTTTATTTCATTGAGCAGTGGTTTGTAGTTCTCCTTGAAGAGGTCCTTCACATCCCTTGTAAGTTGGATTCCTAGCTATTTTATTCTCTTTGAAGCAATTGTGAATGGGAGTTCACTCATGATTTGGCTCTCTGTTTGTCTGTTATTGGTGTATAAGAATGCTTGTGATTTTTGCACATTGATTTTGTATCCTGAGACTTTGCTGAAGTTGCTTATCAGCTTAAAGAGATTTTGGGCTGAGACGATGGGGTTTTCTAGATATACAATCGTGTCATCTGCAAACAGGGACAATTTGACTTCCTCTTTTCCTAATTGAATGTCCTTTATTTCCTTCTCCTGCCTGAGTGCCCTGGCCAGAACTTCCAACACTATGTTGAATAGGAGTGGTGAGAGAGGGCATCCTTGTCTTGTGCCAGTTTTCAAAGGCAATGCTTCCAGTTTTTGTCCATTCAGTATGATATTGGCTGTGGGTTTGTCATAGATAGCTCTTATTCTCTGATGGTAGTTTGTATTTCTGTGGGATCAGTGGTGATATCCCCTTTGTCATTTTTTTATTGCATCTATTTGATCTTCTCTCTTTTCTTCTTCATTAGTCTTGCTAGCGGTCTATCAATTTTGTTGATCTTTTCAAAAAACCAGCTCCTGGATTCATTGATTTTTTGAAGGGTTTTTTGTGTCCCTATTTCCTTCAGTTCTGCTCTGATCCTAGTTATTTCTTGCCTTCTGCTAGCTTTTGAATGTGTTTGCTCTTGTTTCTCTAGTTGTTTTAATTGTGATGTTAGGGTGTCAATTTTAGATCTTTCCTGCTTTCTCTTGTGGGCATTTAGTGCTATGAATTTCCCTCCACACACTGCTTTGGATGTGTCCCAGAGATTCTGGTATGTTGTGTCTTTGTTCTCATTGGTTTCAAAGAACATCTTTATTTCTGCCTTCATTTCGTTATGTACCCAGTAGTCATTCAGGGGCAGGTTGTTCAGTTTCCATGTAGTTGAGCGGTTTTGAGTGAGTTTCTTAATCCTGAGTTCTAGTTTGATTGCACTGTGGTCTGAGAGACAGTTTGTTATAATTTCTGTTCTTTTACATTTGCTGAGGAGTGCTTTACTTCCAAGTATGTGGTCAGTTTTGGAATAGGTGTGGTGTGGTGCTGAAAAGAATGTATATTCTGTTGATTTGGGGTGGAGAGTTCTGTAGATGTCTATTAGGTCCACTTGGTGCAGAGCTGAGTTCAATTCCTGGATACCCTTTTTAACTTTGTGTCTCGTTGATCTGTCTAATGTTGACAGTGGGGTGTTAAAGTCTCCCATTATTATTGTGTGGGAGTCTAAGTCTCTTTGTAGGTCACCAAGGACTTGCTTTATGAATCTGGGTGCTCCTGGATTGGGTGCATATATATTTAGGATAGTTAGTTCTTCTTGTTGAATTGATCCCTTTACCATTATGTAACGGCCTTCTTTGTCTCTTTTGATCTTTGTTGGTTTAAAGTCTGTTTTATCCGAGACTAGGATTGCAACCCCTGCCTTTTTTTGTTTTCGATTTCTTGGTAGATATTCCTCCATCCCTTTATTTTGAGCCTATGTGTGTCTCTGCATGTCAGATGGGTTTCCTGAATACAGCACACTGATGGGTCTTGACTCTTTATCCAATTTGCCAGTCTGTGCCTTTTAATTGGAGCATTTAGCCCATTTCCATTTAAGGTTAGTATTGTTATATGTGAATTTGATCCTGTCATTATGATGTTAGCTGGTTATTTTGCTCGTTAGTTGATGCAGTTTCTTCCTGGCCTTGATGGTCTTCACATTTTGGCATGATTTTGCAGTGGCTGGTACCGGTTGTTCCTTTCCATGTTTAGTGCTTCCTTCAGGAGCTCTTGTAAGGCAGGCCTGGTGGTGACAAAATCTCTCAGCCTTTGCTTGTCTGTGAAGTATTTTATTTCTCCTTCACTTATGAAGCTTAGTTTGGCTGGATATGAAATTGTGGGTTGAAAATTCTTTTTTTAAAGAATGTTGAATATCGGCCCCCATTCTCTTCTGGCTTGTAGAGTTTCTGCCGAGAGATCAGCTGTTAGTCTGATGGGTTTCCCTTTGTGGGTAACCCAACCTTTCTCTCTGGCTGCCCTTACATTTTTTCCTTCATTTCAACTTTGGTGAATCTGACAATTATGTGTCTTAGAGTTGCTCTTCTCGAGGAGTATCTTTGTGGCATTCTCTGTATTTCCTGAATTTGAATGTTGGCCTGCCTTGCTAGATTGGGGAAGTTCTCCTGGATAATATCCACATAGTCCCACACTTCTTGGAGGCTTTGTTCATTTCTTTTTATTCTTTTTTCTCTAAACTTCTCTTCACGCTTCATTTCATTCATTTCATCTTCCATAGCTGATACCCTTTCTTCATTTGATCGCATCGGTTACTGAGGCTTGTGCATTCGTCACATAGTTCTTGTGCCATGGTTTTCAGCTCCATCGGGTCCTTTAAGGACTTCTCTGCATTATTATTCTAGTTATCCATTTGTCTAATTTTTTTTCAAAGTTTTTAACTTCTTTGCCATTGGTTCGAACTTCCTCCTTTAGCTGGGAGTAGTTTGATCTTCTGAAGACTTCCTCTCTCAACTCATCAAAGTCATTCTCCATCCAGCTTTGTTCTGTTGCTGGTGAGGAGCTGACTTTCCGTTGCTGGTGAGGAGCTGCATTCCTTGGAGGAGGAGAGGTGCTCTGATTTTTAGAGTTTCCAGTTTTTCTGCTCTGTTTATTCCCCATCTTTTGGTTTTATCTACCTTTGGTCTTTGATGATGGTGATGTACAGATGGGTTTTTGGTGTGGATGTCCTTTCTGTTTGTTAGTTTTCCTTCTAACAGTCAGGACCCTCAAATGCAGGTCTGTTGGAGTTTGCTGGAGGTCCACTCCAGACCCTGTTTGCCTGGGTATCAGCAGGGGTGGCTGCAGAACAGCAGATATTGGTGAACCACAAATGCTGCTGCCTGATCATTTCTCTGGAAGTTTTGTCTCTGAGGAGTACCTGGCCGTGTGAGGTGTCAGTCTGCCCCTACTGGGGGGTGCCTCCCAGTTAGGCTACTCGGGGGTCAGGGACCCACTTGAGGAGGCAGTCTGCCCATTCTCAGATCTCAAACTGCGTGCTGGGAGAACCACTACTCTCTTCCAAGCTGTCAGACAGGGACATTTAAGTCTGCAGAGGTTATTGTTGTCTTTTGTTTGTCTGTGCCCTGCCCCCAGAGGTGGAGCCTACAGAGGCAGGCAGGCCTCCTTGAGCTGTGGTGGGCTCTACCCAGTTCGAGCTTCCCTGCAGCTTTGTTTACCTACTCAAGCCAGAGCAATGACGGGCACCCCTCCCCCAGCCTCACTGCTGCCTTGCAGTTTGATCTCAGACTGCTGTGCTAGCAATCAGCGAGGCTCTGTGGGCATAGGACCCTCCGAGCCTGGTGCGGGATATAATCTCCTGATGTGCCGTTTGTGAAGCCTGTTGGAAAAGTGCAGTATTAGGGTGGGAGTGACCTGAATTTCCAGATGCCATCTGTCACCCCTTTCTTTGACTAGGAAAGGGAATATTCCCTGACCCCTTGCACTTCCCGGGTGAGGCGATGCCTTGCCCTGCTTCAGCTCATGCACGGTGCGCTGCACCCACTGTCCTGCACCCACTGTCCAGCACTCCCCTGTGAGATGAACCCGGTACCTCAGTTGGAAATGCAGAAATCACCCGTCTTCTGCATCGCTCATGCTGGGAGTTGTAGACTGGAGCTCTTCCTATTTGGCCATCTTGGCTCCACCCCCAAAATTTTAATTACTCTGTTAGAAATGTCTCCTCATTGCTGGGCCCTCTCTTGGACGGGAGCCTGGGTGGGTGGGTGTGTGGACTTGCTAGGGATTAGGCTGCAGTAGCACAGTCAGTTCCTACCATGGATGCACTGTACTCACCTTCTGTAGGAGTGGGTTGACCCCTTCTATTTCTGCTGCTGTTCTCAAATTGGCCCAACACACTTTAAGGTGCTACTTGTTGGCTGTTTTGGGTTCCCTTGTCCTTGATCTGTCAGCCGTCTGTTGCTTCCCTCCTCTCCCTCTATGGAAGCTGGATACCATGAAGGTCTTGCTGGTTGGTTCTCACTTGTCACCTAATTTTGTTGGAACGTTATCTGTGGGTTCTTGTCATTGCTATGGAGGCTCTGTCTGGTTTTTTAAATCTCTTGTGTGGATTTGGATATACTGGAATGCCAGGGCTCAACCTCTGCATCTCCCCACAATGCCCTGGTTCTGCCTTTTCTGTGGTTCTTTTTCTCTCTCTCCTGTGATTTCTGTTCCTTCTTTTGGAAGGATAGAATATGCTTGATCATTTCTTAGTTTTGTTTATAAGTTATATACTGCATTTCTACTTTCTTTAAATAACCCTAGCAATGTTAGCATATACAATTATTTATTTCTTTAAAATCTACAATCTCCTCTGAAGCAGTACAAGAACCTCAGACCACTTCAAATCTGATCATCTCTACCTGTGATGGTTTTGGATGTGTCAATCTTATCTTAACCATTTAAAACAACACACTTATTATTGTTGTATGTAGCTAGTGTTTGTTTGGATTTATTATTCACATTTTACGACTTTCTTTGCTCATCATTCTTTCTGGGACCATTTTGCTTACAAGGTTTGCTGGTGGCAATGTTCTCAGTTTCTACTTGACTGAAACTGTTTTTTTTTTTTTTAATTTTCAGTTCCAAAAGATACTGTGTTTAAAGGACATTCTTAATACGATAAAAAGACATTTTGGCTCATTTTATTTCTAAAAAATCTTCCAAAAAGTTTTTCTAAGGGAACTTAAGAAAAGATACTTCTAAGAGGAATTTTTGTTTCCTACAAAGATATTTTGTATAGTTTTATATTGACAGTTAATTTTTCTCATGTTGAAGATCCTATTTCACTCTTTCAGACTTCAGTTATTGCTTTTGAGAGTTCAATTGTCCAGACTAATTGTCATTTCTGTTTAGGTATCTTTTTTCAAGTTACGATGCAGATTACTTTTGTCATTAGTTTTCAGTACATTTACCACGACACGTCTAAGTGTGGATTTATTTTATTTATTGTGCTTGAGATTATTCAAATCTGAATCTGAGGACTGGTGTTCTTTAACCAGTTCATCAATTCTCAAAGACTCTCAGTCATTATCTGCTCAAATATTACATTTCTTCCATTTTCTCCCTTCTGCTGAAATTCTCACAGCACATTTATATTGGAACGTGACACTCTGAACTCCATTCCCCTCATTTCTCTTTTGCTTTTCTTTGTGCTACATTAGGAAACACTTCTCTAATTCTGTTCTGTAATTCATTAAATCTGGATTCTACTAAATTCATTTATTGATATTTTAATTTTTATTATGTTTTAAAAATGTCTAGAAGTTATATTTAGTTATTTCTTAAATAAGCTTGTTTTAAAAATATTATCATATTTTAGGAACAATTCATGTAAGGAACAATTCTTCTTGTACTTTACAAGAATATTTTCAACCCATTCTTATTTTATATTTTGTATCTGAAAATTCTAAAAGTCACATGTATTTGTGGGTCTCTTTCTTCTGTTTATCTCATTCATAGTGTTTTGTTCCCTCGTGTTTTCATAATTTCTAATCGTGAAGTCCAGCTCCTTGGAAGTTTATCTGTGGGACTTATATGGTGGACTTCTCAGCACTGGAAACTTCGGGTATTTTCAGCTAAATTCTTGGCTTAATATATTTTAAGCTCTCTCATACTGGTTGTTATTTGGACAACAAAATCATGTGAAGGTTAGTTTGTAATTTTTCCTTCTTTTCTATAAACCAAGCTTCATAATAGGAAAATATCCTTTCTGTCCTCTGGTGGGGCCAAGGGTGGAAAGAAGGAGCAAGAGTTACTTAAAGGTCACCTTTATCCCGAGAGTGTGTCTTTAAGAGGAGCGTCTCTTATTTAACTCCCCAACTTGGGAAGACCCTAAAGACTTTATATTTGAAAACCCAAAGTCTAGTTCTTTGAGTTCAACAAATGCTGTCGGGGAAAATGCCAACTTATCTCTTCGAATTCCTCTTTCCACTTAGTTTTTGGCCAATTAGGAATCCTCTTTCTTGGTCAGTTTACCTACACATTTAAAAAGATATTTTGAAAACAAACTTTGAGCACTTCTAGTGGTTGTTATTGGTTGGCCAAGGCAGGGAAACCAATTTGCCAAGAAAAAAAAATAAAGTCTCTCATTTTTAAAAAATTCGCTTATATTAAAAATATTAAATAATACAAATGCAGAAAAAGGAAACCTTTTTCTCCAGTCCCCCAAATCCCTCTGTTGCTAGTTTGTGCATGTGTGAAGATTTCCAGAGGTAGTCTGTGTGTATAAAAGCATACCTATTCAGACCCACCTGCTCTTCCACGAGACAGCCTTTTGTAGAAGTGGTAGCATCCTGTGTGCACCTGTCTTTTTCATTAATAATACATCTTGAGAATTGCCCATATCAGTGCATACAGACACAAGTCATTATTTTTAACAAGTGCATATTGTTTCATTTTATGTATGTACTGTAATTTCTTTAACTAGTCCTTAATAATGGTTACTTGTTTCTTGCCTTTATTTACAATAAATAATCCTACAATAAATTGTCTTCTACAATAATTGCTTGAGTATGTAAATATGTCTGTGGGCTAAATTTTTTCTCTAAGGAAATTTTTGGGTCAAATGACTATCACAAATTATAATAACAATTGTTTCTGCCAAATTGTCTCCAATGATATTGAACCAAGTTACACTCCACTAAAAATGTACAGGAGTGCCTTTTCCCCTAGACTTTCATTAACATAGAATAATATAAAATGTTTATATCTCCACTTATCTGATAGGTGAAAGTAGAATCTTACTCAAATTTTGCTTTACATTTTTCTTATAATGGAGAAAGTTGACCTCTGCTTTATTCTTATAACTCTTTCCTTTGTTGCTTTCAATATATTTTACTACTTTAGTCCTTCCTTTAGGTCTAACTGTTTTTTAATAAACTTTCTCACTAAATTCCTTTGTTCTACTCAGTGTAGAAATTTAGGCATTTTTCAAAGTTCTGTTCTCTAACCTTGTTCTTTTTCTGTATTTTAAAATTTCTATGATTTCAACGGTTGCATCCACCCAGAAAACCCTCAAGTTTATATATTTAATTTCAAATTTCCTACTGATTGTTAAGTAGCCATGCATGGATGTTGTAATAGTAAACAGCTCAACTTTGTATTTCTAAAAAACCACTTCTAATATAAATAGTTCTCCTTTCTGATTCTTCTGTTTTCATCAATGGCTCCATCTCTGAGTCACAGAATAACTTGTTTCCCATTCCTAGTTAAAAGCTTAAATTGCCATGTGTGGTGGCTCACACCTGTAATCCCAGCACTTTGGGAGGCCAAAGTGAGCAGATTATCTGAGGTCAGGAGTTTGAGACCAGTCTGGCCAACTTGATGAAACCTGGTCTCTACTAAAAATACAAAAATCAGCTGGGTGTGGTGGCGCACACCTGTAATCCCAGCTACTCGGGAGGCTGAGGCCAGAGAATCATCTGAATCTATGAGGTGGAAATTGCAGTGAGCTGAGATCACACCCCTGCACTCCATCCTGGGCAAAAGAGCAACACTCTGTCAAAAAAAAAAAAAAAAAAAAAAGCTTAAGTCAAGACTTCTTAGATTGGATGCTGGATGTGGTGGTATGTGCCTATAATCCCAGCTACTTAGGAGGCTGAGGTAAGAGGATCAGTTAAGCCTAGGAGTTTGAATCCAGCCTGGGCAATACAGCAAGACCCCATATCTAAAAAGAGACTTCTCATATGGGGTATGGGGGTGTTGCAGGAGTGGGGAGTCAGTGATGACTTGCAACTTAATGGCTTTGTCCCTTTTTGTGTGTGCATTACAGAGAGGCTAGGGGATGGGAGGATGGGGTGGTCAATACCAGAGAAGAATAATGAGTTCAATTTTGGACTTGTTGAGATTGAAGTATCTCAGAAATAGGTGGGTCTGTTTAAGCAGGCAATTAAATATGTGGATGTGGAGTTATATAAAAGACATATATTTTAGGCTTATTACCAACTAAATCATGATTGCGGCCATGAGATCACCCAGAAATAATATGTTTAGTGAGGGGGTTGAAGATGGAACACAGAAAACTGCAACCTATAGTAGAAGAAGGGAACTGGCATAGAAGACAGGAGGAGCTGCCAGAAAGGTGGGAATTGAGTCAAGAGAATGATGTGTTAAGGAGCTATCAAGGGACGGCTGAATCAGGTGAACAGTCAGGTACTGGGCACTTACACAGGCTACAGAAGAGACACTTCACACCCAGCAGAGGAAAAGCCTAGGCTAAAGAAGGAGCACAAGAACCATCAAAAGACAAGCGACACCCTCAAAAAGTGTTTTAGACTCTGGTAAATGAAAGCTTCCTTGACTATGTTTGTACATAACCCATCAGTCTGCCATTTTCAGGGACACTCTACATGTGCTTCAGACTTGTGTACCCCTTGACTACACCCCTCTCAGAATGTATTCTGGATGGTTGCTAAGTGATTTTTTTTCTCACACCACTTCTGACACCAGATGAAAGGTTTCTCTCCTTCTGACACCAAATGTGTGGTGTCTTTTCAAAGTCCACTTCTTCAAATTTCTGACACCAATGAGGTGTCCTACAATTGAATTCAATCCTGACACTATCTGCCTAGAATTAGCATCAGATCACACAAAGTAAAGGGCTTGGTCCCAAAAAATTGCAATTCAGATGCCAATTGCAATTTTTGGGCCATATGTACTTCTGACTGATCAGCTATAAATTGGAAATTCCCACGACCCACTCCCCAGGTTTGATAATTTGCTGGAATGGCTCACCGAACTCAGGAGGGCACTTGTCTTATGTTTGCTGGCTTGTTATAAAGGATAAAAGTGAACAGCCAGATAACGAGGTATATGGGGCAAGGTCCAGAAGGGTCTCTAGCATAGGAGCTTCTGTCCCCATGGAACTGGGGTACACCACCCTCTCTGCACCTCAGTGTGTATACCAACTCAGATGCTCTCTGGACCCTGTTGTTTAGGGGTTTTTGTGGAGGTTTTATTATGTAGGCATGATTGATTAAATCATTGACTATTGATGACTGACTTAGTCTCCAGTGCCTCTTCCCTTTCTCCCAGGAGGTTGGGAGGTGGGGCTGAAAGTTCCAACCCTCTAATCACATGATTGGTTCTTTGGGCAACCAGCTCCATCCTGAAGCTGTCTAGGAGTCCCCAGCCACCAGTCATCCCATTAACATTTAAAAGACACTCATTGCTCCAGGGGTCCCAAGGACTATAGGAACTGTGGGCCTGGAACTGGGAACAAAGACCAAATATTATTTATTATACCACAGTTGCTAAGTGTAATTCTGGGCATTGATTTTATATATATATATATATATATATATCTGTCCAATTACCTCAGCCTTCTCTCAACTGTCATGTGCTTGCTATAGACATGTTGCAGCAACATTTGCTCAAGTCATCTTTCCATTTGGGAAATAATTGATTGGAAACTCCCTGCATCTCCCTGTGGCTGATTTTATTTATTTTGTATTTGTCTTATTTGGGCCCAAACTTCCTTTCCTAATTCTTTCACAACTAGTGTCAGTTACAGATAAACCTTGGACACGTTATTTGTGTTAAAGGTAGAATATGGCTGCAGGATATTTGAAGATAGGATTTGTGTGGTGTGAACTAGAAAATGACTGTAGATTCTCCATAAGGTACAGCACAAGGGCAAAGGCATTTTTTTAGGGTTTCCAGGTGTGATGTACATGGCACATTGATAAAATCGATAAAGTTGATGAAATCAAGCTAAGCCAATGGTAATCTATGGAGCCTTCAGTTTCATAAGATTCAGTGTAATCTATATAATTCCAGGCTTACAAAACAGGTCATTCTCTAGGTGAATAATCTCATCCAAGTCTTTTCAAGGTGGAGCTCCACATCTTCTGGTTTGACAGCTCAGCTACTTTCAGATGAATGGTCTTTACCTAGAATCATACTTAGACAATGTAAATAATATTTGTAATTGCCAGCTATTGCCCAATAATGTTGCACAAGGAACCACCCCAAAGCTCTAGGAATTACAAAGATAAGCATTTGTTTATGTATTCATTTTTTTTGCTTACAGGAGAGGCTTTGTTTAGGATGTGAGTCAGCCTATTTCCATGCCCCTTAAGACATCTGCTTGCATCATTTTCACTGAAGCTCCTCTGTCTAAAGCAAAAGCAAGACACCTTACCTAACCAAGTCCAAGGTCAGTGAAGCATGGAATTATACTCTGCCTGAATCTCAAAGAGGAAGGGAATGAATATTTGCTGAATAGTGATTTAATCCTTCACAGGGCTGAAGCTCAGAGTGGAGAACATTTTCAACAGCACAATTCAGAAGAGTTGTCTTTTAATCTGAAACTTGTTCTAACTATAATGAAGATGCCTGAGAAATCCCAAATTGTTACCTTTAAAAAAGTGAATATAGTATTCCTTGCTTTTCACATTTAATATATGACATGATTTTATTGGTTTGAGATGGGGTCTTGCTATGTTGTGAGGCTGGACTCAAACTCCTGGGCTTAAGTGTGATCCTTCCACCTCAGGCTCCCAAGTAGCTGAGATTACAGGCTCACACCATTGTACCCAGAACACATTTAATACATTCTTGAATTGCTGGGAAAGATGGCTGAATAGGCACAGCTCCAGCCTATAGCTCCCAGCAAGACCAATGCAGAAGGCAGGTGATTTCTATATTTCCAACTGAGGTACCCTCTTCATCTCACTGGGACTGGTTAGGCAGTGGGTGCAGCCCATGGAGGGTGAGCAGAAGCAGGGTGGGGTGTCACTTTGCCCAGGAAGTGCAAGGAGCAGGGTAGGGGGGGTCTCCCTTTCCCAGCCAAGGGAAGCTGTGAGGGACTGTGCTATATAGCCCAGATACTACACTTTCCCCATGGCTTTTGCAATCCACAGACCAGGAGATTCCCTCTTGTGTCTACACCACCAGGGCCCTGGTTTCAAGCATAAAACTGGGCAGCTGTTCAGGCAGGCACTGAGCCAGCTGCAGGAGTTTCCAGTGGTGCCTGGAACCCCAGTGAGACAGAGCCATTCACTCCCCTGGAAAGGGGGCTGAAGCCAGTGAGCCAAGTGGTCTTTCTCAGGGGGTCCCACTCCCATGGAGCCGACCAAACTAAGAACCACTGGCTTGAAATTCTCACTGTCAGCACAGCAGTCTGAAGTTGACCTGGTACAATCAAGCTTGGTGGGGAAGGGGGATATTCACCATTACTGAGGCTTGAGTAGGCAGTTTTCCCCTGACGACACTAAGGAGGCCTGGAAGTTTGGACTGGGCAGAACTCAACACAGTGCAGCAAAGAGGCTGTGGCCAGACTGCCTCTCTAGATTCCTCCTCAATGGGCAGGGCATCTCCAAAAGAAAGCAGCAGCCCCAGTCAGGGGCTTAAAGATAAAACTCACATCTCCCTGGGACAGAGCACCTGGGGGAATGCGCAGCTTCAGTGGACTTAAAC
The DNA here is from genome assembly GCF_028885655.2 of Pongo abelii. NCBI lineage: Eukaryota > Metazoa > Chordata > Mammalia > Primates > Hominidae > Pongo > Pongo abelii. Next base: position 70,980,892 of record NC_071992.2, read on the forward strand.
ATCCCTGCCTTCCTGCTCTGAAGAGAACAGTGGATCCTAACAAGGAGGGTTCTCCCAGCACAGTGCTTGAGCACTGCTAAGGAACAGACTGCCTCCTCAAGTGGGTCCCTGACCCCAGTGCCTCCTGACTGGGAGAGACCTCCCAACAGGAGTTGACAGATACATCACAGAGGAGAGCTCTGGCTGGCATCAGGTCAGTGCCCCTCTAAGATGAAGCTTTCAGAGGAAGCAGCAGGCAGCAATCTTTGCTGTTCTGCAGCCTCTGCTGGTGATACCTAGGCAAATAGGGTCTGGAGTGGGCCTCCAGCAAACTGCAGAAGAGGGGCCTGACCGCTACAAGAAAAACTAACAAACAGAAAGCAATAACATCAACATCAACAAAGAGGACCCCTAAACAGAAACCCCATCCAAAGATCATCAGCCTCAAAAATCAAAGGTAGATGAATCCAGGAAGATGAGGAAAAACTCATGCAAAGAGGCTGAAAATTCCTAAAATCAAAATGCCTCTTCTTCAAATGATTGCAACTCTTCTCCAGCAAGGGCATAAAGCTGGACAGAGAGTGAGTTTGACAAATTGAGAGAAGTAGGCTTCAGAAGGTGGGTGATAACAAACTCCTCTGTGTAGCAGGAAGTCAGGGACCCCGAACGGAGGGACCAGCTGGAGCCAAGGCAGAAGAACATAAATTGTGAAGATTTCATGGATATTTATCCGTTCCCCAAATTAATACTTTTATAATTTCTTACACCTGTCTTTACTGCAATCTCTGAACATAAATTGTGAAGATTTCATGGACATTTATCACTTCCCCAATCAATACTCTTATAATTTCTTGTGCCTGTTTTTACTTTAATCTCTTAATCCTGTTATCTTCATAAGCTGAGAACGTATGTTGTCTCAGGACCACTATTGCACAAACTGATTGTAGAACATGTGTTTGAACAATATGAAATCTGATTGTAAAACATGTGTGTTTGAACAATATGAAATCAGTACACCCTGAAAAAGAACAGAATAACGCAATTTTCTGGGAACAAGGGAAGATAACCATAAGGTCTGACTGCCTGTGGGGTCGGGCAGAATAGAGCCATATTTTTCTTCTTGCAGGGAGCCTATAAATGGACGTGCAAGTAAGAGAAATATTGCTGAATTCTTTTCCCAGCAAGGAATGTCAATAATTGAGACCCCGGGGAAGGAATGCATTCCTGGGGGTAGGTCTGTAGACAGCTTCTCTGGGAGTGTCTGTCTTATGCAGTTGAGATTAGGACTGAAATATGCCCTGGTCTCCTGCAGTACCCTGAGGCTTAGTAGGATTGGGAAATTCCAGCCTGGTAAATTCTAGTCGGACGGGTTGTCTGCTATCAAGTCAGACCAGTTGTCTGCTCTCAAACCCTGTTTCCTGTTAAGATGTTTATCAAGACAATGCATGCACAGCAGGACATAGACCCTCATCAGTAATTCTAATTTTGCCTTTGCCTTGTGATCTTTACATCCCTTTGAAGCATGTGATCCTTGTGACCTACTCCCTGTTTGTACACCCCCTCCCCTTTTAAAATCGCTAATAAAAACTGGCTGGTTTTATGGCTCGAGGTCACCATCATGGTCCTACCAATATGTGATGACACCTCAGGAGCCCCAGCTGTAAAATTTCTCTCTTTGTACTCTTTCTCTTTATTTCTCAGACTGGCCGACACTTAGGGAAAAATAGAAAGAACCTATATTGAAATATTGGGGGCTGGTTCCTTGATACCTCTGAGCTAAAGGACCATGTTCTAACCCATCACAGGGAAGCTAAGAACCTTGACAAAAGGTTACAGGAACTGCTAACTAGAATAACCAGTTTAGAGCAGAACATAAATGATCTGATGGAGTTGAAAAACACAGCACAAGAACTTCATGAAGCATACACAGTATCAATAGATGAACTGATCAAACAGAAGAAAGGATATCAGAGTTTGAAGACCAACTTACTGAAATAAGGTGTGAAGACAAGACTAGAGAAAAAAGAATGAAAAGGAAAGAACAAAGCCTCCAAGAAATATGGGACTATGCGAAAAGACCAAACCTACAATTGATTGGGGTCCCTGAAAGTGACAGGGAGAATGGAATCAAGTTGGAAAACACACAACAGGATATTATCCAGAAAAACTTCTCCAACCTAGCAAGATAGGCCAACATTCATATTCAGGAAATACAGAGAATACCAAGATACTCCCCGAGAAGAGCAACTCCAAGACACATAATCATCAGGTTCTCCAAGGTTAAAACAGAGGAAAAAATGTTAAGGGCAGCCAGAGAGAAAGGTCAGGTTACCCATAAAGGGAAGCCCATCAGACTAGCAGTGGATCTCTCTGCAGAAACTGTACAAGCCAGAAGAGAGTGGGGGCCAATATTCAACATTCTTAAAGAAAAGAATTTTCAAACCAGAATTTCATATCCAGCCAAACTGAGCTTCATAAGTGAAGGAGAAATAAAAGCCTTTATAGACAAGCAAATGCTGAGGGATTTTGTCACCACCAGCCCTGCCTTACAAGAACTCCTGAAGGAAGCACTAAATATGGAAAGGAAAAACTGGTACCAGCCACTGCAAAAACACACCAAAATATAATGACTATCAACACTATGAAGAAACTGCATCAATGAATGTGCAAAATAACCAGCTAGTGTCATGATGACAGGATCAAATTCACACATAACAATATTAACCTTAAATGTAAATGGGCTAAATGCCCCAATTAAAAGGCACAGATTGGCAAATTGGATAAAGAATGAAGATCCATTGCTGTGCTGTATTCAGGAGACTCATCTCATGTGCAAAGACACACATAGGCTCAAAATAAAGGGATGGAGGAATATTTACCAAGCAAATGGAAAGCAAAAAAAGCAGGAGTTGCAATCCTAGTCTCTGATAAAACATACTTTAAACCAACAAAGATCAAAAAAGACAAAGAAGGGCATTACATAATGGTAAAGGAATCAATGCAACAAGAAGAGCTAACTATCCTAAACGTATATGCACCTAATACAGGAGCACCCAGATGCATAAAACAAGTTCTTAGAGACCTACAAAGAGACTTAGACTCCCAAACAATAATAGTGGGAGACTTTAACATCCCACTGTCAATATTAGACAGATCAATGAGACAGAAAATTAACAAGGATATTCAGGACTTGAACTCAGCTCTGGACCAAGCAGACCTAATAGATATCTACAGAACTCTCCACCCCAAATCAACAGAATATACGTTCTTCTCAGCACCACATTGCACTTATTCTAAAATCGACCACAAAATTGGAAGTAAAACACTCCTCAGCAAATGCAAAAGAATGGAAATCCTAACAGTCTCTCAGACCACAGTGCAATAAAATTAGAACTCAGGATTAGGAAACTCACTCAAAACTGTACAACTACATGAAAACTGAACAACCTGCTCCTGGATGACCACTGGGTAAATAATGAAATTAAGGTGTAAATAATGAAATTAAGGCAGAAATTATGAAGTTCTTTGAAACCAATGAGAACAAAGAGACAACTTACCGTAATCTCTGGGACAGAGCTAAAGCAGTGTTTAGAGGGAAATTTATAGCACTAAATGCCCATATCAGAAAGTGAGAAAGCTCCAATATCGACATCCTAAAATCACAATTAAAAGAACTAGAGAAGGAAGAGCAAACAAATTCAAAAGCTAGCAGAAGACAAGAAATAACTAAGATCAGAGCAGAACTGAAGAAGATAGAGACACGAAAAACCCTTTAAAAAATCAATGAATCCAGGAGCTGTTTTTTTGACAAGATTAACAAAATAGATAGACCACTAGCTGGACTAATAAAAAAGACAAGAGAGAAAAATCAAATAGACATAATAAAAAATGATAAAGGAGATATCACCACTGATCCCACAGAAATACAATCTACCATCAGAGAATACTATAAACACCTCTATGCAAATAAACTAGAAAATTGGCCAGGCACGGTGGCTCACACCTGTAATCCCAGCACTTTGGGAGGCTGAGGTGGGTGAATCATGTGAGGTTGGGAGTTCAAGACCAGCCTGACCAACATGGAGAAACCCCGTCTCTGCTAAAAAATAGAAAATTAGCCAGGCATGGTGGCACATGCCTGTAATCCCAGCTACTTGGGAGGCTGAGGCAAGAGAATCACTTGAACCCAGGAGTCGGAGTTTGCGGTGAGCCGAGATCATGCCATTGCACTCCAGCCTGGGCAACAAGAGGGAAACTCTGTCCCCCCCCAAAAAAAAGAAAAAGAAAATCTAGAAGAAATGGATAAATTCCTGGACACATACACACTCCCACGACTAAACCAGGAAGAAGTCGAATCTGTGAATAGACCAATAACAAGTTCTGAAATTGAGACAGTAATTAATAGCCTACCAACCAAAAAAAGCCCAGGGCCAGACAGATTCACAGCTGAATTCTACCAGAGGTACAAAGAGGAGCTTGTACCATTCCTTCCGAAATGAATCCAAACAATAGAAAAAGAGGGACTCCTCCCTAACTGATTTTATGAGGCCAGTATCATCTTGATTTCAAAACCTGACAGACACATATCAAAAAAAGAAAATTTCAGGCCAATATCTCTGATAAACATCGATGCAAAAATCCTCAGTAAAACACTGGCAAACTGAATCCAGCAGCACATCAAAAGCCAAGACAAAGTTGGCTTCCTCCCTGGGATGCAAGGCTGGTCCAACATATGTAAATCAATAAATGTAATCCGGGGGGAGGCGCCAAGATGGCCGAATAGGAACAGCTCCGGTCTACAGCTCCCAGCGTGAGCGACGCAGAAGACGGGTGATTTCTGCATTTCCATCTGAGATACTGTGTTCATCTCACTAGGGAGTGCCAGACAGTGGGCGCAGGTCAGTGGGTGAGTGCACCGTGCGCCAGCCGAAGCAGGGGTGAGGCATTGCCTCACTCGGGAAGCGCAAGGGGTCAGGGAGTTCCCTTTCCAGGGGTGACAGACGGCACCTGGAAAATCGGGCCACTCCCACCCGAATACTGTGTGTTTCCAACAGGCTTAGGAAATGGTGCCCCAGGAGAGTATAGCCCACACCTGGATCAGAGGGTCCTATGCCCACGGAGTCTCACTGATTGCTAGCACAGCAGTCTGAGATCAAACAGCAAGTTGGCAGTGAGGCTGGGGAGGGGCGCCTGCCATTGCCCAGGCTCGCTTAGGTAAACAAAGCAGCCTGGAAGCTTGAACTGGGTGGAGCCCACCACAGCTCAAGGAGGCCTGCCTGCCTCTGTAGGCTCCACCTCTGGGGGCAGGGCACAGACAAACAAAAAGACAGCAGTAACCTCTGCAGACTTAAATGTCCCTGTCTGACAGCTTTGAGGAGAGCAGTGGTTCTCCCAGCATGCAGCTGGAGATCTGAGAACAGGCAGACTGCCTCCTCAAGTGGGTCCCTGACCCCTGACCCCCAAGCAGCCTAACTGGAAGGCACCCCCCAGCAGGGGCAGACTGACACCTCACACGGCCGGCCAGGTACTCCAACAGACCTGCAGCTGAGGGTTCTGTCTGTTAGAAGGAAAACTAACAGAAAGGACATCCACACCAAAAACCCATCTGTACATCACCATCATCAAAGACCAAAAGTAGATAAAACCACAAAGATGGGGAAAAAACAGAGCAGAAAAACTGGAAACTCTAAAAAGCAGAGTACCTCTCCTCCTCCAAAGGAACACAGTTCCTCACCAGCAATGGAACAAAGCTGGACAGAGAATGACTTTGACGAGCTGAGAGAAGAAGGCTTCAGACGATCAAATTACTCCGAGCTATGGGAGGATATTCAAACCAAAGGCAAAGAAGTTGAAAACTTGAAAAAAATTTAGAAGAATGTATAACTAGAATAACCAATACATAGAAGTGCTTAAAGGAGCTGATGGAGCTGAAAACCAAGGCTCGAGAACTACGTGAAGAATGCAGAAGCCTCAGGAGCTGATGCGATCAAATGGAAGAAAGGGTATCAGCCCTGGAAGATGAAATGAATGAAATGAAGCGAGAAGGGAAGTTTAGAGAAAAAAGAATAAAAAGAAACGAGCAAAGCCTCCAAGAAATGTGGGACTATGTGAAAAGACCAAATCTACGTCTGATTGGTGTACCTGAAAGTGACAGGGAGAATGGAAACAAGTTGGAAAACACTCTGCAGCATATTATCCAGGAGAACTTCCCCAATCTAGCAAGGCAGGCCAACATTCAGATTCAGGAAATACAGAGAACGCCACAAAGATACTCCTCGAGAAGAGCAACTCCAAGACACATAATTGTCAGATTCACCAAAGTTGAAATGAAGGAAAAAATGTTAAGGGCAGCCAGAGAGAAAGGTCGGGTTACCATCAAAGGGAAGCCCATCAGACTAACAGCGGATCTCTCGGCAGAAACCCTACAAGCCAGAAGAGAGTGGGGGCCAATATTCAACATTCTTAAAGAAAAGAATTTTCAACCCAGAATTTCATATCCAGCCAAACTAAGCTTCATAAGTGAAGGGGAAATAAAATCCTTTACAGACAAGCAAATGCTGAGAGATTTTGTCACCACCAGGCGTGCCCTAAAAGAGCTCCTGAAGGAAGTGCTAAACATGGAAAGGCACAACCGGTACCAGCCACTGCAAAATCATGCCAAAATGTAAAGACCATCGAGACTAGGAAGAGACTGCATCAACTAACGAGCAAAATAACCAGCTAACATCATAATGACGGATCAAATACACACATAACAATATTAACTTTAAATGTAAATGGACTAAATGCTCCAATTAAAAGACACAGACTGGCAAATTGGATAAAGACTCAAGACCCATCAGTGTGCTGTATTCAGGAAACCCATCTCACGTGCAGAGACACACATAGGCTCAAAATAAAAGGATGGAGGAAGATCTACCAAGCAAATGGAAAACAAAAAAGGCAGGGGTTGCAATCCTAGTCTCTGATAAAACAGACTTTAAACCAACAAAGATCAAAAGAGACAAAGAAGGCCATTACATAATGGTAAAGGGATTAATTCAACGAGAAGAGCTAACTATCCTAAATATATATGCACCCAATACAGGAGCACCCAGATTCATAAAGCAAGTCCTGAGTGACTTACAAAGAGACTTAGACTCCCACACATTAATAATGGGAGACTTTAACACCCCACTGTCAACATTAGACAGATCTACGAGACAGAAAGTCAACAAGGATACCCAGGAATTGAACTCAGCTCTGCACCAAGCAGACCTAATAGACATCTACAAAACTCTCCACCCCAAATCAACAGAATATACATTTTTTCAGCACCACACCACACCTATTCCAAAATTGACCACATACTTGGAAGTAAAGCTCTCCTCAATAAATGTAAAAGAACAGAAATTATAACAAACTATCTCTCAGATCACAGTGCAATCAAGCTAGAACTCAGGATTGAGAATCTCACTCAAAACCGCTCAACTACGTGGAAACTGAACAACCTGCTCCTGAATGACTACTGGGTACATAACGAAATGAAGGCAGAAATAAAGATGTTCTTTGAAACCAATGAGAACCAAGACACAACATACCAGAATCTCTGGGATGCATTCAAAGCAGTGTGTAGAGGGAAATTTATAGCACTAAGTGCCTACAAGAGAAAGCAGGAAAGATCCAAAATTGACACCCTAACATCACAATTAAAAGAACTAGAAAAGCAAGAACAAACACATTCAAAAGCTAGCAGAAGGCAAGAAATAACTAAAATCAGAGCAGAACTGAAGGAAATAGAGACACAAAAATCCCTTCAAAAAATAAATGAATCCAGGAGCTGGTTTTTTTGAAAGGATCAACAAAATTGATAGACCGCTAGCAAGATTCATAAAGAAAAAAAGAGAGAAGAATCAAATAGATGCAATAAAAAATGATAAAGAGGATACCACCACCGATCCCACAGAAATACAAACTACCATCAGAGAATATTACAAACACCTCTACGCAAATAAACTAGAAAATCTAGAAGAAATGGATAAATTCCTCAACACATACACCCTCCCAAGACTAAACCAGGAAGAAGTTGAATCTCTGAATAGACCAATAACAGGAGCTGAAATTGTGGCAATAATCAATAGCTTACCAACCAAAAAAAGTCCAGGACCAGATGGGTTCACAGCCGAATTCTACCAGAAGTACAAGGAGGAGCTGGTACCATTCCTTCTGAAACGATTCCAATCAATAGAAAAAGAGGGAATCCTCCCTAACTCATTTCATGAGGCCAGCATCATCCTGATACCAAAGCCTGGCAGAGACACAACCAAAAAAGAGAATTTTAGACCAATATCCTTGATGAACATTGATGCAAAAATCCTCAACAAAATACTGGCAAACAGAATCCAGCAGCACATCAAAAAGCTTATCCACCATGATCAAGTGGGCTTCATCCCTGGGATGCAAGGCTGGTTCAATATATGCAAATCAATAAATGTAATCCAGCATATAAACAGAACCAAAGACAAAAACCACATGATTATCTCAATAGATGCAGAAAAGGCCTTTGACAAAATTCAACAGCCATGCATGCTAAAAACTCTCAATAAATTAGGTATTGATGGGACGTATCTCAAAATAATAAGAGCTATCTATGACAAACCCACAGCCAATATCATACTGAATGGGCAAAAACTGGAAGCATTCCCTTTGAAAACTGGCACAAGACAGGGATGCCCTCTCTCACCACTCCTATTCAACATAGTGCTGGAAGTTCTGGCCAGGGCAATCAGGCAGGAGAAGGAAATAAAGGGCATTCATTTAGGAAAAGAGGAAGTCAAATTGTCCCTGTTTGCAGACAACATGATTGCATATCTAGAAAACCCCATTGTCTCAGCCCAAAATCTCCTTAAGCTGATAAGCAACTTCAGCAAAGTCTCAGGATACAAAATCAATGTACAAAAATCACAAGCATTCTTATACATCAATAACAGACAAACAGAGAGCCAAATCATGAGTGAACTCTCATTCACGGTTGCTTAAAAGAGAATAAAATACCTAGGAATCCAACTTACAAGGGATGTGAAGGACCTCTTCAAGGAGAACTACAAACTACTGCTCAATGAAATAAAAGAGGATACAAACAAATGGAAGAACATTCCATGCTCATGGGTAGGAAGAATCAATATCGTGAAAATGGCCATCCTTCCCAAGGTAATTTACAGATTCAATGCCATCCCCATCAAGCTACCAATGACTTTCTTCACAGAATTGGAAAAAACTACTTTAAAGTTCATATGGAACCAAAAAAGAGCCCGCATTGCCAAGTCAATCCTAAGCCAAAAGAACAAAGCTGGAGGCATCACGCTACCTGACTTCAAACTATACTACAAGGCTACAGTAACCAAAACAGCATGGTACTGGTACCAAAACAGAGATATAGATCAATGGAATAGAACAGAGCCATCTGAAATAATGCCACATATCTACAACTATCTGATCTTTGACAAACCTGAGAAAAACAAGCAATGGGGAAAGGATTCCCTATTTAATAAATGGTGCTGGGAAAACTGGCTAGCCACATGTAGAAAGCTGAAACTGGATCCTTTCCTTACACCTTATACAAAAATCAATTCAAGATGGATTAAAGACATAAATGTTAGACCTAAAACCATAAAAACCCTAGAAGAAAACCTAGGCATTACCATTCAGGACATAGGCATGGGCAAGGACTTCATGTCTAAAACACCAAAAGCAATGGCAACAAAAGCCAAAATTGACAAATGGGATCTAATTAAACTAAAGAGCTTCTGCACAGCAAAGGAAACTACCATCAGAGTGAACAGGCAACGTACAAAATGGGAGAAAATTTTTGCAACCTACTCATCTGACAAAGGGCTAATATCCAGAATGTACATTGAACTCCAACAAATTTACAAGAAAAAAACAAACAACCCCATCAAAAAGTGGGCGAAGGACATGAACAGACACTTCTCAAAAGAAGACATTTATTCAGCCAAAGACACATGAAAAAATGCTCACCATCACTGGCCATCAGAGAAATGCAAATCAAAACTACAGTGAGATACCATCTCACACCAGTTAGAATGGCAATCATTCAAAAGTCAGGAAACAACAGGTGCTGGAGAGGATTTGGAGAAATAGGAACACTTTTACACTGTTGCTGGGACTGTAAACTAGTTCAACCCTTGTGGAAGTCAGTGTGGCGATTCCTCAGGGTTCTAGAACTAGAAATTCCATTCAACCCAGCCATCCCATTACTGGGTATATACCCAAAGGACTATAAATCATGCTGCTATAAAGACACATGCACACGTATGTTTATTGCGGCATTATTCACAATAGCAAAGCCTTGGAACCAACCCAAATGTCCAACAATGATAGACTGGATTAAGAAAATGTGGCACATATACACCATGGAATACTATGCAGCCATAAAAAATGATGAGTTCATGTCCTTTGTAGGGACATGGATGAAATTGGAAATCATCATTCTCAGTAAACTATCGCAAGAACAAAAAACCAAACACTGCACATTCTCACTCATAGGTGGGAATTGAACAGTGAGAACACATGGACTCAGGAAGGGGAACATCACACTCTGGGGACTGTTGTGGGGTGGGGGGAGGGGGGAGGGATAGCATTGGGAGATATACCTAATGCTAGATGACGAGTTAGTGTGTGCAGCACACCAGCATGGCACATGTATACTTATGTAACTTACCTGCACATTGCGCACATGTACCATAAAACCTAAAGTATAATAATAATAATAATAAAAATGTAAAAAAAAAAAAAATAAAAATAAATGTAATCCATCACATAAACAGAACCAATGACAAAAACCACATGATTATCTCAATAGATGCAGAAAAGACCTTTGACAAAATTCAACAACCTTCGTGCTAAAAACTCTCAATGAACTAGGTATTGATGGCACATATCTCAAAATAATAAGAGCTATTTATGAGAAACCCATAGTCAATATCATACTGAATGAGCAAAAGCTGGAAGCAATCCCTTTGAAAACGAGCACAAGACAAGGATGACCTCTCTCACCACTCCTATTCAACATAGTATTGGAAGTTCTGGCCAGGGCAATCAGGCCAGAGAAAGAAATAAGGGGTATTCAAATAGGAAGAGAGGAAGTCAAATTGTCCTGTTTGCAGATGACATGATTGTATATTTAGAAAACCCCACCATCTCAGCCCCAAAACTTCTTAAGCTGATAAACAACTTCAGCAAAGTCTCAGGATACAAAATTAATGTGCAAAAATCACGAGCATTCCTATACACCAATAATAGACAAGCTGAGAGCCAAATCATGAGTGAACTCCCATTCACAATTGCTAAGAGAATAAAATACCTAAGAATCCAACTTACAAGGGACGTGAAAGACCTCTTCAAGGAAAACTACAAACCACTGCTCAAGGAAATAAGAGAGGACACAAACAAATGGAAAAAATTCCATGCTCATGGATAGGAAGAATCAATATCACGAAAAAGTAATTTTTAGATTCAATGCTATTCCCATCAAGCTACCATTGACTTTCTTCACAGAACTAAAAAAACTACTTTAAATTTCATATGGAACCAAAAAAGAGCCCGTATGGCCAAAACAATCCTAAGCAAAAAGAACAAAGTGGGAGGCATCACGTTACCTGACTTCAAACTATACTACAACCAAAACAGCATGATACTGGTACCAAAACAGATATATAGACCAATGGAACAGAACAGAGGTCTCAGAAATAACACCACACATCTACAACCATCTGATCTTCGACAAACCTGACAAAAATAAGCAATGGGGAAAGGATTCCCTATTTAATAAATGGTGCTGGGAAAATTGGGTAGCCATATGCAGAAAACAGGAACTGGACTCCTTCCTTACACCTTACACAAAAATTAACTCAAGATAGATTAAAGACTTAAATGTAAAACCTAAAACCATAAAAACCCTAGAAGAAAACCTAGGCAATACCATTCAGGACATAGGCATGGGCAAAGACTTCTTGACTAAAACACCAAAAGCAATGGCAACAAAAGCCAAAAGTGACAAATGGGATCTAATTAACAGCCACATGTGGAGCTCTTATGGTAAGAATTTACTTCTTGCAGTAAGCAGTCCTTTGTCTTCTGCCATGATCCACCTAATATGGGTAAGGATCAGACTAATGAGCTAAGTGCATATTAGAGGGGCACCACATCTCTGCCTCCTGTTAGTTTCTGAGGGTGGCACTACACTCTGCCATTTCCCCTAGGAAGTGACTTTGGTATTGAATTACTTTCTTGACTGGGTCAGTGGTGTGGACAGTGAGTGGTTTGCACTTTGCTATTATAGCAACTCTTACTGCACAGATCAAGGAATCTATGTGGGGGTTCTGCCAATTACTAAGTATGTTCATTTCAATCTTACATTCTGGAGGCAAGGCAAACATTCCTGGATGGACTTGTGGATCCAGTGGACCCATGTGAAATGGACCTGAGCCCACACTTTGTTTATTCCTTGGTCCCCATAAGTCCTTACTCAAAGGGAGGATAATGATGGCATTTTGAGTCTCCGGATATCAGTACCAACTCAAACTTGCTCTGACAGTCTTCAAAAAGTCTGGACATTCTCTTTCCCCAGAATACAGTTACGCAAGTGACTGCAGCTTTTCATAGGTTTTTTTGAGGGAAGCCTAGGAAGGGGGCTGTCATTGTTTATATACCTTTGTTGCAGAATTCCAGGCCCGTCCTCAGAGGACTTGGTCTCTGAGAACTAGCTCTAGTCTGAAAATTAGACAAAGGATTTCCACTGGAGCAGCTGACCCCAGCTTTCTGCTTATCTGTTCTTGCTATCTTTTGATTATATATACATATAATTATATAATCTGTATATAAATTATATGTATATTACATACTATATATATTTGATTATTATATATAATAGCAGTATCTTTATGGGCTACCTATCTGTTTTGCTCTAGAAGTACTAAATTCTTTTTTTAAAAAAATATTTTCAACTTTCATTTTAGATTCAGGGGGTGCACATGCAGGTTTGTTACATGAATATATTTTGTGATGCTGAGGTTTGGGATGCCAATGATCCCATCAGCCAGGTAGTACGCATAGTACCCAACAGTTAGCTTTTCAACCGTTGCTCCTTTCTCTCTCTCCCCTCTTTAGTAGTCTCTAGTGTCTATTGTTACCATTTTTATATCCATGAATACCCATTTATAAGTGAGAACATGTGATTTTTGGTTTTCTGTTCCTGTGTTAATTTGCTTAGGGTAATGGCCTCCAGCTGCATCCATATTGCTGTAAAGGACATGATTTTGTTCTTGTTTTATGGCTGCAGAGTATTCCATGGTGTATTGGTCCATTCTCACACTGCTATAAATAAATACCTGAGACTGGGTAATTTATAAAGAAAAGAGGTTTAATTGGCTCTCGGTTCTGCAGGCTGTACAGGAAGCATAGGGGCATCTGCTTCTGGGGAGGCCTCAGGAAGCTTCCAATCATGGCAGAAGGCAAAGGGGGAGTGAGGAGTGTCACATGACAGGGGCAGGGGCAAGAGAGAGTGAGTAGGGAGGTGCCACACACTTTTAAATGATCAAATCCCGTGAGAACTAACTCACTACTCTGAGTAGAGTACCAAGGCAGGGATGATGCTAAACTATTCATGAGAAATTGCATTCATGATCCAGTCACCTCCCACCAGGCCCCACCTCCAACATTGGGAATTACAGTTTGACATGAGATTTGGTGGGGACACAGATCCAAGCCATATCACACGGTATATAGGTACCACATTTTCTTTATCCAGTCCACCGTTGATTGGCACCTAGGTTGATTCTATTTCTTTGCTATTGTGAATAGTGCTGTGATGAACATATATGTGCATGTGTCTTTTTGGTAGAACAATTTATTTTGGATATATATCCAGTAGCAGGATTTGAAGTACTGAATTCTAAGAGCCATCCCCAGAGAGCCCAGTTGCTTAGGTCCCTGGCTTCCAGTGCTGAAATTCCTCCCATTTGCTTCTGCTATTTGGGGGCTCCTAGCATCTTTATTCTACTAGGTTGCTCAGTAACAATATCTCTAACCTTCAGCTCCAGCTAGTAGACGGCAGACACTACTGAGATCCTCAGTGATGCTTCTGGCCAGTAAATTTGTTACCACCTCAGTGAGCCACATCTCACTTGGTCCGTCCCCAAGGATATTGCCAGCCAGTGGCTCTTATTTCCCCAGCAGGCCCACTTCTCTGCATCTTTTGATCCCTTCCTTCAAAGTCTGTCATGGGGTATTTGAGCATTTCTCCTTCATTTAATGTGGCTACCTTAGCACTATGTAAGAACCTGGAAATGTTTTCTTGGGCCCTTGATAGGGTGTCAGCTCTTGTGTCATGGGAGAGTTCTTCCTAATTGGTGGGCTCTGCTTATCTTTTCTTTCTTTCTTTCTTTCTTTCCTTCCTTCCTTCCCTCCCTCCCTCCCTCCCTCCCTCCTTTCTTTCTTTCTTTCTTTCTTTTTCTTTCTTTCTTTCTTTCTTTCTTTCTTTCTTTCTTTCTTTCTTTCTTTCTTTCTTTCTTTCTTTCTTTCTTTCTTTCTTTCTTTTTCTCTCTCTTTCTTTCTTTCTTTCTTTTTTCTTTCTTTCCTTCTTTCTTTGAGACAGAATTTTGCTCTTGTTGCCCAGGCTGGAGTGCAATGGTGCAATCTTGGCTCACTGCAGCCTCCACCTCCTGGGTTCAAGTGATTCTCCTGCCTCAGCCTCCTGAGTAGCTGGAATTATAGTTGCCTGCCACCACGTCTGGCTAATTGTTGGTATTTTTAGTAGAGATGGGGTTTCACCATGTTGGCTAGGCTGGTCTGGAACTCCTGGCCTCAGGTGATCCGCCTGCCTCGCCCTCCCAAAGTGCTGCGATTACAGGCATGAGCCACCGTGCCCGGCCACAGCTGTGTCTTTCTGTCTCTCATCTCAATCCAGTCCCTCAGACGTTGCTCCCAGTTCTACTCTTCTGATACTGGCCAGCCACTTGGGCCAGGCACTGTAACTCTGCTGCCTCATAATTTCTGTTCTTCCTCAGCAGTCCCATAACTTTCTTGGTAGGACCATGCTGAGATTTGATGCTAGTTATTGGCATGATGGCTGGGAGAAGGGAGCATATCTTGAGGAAGGCAAGTGTAAAGTTGAAGGACATCATTTGAGGCTTAGTATGGTCTTCAAGTATGGGGAGGAGCCACTATTCCAGAAAGGCAGGCTTCTTCCCTAACAAAGGAGAGTGGCCCAAGAAAAGCTGGAGGATCAAGTGTCTCAACTGCACCAACTTGGGTTGTCTGCCCCAGTTCCTGGGTCCCACTGCTTCCTTACCAGGGTCTTTAGAGCTCAAGATAAAAAGTAAAAAAACTAAATTGTTTTAATTACTGAAATAAATAACTGGAGAAACAAGCAGATTAGGAAGGAGGTTTTCCCTAGGTCTTTACTGGAATAGTGAAGTTAGTTTCTCACTTTTAAGGTTGAAATGCACATCAGAAATACCCCATCTGTTTTTCTTTGTATCTGACACCTTGTGCCAAATTGGCACGCAATAGTGGATAACTTTTCTTTTTTTTGAGACAGAGTCTCCCACTGTCTGCAGTTCTGAGATTCTTTGAATTAAGCTCTGTGCTTCTCTTCAGCTCTGTCTGTCCTACATCTACAGGTGTTGAGGGTCTTTTTAAATAGCACCAAGGCTGCCCTTTGACCTTCACAGTTTGCTTTATATGGGGATTAACCAAACTGAGCCAGTAATTTTCTTCCTCTAATGCATCAAGGGTATCCAGAAACAGCCACCCAATTCCACAGTTTTTATAATTACCATTTCACCAATCAGCGCATCCCATCCCAGCTCATCACAGGGGGATGTTTGAACAACTCCATTGATTTAACATGCCAAACTTTTTCGCTAGCAGGGTCCTCCTTGGTAGCAGTTGATTCAATTCCAGACTTCCTTCCTTAGAACCTGCCTTGTAGGCCCACTCCTAGTGTCAACAACTGTCTTAGATCAGATTCCCCAGCAGCAGAGCCTGAGATGAGATCTAAATGTATGAGATCATTAATATTGGGTTTGCCTGATCTTATGACTTACTTGGTAATCTGAGAGTCCTCATCTTATATGGGAAGTTCTGTTGTGTACTTACTTGATGTCCCATAGTCAGATGCTCCAGGGCCTGGTGAGATGTTGGGAGCTGATTTTCTATTGTGGATAGCAGAATCTTGCTCCGGAGATCTAGAAGCATGCCTGCATCTGTTGTACATCTACTATCGTGGGAACTTCTGGGTCCTATGGTCCAAGTAGTAGAGCTTGGCTGTGCTTCAGAGCCCTTTCTTATTCTGGGCCACTTAAAACTAGCAGCCTAAACACTAGCAGTTATATGGACATCACTCCATAAAATATGGGTTGATTGTTAAAAACCTATAAGGCAGAGAGGGAAGCTTTAGGGAAGGGGTAAGAGCTAAGCAAGGGTTTGGCTAAGTAAAGTCTCACTTTGACATGATGGGGGAGGAGGGGTCATTTTAGAGCTGAAATTGTATCACAGAGTTGTCCCCCTTGTATCCTGAGTCAAATAGACATTGGCCACCAGGGCAGTTATCACTGGCTCTAGTAAGGCAAGCAAGAGTCTTGGGAGAAGACCACAGGGTAAACTGTTAGCAATCACTTGCAGTAGCTGGGGACATGGTATCAGTAGGTAGAGATCTGGGTGGGGCATCAACAGTATCTATGACATCCTCATTTTAATTGAAGACACAGGAAACAGAAAAATTTTAAAAAGTCACCCATAGTCCATGCCACTGCACTCTAGCCTGGGAGACAGAGTGAGACTCCATCTCAAAAAAACAAAAAAAAACAAAAAAAAAAACAAAAAATATATACGGTCACCCATAGTTGGCCAGGCGTGGTGGCTCACACCTGTAATCCCAGCAATTTGGGAGGCTGTGGGTGGATCGCCTGAGGTCAGGAGTTTGAGACCAACCTGGCCAACATGGTGAAACCCCGTCTCTACTAATAATACAAAAAAAAATTAGCTGGGTGTGGTGGCACACACCTGTAATCCCAGCTACTCGGGAGGCTGAGGCTGGAGAATCACTTGAACCTGGGAGTTGGAGGTTGCAGTGAGCCAGGATTGCACCACTGCACTCCAGCCTAGGCAACAAGAACAAAATTCTGTCTGAAAAAAAAAAACAAAAACAAAAAAATCACTCATAGTCATGTTACCCATTAAAGCAGCATGTAAGCCATAAAGTTTTCCCCAAATGAGTTTGAATTGTTTTAACTCGTATTTTATATAGTTGTGATTATACACAATTTATTAACCTATTTCTTATATCAATTGTCACTAGCACTTCTCATTCATCACAAGATTTTTAGAAACATATTTTTTAATGCAATATAAATATTTAAACACTTATCATCCTAATGAAAAGTTAAATTTAAGAACAAGAAGCAACCTCTAATTTCATATGATATTTTCAAAAATAAGGGTGTGGCTAGGGCTTTCCTGGGGATACCAAGTCCATACCATCCCTGGTCAGCTGTGAGCAGATTGAATGTATAGGTTGGTCAGCCTGTAAACTGGAGGAGATGGAGGGTCTGTGCATGTACATTCCCGGATGATGGGTCCATGAGGACTGTTAAGGGCCAATATTATACTAGGGTCCAAAACTTTGAATGTCAGCATGGGAAGGCAGGTAACACAAACAGGTGCGATGTCATACCAACAGAAAGGAAAGATGCCCCAAAAGGATAGTTGCTGAAGCAAATACTGCCATGCAGTGCCTTCTGATGACTTGAGTAAGAATTGTGTGTGTGATATGTATGAAATCTCTCGAGTTTTAAGGATTGGCCCATTTTCTTCAGACAGGGTTCAGGTCACATTCAGCAGTGACTGGCAGCCTCAGTTCAGATGTGTGCACTGAACTCTGTGCTATTTGGGAGCAGTCACAGAATGCTGTCCTAACACTTAGAGGGCTAATATGCTGCATGCAGGTGACAGATTAAGAAATCAGGTTGTACAATCACAGTATCTGGGTCTCTTTTGGCCCTATCAAATCATTCTTGCAGCAGCCTCAGCCCTTACCTCAGCTTCAAATTAAGTCTCAGGACCTGGCTGCGCTACTTGCCTTGGGAGGGTCAACAGTGAACATCCCTGTTGAAAAGGCAGCCTCTTTAACAAGGCCAAGCTCTATGTTTTTTTCTAGAAAAAAACTATGTACATGTTAAAATAAATATGGGAACGTCAACTTCTAATAAGGGCAATATGGTGTAGAAGAAAGAGCTGCATTAGCCATCATTTTCAATACAGAAGAAGGGGAAACAATTATAGAAAAAAAAGAGACTTAAAATTAATAAAAGAGTATTATAAATAGCTATACGATAACTGAAAACTGGAATAAAATTACTACATTCCTAGAAAAATATACAGTTTACAAATTAATGCAAGACAACAAAAGAAACTATCAGCAGAGTAAACAGACAACCTACAGAATGAGAGAAAATATTTGCAAGCCATGTGTCCAACAAAGAACTAATATCCAGAATCTATAAAGAACTTAAACAAATCAACAGGAAAAAAACAAATAACCTCACTAAAAGTGAGCAAAAGATGAAAAGACACTTCTCAAAAGAAGACATACAAGTAGCCAACAAACATATGAAAAAATACTCGACGTCACTAATCATCAGAAAGATGCAAATCAAAATCACAATGAGATACTATCTCATACCAGTCAGAATGGCTATTATTAGTCAGCAAAAAACAGATGTTGGTGAGATTGCAGAGAAAAGGGAACATCTATACACAGTTGGTGGGAATGCAAATTAATTCAGCCATTGTGGAAAGAAGTTCTGAGATTTCTCAAGAACTAAAAATAGAACTGCCATTTGACCCAGTAATCCCATTACTGAGTATATACTCAAAGGAAAATAAATCATTCTATCAAAAAGACACATGCACTTATATGTTTACAGCAGCACTATTCACAATAGCAAATACATACAATCAACCCAGGTGCCCATTAACAGTGGATTGGATAAAGAAACTGTGGTACCTATACACCATGCAATACTATGCAGCCATAAAAAAGAGCAAAATCACGTACTTTGCAGCTGGACGCCATTATTTTAAGCAAGTTAATGCAGAAACAGAAAACCAAATACTTCATGTTCTCACTTATAAGTGGGAGCTAAACATAAGGTACATATGGACACAAAAATGGGAATAATAAGCACTGGGGATTCCAAAAAGGAGGAGGCAGAGAAGGGGTAAGGGTTGAAAAACTATCAGGTACTATGTTTGCTATTTTGCAACAGAATCATTTAGAAGCCCAAACTCCAGCATCAGGCAATATACCTACATAACAAACATGCACATGTAACCCCTGAGTTTAAAATTAAAAAATAAAATTTATGCAAGAGAAAATAGAGAACTTGAATCAACCAATGTGAATTAAATGAGTGAAAATAATGATCAAAGTACCTCCCTCTCAAAAGCCTACAAGCCGATGCAGTAAAGTTTGCCAAACTTTTTATGTACAAATTTGGTAAATTTGTACCAATTCCAGTTTTATACAAGTTATATCACACAGTTGAAAAATCATATTTATAAGTTTAGAAACCCTTGGAAAATTTGGACTGGGAGGAAACTTTCTTCATTTGATAAAGTTTATATAGCAAAAGACCTATAATAAACTTTAAACTTAATTAAGAAGCTTTATGCACATTTCTTTTTTTATTATTATACTTTAATTTTTAGGGTACATGTGCACAATGTGCAGGTTAGTTACATATGTACACATGTGCCATGCTGGTGTGCTGCACCCATTAACTCGCCATTTAGCATTAGGTATATCTCCTAATGCTATCCCTCCCCTCTCCCCTCACCCCATAACAGTCCCCAGAGTGTGATGTTCCCCTTCCTGTGTCCATGTGTTCTCATTCATAAACAGGAACAAGATATATGTGCTCACTATTACCACTAGTGAAGATCCTAACCAATATTGAAAGGAAAGTGAGATAAGAGATGTAAAGATTGGGCCAGGCACGGTGGCTCATGCCTGGAATCCCAGCACTTTGGGAGGCCAAGGCCGACGGATCACCTGAGGTCGGGAGTTTGAGACCAGCCTGGCCAACATGGAGAAACCCCGTCTCTACTAAAAATACAAAATTAGCTGGGCATGGTGGTGCATGCCTGTAATCTCAGCTACTCAGGAGACTGAGGCAGGAGAATCGCTTGAACCCAGCAGGCGGAGGTTGCCGTGAGCCGAGATCACGCCGTTGCACTCCAGCCTGGGCAACAAGAGTGAAACTCCATCTCAAAACAAACAAAACAAAACAAAACAAAAACAGAGATGTAAAGATTGGATGTGATGCAGATGATAAGATCACCTACCTAGAAAACCTGACATATTCAACAGATAAACTATCAGAACCAATGAAAAATCAGCAACTTTCTCAGATATGAGAATAGCCTATAAAA
The DNA here is from genome assembly GCF_028885655.2 of Pongo abelii. Classification (NCBI taxonomy): domain Eukaryota; kingdom Metazoa; phylum Chordata; class Mammalia; order Primates; family Hominidae; genus Pongo; species Pongo abelii. Next base: position 71,001,364 of record NC_071992.2, read on the forward strand.
ATCAAAAGCATTTCTCTAATAAGTAATAACCTACTTGAAAAAAATTCGTTAATAAGATTGTACTCACAACAGCAGCAAAAACTGTAATGATATCTAGGAATTAACCAAGAATGCACAAGACCTCTATGGAGAAAAAATTTAAAACTATTAAAAGACATTAAAAATCATTCAAATAAATCATCACTCTATTCTTTTGCATAGGATGTGGGGGTGATTTAATATCATAAAGATGTCAAATCTCCTTGAAAGAACCCATAAATGTGTTCAATACTCCTAAAACCCAGATTTTTAAGTGAACTTTTATACATGTAAAAATTATATGATGGAATTAAAGTCTAAAGTCCGTTTAACTCAATCTTAAAAACACTGCCTTTTCTACTAGACATTAATAAAACTACAAAGCTCTACTTAGAAAAACCATTAGTACTGATGCATGGACAGACAAGACCAGTGGAACAAAATAGTGAGTCCAGAGACAGACTCACGTAGATATAACAACTTAAAATATGATGAAGGAGGAATAATGAGGAACAAAGAGAAAGGCTGAACATGCAGAGAATATCAAAAATAGATTAGTACTCAATGCCACATATGAAGGTGGAATCTAGATGGATTAAAAGCCTACATGAAATATAAATTAGAAGCAGAAAAATATATTATTATAACCTATGGGCAGGGAGGAACTTCTTTTTCTTTTGACATGGAGTTTCACTCTTGTTGCACAGGTTGGAGTGCAATGGCATGATCTTGGCTCACCGCAACCTCTGCCTCCCGGGTTCAAGCGATTCTCCTGCCTCAGCCTCCTGAGTAGCTGGGATTACAGGCATGTGCCACCATGCCCGGCTAATTTTGTATTTTTAGTAGAGTTGGAGTTTCTCCATGTTGGTCAGGCTTGTCTCGAACTCCCGACTTCAGGTGATCTGCCTGCCTTGGCCTCCCAAAGAGGGAGGAACTTCTTAATCAAAACTTAAAAAACGAACTAGTGGCTTGATTCCATCAAAACAACAGAATTAAGAAGATGGTAAGCTGGGAGAAGATATTTGCTGTATGTAATATCAGATGAGATAGGGCGCATTCAGGGTGGTATGGTCGTAGGTGGCTGTATGTAATATCAATAAGCAGTTAGTGCCTGGCATAGAGAAGAAACTGCAAACGAACAATCCCAGCAGACAAAAAGGGAAAGAATATGAACTGGCAATTTACAGAAGAGGAATCACCAAGGGCTAATAAGCATATCAGAGATGCTAAAAAATTAGAGAAATGTTAATTTATTTAAACAATGATATGACTTGAACATTATTAGACAGAGTAATACCGAAAACCAGGATAATGGCAAGTGTGGGGTTTCAGGTCCCCTCCCACACCCCAGACCCAGCGTGTACAGTTCATCCTCATTATTCATGAATTTCATATTTGTGAATTTGCCTACTTGCTAAAATTTATCTATAACTCCCAAATCAACACTTATGGTGCTTTCATGGTCATTTGTGGACATGCTAAAAGCAATGAAAAATTTGAGTCTCCCAACATGCATGTTTTTAGCCGAGGTTGAACAAGATTGAACACTATGCTTTCTTGTTTGTGCTCCCATAGTGTAAACAACTGTCCTTTTTACAATCTATTCAGTATCACATTTTTTGCATTTTTGGAATGTTTGTTTGGTGATTTTGGTGTTTAAAATGGCATCCAGGTGAAGTGCTGTCTAGTGTTGCTAAGCCAAGAGACTGTGATGTGCCTTGTGGAGAAAATATGTGTGTTACATAAGCTTCCTTCAGGAATGAGTTACAGTGTTGTTGGAGTGGGTTCAATGTTAATGAATCAACTATACATATATATGTGTGCATGTGTGTGTTTATGTGTATACATATATACATATATATAAAATATAAAATAAGGTATCTTTAAACAGAAACACACATAAAACAAGGTTGAGTACTAATGGGTTGACAAAAGTATCACCAGAGGCTTTTAGGAACCTAAACTTGTATTTCCTGTTGGGAGCAATGGTTCAGTATTCACAAATTCAGGGTTTGTACAATTTTCTAGAACTTAACTACTGTGAATAATGAGAATCAACTATGTGATAGCTATAGCCCTTGTTTTTCAGATGTCCAACTCCCTCTACTATTCTTTAAGCAATGATTGGTAACCTGCTTATTCAGTGGCTCCACTCAGTGGGACAGGTCAGTAGACAGCTGCCTTTTCTTCTCCTGTGTTCTGCCAGAGCTCCCTTTCCCACCTTTTAATAGCATAATTAGCAGATCTCATGGTTTTCAGTCATTTTTAACCTCATTTTTGGAGATTTTAAAGTCGAATCCACTCTAAATCAAAGCCTGTTTAAGATCTGTCCTGGAAAGGGTGGGTGGGGAGGTACGATCTACTTTTTCTCTTCTTATATCTTGTTCTGTTGATGCTTTCCATGCATGCTTCCATGGTGAGGAGGAAACAAACAGGGCAGGAATAAAGTCATAAGAACAGTGGGATGGCTGCTGATGTGATGCAGTTGTCAATGTCTGCAATAACAGGTGTCCAAATGCTCTCTCTCTTAGGGGCTCGATTTTGGCAGTCTTGGGAAGCCCTGCCCCTTTATGCCACCATTCTCCAATGAGGTAAGATTTCTCATTGAGCTGCATGCACATCCCAGCTCCTGTACACCAGTAGTAAATGCTTACAAATTCTTTCTGCAGGGGTCTCTTTTCGCTGGCTGGCAACCCTCTTTGCTTCAAGGAGGCTTAAACATCCATTTGTGCTTCTTGACCTACCACATTACATTTCTGCTTGACCAACTGCTGAATCACTTCCCAGGATCCTGCCATACTGAGCAGCTCTAGTCAGTCTCCTGGAGTTAGAATTCTTCAACCAAGAGGTAAGAACCTTTTTCATGTAGGCCTGAAACCCCGGTGGACACATGTCAAGTTCTCTCAATAGCATTTCTACCCAAATGCTGCCTATGATCCTGGCAGCTTAGCAAGCCTCCAGCTGGACCACGAAATTGTAAATTCCCTATCTTCACGGACATCTCCTAGTTTGCCACCAATAAGCTGTTTGGAGAATATGCCATCAGACGTGGTGGTGGGGAAGGACAGTGCAGGGAGTGGTGGGGAGGAGAAATGTAAAGTGCTCTCTGATCTGAGGGACTTACACTTCAAAGTGCCTCTTCATTCAAGCTCCTGTTAAAACTCCAGTTCTCTTTTGTGGTTGTTGAGAAGAGTAGTTGCTGAACTGGCTTTGCTGTCTTTGATTATCCTTTTAATTTTCACAGGATCAGTAGTGATGACTCCTTTTTCATTTCTGACATTGGTAATTTGTGTCTTCCTTTTTTTCCCTTAATCTGGCTAGAGGACAATCAATTTTGTTGATCACTTTTTCTGCCTTCTCTGGTTTTAATTGAGCATTTTATATGATACAATTTTATCACTTAGCATTTCACTGATTTTAAAAAATTGTTTTCCTGTTTTGAATTTTATTGATTTCTGTTATAATTTTTATTATTTTTTTTCTGTTTGCTTTAGGCTTAAATGGCTCTCTTTGTATGGTTTCTTAAGGTGGAGGCTTAGGTTATTGGTTTGTGAGCTTTTTTCCTTTCTATTCAACACATTTAACGAGATAAATTTCCTTTTAAGCACCGCTTTTCTTGGATTTCATACATTTTGGTAAGTTGTATTTCCATTTTTATTTAGTTTGAAATATTTTTAAGTTTCTTTTGAGAGGTCTTTGATCCATGGGTTATTTAGAAGTGTGAGGCTAACTTCCAAATATTTAGGGTCTTTCCAGCTATTTTTCTGTTATTTGTTTCTAGTCCAATTCTACTGTAGTAAGGATTTGGTGTATGCCATTAATTTTGGAAAGTTCTCAGCTATAATGAGTTTAAGTATTTCTTTTGCTTCCTTCTGCCTTACTTTATCTTTTGATATTCTAATTACACATCTGACATGTATGTTTTTCTCTTGTGTTTCATTCTGGGAAATTTCTATTGACCTGTCTTCACTCTCACTGAGTTTAAAATTTTTCCTCAGCTGTATCTAGTCTATTGATGAGAATACCATCAAAGGTATCCTTCATTTTTGTTATGGCATTTTTGATTTCTAACATTTTCTTTAGATTTTTTTCTTAGCATTGCCATTGCCCTGTTTTCATTATCCATATGCTTGTGCATATTATTTACTTTTTCCATTACAGTCCTTAAAATACAAATCATAATTATTTTAAATTCCTGTCTGACAAATCAAACATTTGTGTCATATCTGAGTTTGGTTCTGACAATTTATCTCTTGAGGCTGTACTTTTTCTTAGTTTTGGTATGCTTTGTAACTTTTTCTTGAAAGCTGAACATGTTTTATTGGGTTATAGGAACTGAAGTAAATAGGCCCTTGGTGTGGGGATTTATGTTAATCTGGCTAGGAGTTGGGCGATATTTAATGTTTGCTGTAGCTTTAAATGCCAGAGGCTTCAAATTCCACTTGGGTGCTTGTTTGTGTCTCCTGTATTGTCTTTGGGTTTCCATAAGTGTTTCTTTTCAGAGAGAGCCTATGTCTTGTAACTTTTGCAGCTGCGATCCACTGTTATACTGGAGCTCTGTTGGTGCAGAGGCAAGGTGCAGGGAGAGGGATAATATTGTATTATCTTTTGTTTAAACCTTAGCCTTGGAGGCCCTGCTTCTGAGAGCTGACATGCACAAGTGTTTGTCCAGGTGTATAGCTTTTCCCATCTCCTCTTCCTTCCCTGAAGCCCTGGCCCATTTTGAATCTTGTTTCCCCTTAGGTGAGACAGCAGAGCTGGAGAGAGCCCAGCTAGCAGACTCCTTTTTCCTGGAGGGTAAACTTTTGCATGGGGAAGGTTCTCACCCTATTTCACAGTGATTACTCTGCCCCAGAGCCAGAGGGGATCTTTCTCAGTGCTTCCCTGTGAGAACCTGCTGGGATTCCTGGATGTGAAGCCCACATTTTTGTGGAGGTCCTACTAAGACTTTGATCCCCAAGAGCTTCTCACTCTTACGCTAATTCACACTCCTCCAGCAATTTGTTGAAATCTTCATGTCAAGGCTCCCACCAGTCAAGAGCTCCAGGTAGCTTCTGCTCCAGATGAGCAAATCTTGGCTGTGTGTTTCTAAATGAGCCTGTTTCCCCAGATTTTTTTGGTTGGCAGTTTGTCCTATGGCCTCTATTCTCTGATGGGTCCAAGAAAAGTGATTTATTTCCCATTTATCCAGCTTTTTATTATTGTAAGGAAAGGAGTGTGACTTTTATGTCCTTTACATGTTGGAAATGAAATCTGAAGTCTGGTTTTGATATGTTTTTCACAAGCTCTACATAGATAAGTAACCCAAAAAGTGACTGAAGCAAATCTCAATTGATTTAGACATTTATTCTGCCCAGATTGAGAATGCAACCAGGAAAAAGAAACACACACAGCAGGATCTGTGTCCTGGGCTTTTTCCAAAGAGAGTTTTGAGGACTTCAATATTTAAAGGGGGAAGAGTGAGCATGAGGGGAAGGAGGAAAGGAAAAAAGAGGTGAGTAGGCAATGACGCCGATGATTGCATTCTTGTGAAGCTCTGATTAGCCCTCAATGGACCTACAGTTTACATGTGAAAAGAACGAGTTGGGGGGGTGTCAATTACACATTCATCTTGCACTCAGTAGATCTATATTTTAGGTTAGATAAAGTAAGCATGTGAAATCACAGCTGTTTGGGAACAAAAGGAAGGCGGTTTTTGCATGACTCAGTTATCAAGCTTAACTTTCCTTTTGGCAGAGTTTGAGGTCCTCAGATTTTTATTGTCGTTTCACAGATATGGCTAGGACCCTTTTTTTTGAGGCAGAGTTTTTGCTCTGTCACCCCGGCTGGAGCGCAGTGGTGCGATTTTGGCTCACTGCAACCTCCATCTCCTGGGTTCAAGCGATTCTCCTGCCTCAGCCTCCTGAGTAGCTGGGATTACAGGTGTGTGCCACCACGCCTGGTTAATTTTTGTATTTTTAGTAGAGATGGGGTTTCACCACGTTGATCAGGCTGGTCTCGAACTCCTGACCTCATGATCCATCTGCCTCGGCCTCCCAAAGTGCTGGGATTACAGGCGTGAGCCATCGTGCCCTGCCAGGACCTTTTTTGAAGAACATAAAGTACTTACCATCCATATTCTTTCTCAGCTTTATGGCTTCAGCCAAAATTTCAAGACATCAAAAAAGTTCCATTTGACGTCCTGTAACCTATATTTATATACCTATTATGTAACACGTGGTAAAGGGACTGAAACATAACAGGCACTCACTACATATTTTTGAATGGAAAAATAAGGAGAGGAAAAGAGACAGGGCAGTGAGAAGGTAGCAGGGGAGGAAGAAATGGAGATAAAATAGGAAGCATAAGGGCAAAGAGGGCCAAGATTCAAAATTTATCAAAAATTATATCAACATAAATGGCATACATAGAGTATGTTGAATAGCAGCATAAGCAGAAGTTCAAAGTGAGGCATTATATTTTCTCTTTTTTAAATAAACATACTAAAAAAAGAGTGAGGCAAACAATTTTCTATTAAAAAGAATTAAAATCCATAGCTTTAAGCAATTCTACTTCCCAGAGTGAAATATCAAAATATTCTTAACATATAGAGGGAAAAAGTGAATAGATATATAAATGTTAATATAAAGAGATTTCAAATGATACCACAAGTTCAAGGTCAGAGTTTAGATAGGGGACACAGTAGATACTGATGTCTGTTGAGCATTAGCATGTGTCAAACCCTGCATTTGGCATTTTACAATTGTCAACTCATTTAATCCTTGGGACAGTCATATGAAGAACTGCAGCCATTTACAGATATGGGAAAAGGGTCTCAGAAAGTTCAAATCACTTGACTTCAATCAGTTTAGTTGCATAGCTAAACTGATTGATTTGAATCCACATCTGTGACTTGAGAGAGCCCATGGCCAAGATTACTAATGCTTTCCTACTCTTAGAAATCTTCACAGTCATTCGACAGAATCATGGCTACTGTCCTAGAAACTACAATCACCCGTCTCCCTGGCATCCTTGCATCTCATCTGATGGTATTTGAGGGGAGTGTTGTGTGAGCTTCTAGAAATAGTCTTTTTATTATGTTTTTTTTTAATGGGGGTCTGCTTTCTAGGGAATAGAAATATTCTTAAAAGGCAAATCGGTGCCTTGATTGCTTTCATCTTTATCCCTTCCTAGGTCTGCTGCTCTCTTGACCCTAATGATGATGGTCATGTTCTTGGGATGGCAGAGGGAGGAGCTGTCAGTAGCTTGGGTTCCTTCTTCTTATAGCAGAACCAACATAGAAGACATGGTTTGTCTTCCTTTGGACTTTGACCTGACAAGAGCAGACTTTCATAGCTCTTACATGGCTGTTTACTTGGGGCCACAGTTATAGTGAATATAGAACTTAGTACCATACAGGAAGTGCTGCCCATAACGGAAATGGAAATATGTGGTATAATGAAGGTCGTGTCATAGGTGAGAGGTGGTAAGTGTTCAGAATCTTCCAGATTCTACAGAAATCTGGGCATACTTGTTTGGCAGTGGAAACATTTGGTTGAAATGGATCCTACTTTACCTTGGAAAATGTATTACCTGCTGAGTATGACTGTAGCATGAAGGGAAAAGGTAAGACAAATTTGGAATTTTTCTGTGGCTTGGGTGCTCTGCAGCTTTGAGCAGAGACTCACAGAAGGGAGCTCAGTCTGGAGAGCATAGCGTGTGGGCAGAGGAGGGAGGGAACCCAGCCCTCTCTACCTGCAAGCCAAGTTGACTGAGAGCATGGCAATTTGGAGCCTTGGAGGGTTGAAACAGCCAACACCCTCTGTGCCTGATGGGAGGCCCTCAGAAGTGTAGATCCCAGACAATGGCCTTAGGGGAAGAAATACTGTGGTCCTAAGTTTTTCCCCAGCACCTTCCATTAAGGATTGACTGCCAGACTTGGGATCCAGTCAGCAATAAACATCACACGATGGGTGTGGCCTTTCCCCTAAACCTTTTTCTCCACATCTACCAAACAGAGACAGAGGCAGGCATGGGCAGAGCACAGGTGCCAGTTACAGAGCAGCTTTCAGTCTTAAAGCTTCATCCAAGCAAGATCTGTAGCGGTGGTTTAAACAGCCAATGAGGAGGATGAAGTAAATACACAAGAAGCCAATTGAGTTATTGGAGGCAATTGCATTGCAAAAGTGAAGACAGCCTTGACACAGGCTATAATTCTTCTTCCCTCTAGTTTGAGACTATACAATCTGTGTAGCCTTGAGAGAGAATATAGTCTGCAAAGCTCACCTCAGCTGTGGGAAAAATGTTAAACAACAAAGAACCCTCTAGGTTCATGGAGGACAATGGACAAGATGGCATATCACAGAGTAGAAGCAGGCAGGGCTGCCTGAGAAGGGAAGCACTTGTGATTCCTGCCCAGCAAAATCCCATCATTGTGGACCATCACTGTGTTTCTTCTGTCCCCTTCCTGGTTTTGAATGGAAAGTCTCCTGGCCTCCCCTCATTCTACTCCCCTCCCTCTTCCTCTTCTCTTCTCCCCTTCCCTCGAATCCCCTCCTCTCTTCTCCTCTCTTCTCCTCTTTTCCTTCCCCTCCCCTTCTCTTATTTTTACCCCTCTCCTCTCCTTCCTTCCCCTCCCTTTCTCTCTCCTCCTGTCTCCTTTCCTTCTCATTTCTGACTCTAATTGTGGCTATCCTGCTTCTCATGCACCACTGTATGTAGAGTGAGATGGGGGTGAATCACTCAACTTGTCTCTTCTTGGTCGTTTGGCCATGAGGAGTCATATTAGGATCTGATGGAGGGTGCTGCCTAGTGCCATAGGTTCTGGACTTCTGGTGACCTGCAGTGACTGGGCAGATCTTTACAGTGGAGAGGGTCTGTGCGTTCTGTCTGATTAGAAGAGAATACATAAATGTATGGGGAAGACTGTGGCAGAAACTGTTAAGTTAACATCCAACATCTGGATCTTCTCTTTTCCCACAGTAATAGGATCCCTGGTGTTTAGGTGGCTCAGGGTGGTGCAAAATAAAGACCATATTTCTCAGCATCATTTGAGGGCTGCTTTAGTCATGTGATGAATTCTGACCAATAGGATGTGGTGTTTTGGGGAGTGCAATGCCCACGGATTGTACTGAAAGAGTGCAGGGGTGCCTTATGCCCTCTGGGTTCTTGCGGGCTGGAATGCGAGCATAATGGCTGAGGTTTCAGGGGTCACTGTAGATCACACTTATCACTGATGTTCAGGACGTGAGCCTGCATAGCCGAGCAAATGCACAGATGGAGCTTGGGTCCCTGACTCTGTGGAGCACCCTACCAACCCTTAATGGCTACCCCAAGGCCTTTAAACATCAGGGAGAAACACACTTCTGCTTTCTTCAAGCCATTATTACACTGGAGTTTTCAGTTACCCCAGCTGAATGAAATCCTCGCTGACAGAGCAAGCAAGCCTTGATGCAGAAAGAGTGGCCAGGAATCTATTGCCCCGGTAGGGAACTGAAAATGAGAGCCTGAACTAAGGCAATAGCAGTTGAGATGGTGAGGACAATATGCTAATGAGGTCGAGAGGTAGCACAGACTGGATTTAATTAGTAATTGGACAAGGAGATGACAGGTAAAGTAAAAGTAGAGCATTATACCTGGGTTTCTAGCTTGGATGGTGTGGAGGAGCAATGGGCATGGTTAAGAGTCCTCAGAAGGAATCTACAAAGTCAAAGAAATCCAAAGATAGAAACTTGAAGAACACAAACAATTTAAGGAGTGAACAGCAGAAGAGACCAGTAGGTAGAGGTGTCACCAGGACCACCTGGTTGAGAGATTAATAATGTCAGTCGTGAGAAATCAAATCTCATGAGGAATGAAATCCCTGGGGATCTTTTCATAAAAATCACCATGACATGGTAGACACGAAAGCTGGGTGGCTTAGAAGCCAATGTGAATCAAAGAGATGGACAAATTACCTGGGGTTGTATTTTACTTATTTTTTATTTAATATTTTAGAGACAAAGTCTCACTCTGTCACCCAGGTTGGGGTACAGTGGTGTGATCATAGCTCACTGCTGCCTTGAACTCCTGGGCTCCAGCAATCCTCCTACCTTAGCCTCCTGAGTAGCTGGGACTACAAGTGTGCACCACCACATCCGGCTAATCTTTAAATTTTTTGTAGAAACAGGGTCTTGCTGTGTGCCCAGGCTGGTCTTGAATTCCTGGCCTCAAGCTATCCTCCTGCCTTGGCCTCCCAAAGAGCTGGAATTACATGCGTGAGCCCCGCTCCTGGTCCAACATGGTTCATGAGCCTGGAATGTTGAGGGTGCCTAGCACCAGACATGTTCATCCCAGAGCTGCTCTGCACGGGACGTCTGGCTTCACAACAGTTTTTGTCTGGTGGCCCAGATTCTCAGCCATGTTTTTCTCAAGTGCTGACTCTGGGAGGTTGGAATTAGTTTCTTTCAGGCATTCTCAATTCACTCTGCCTCCAAGATTCAGAATTATTTCATCTGATGAACTGTGACCATCTCAGCATGAGGACTCTAAGGAGTGTAAATGTCATTTGTGGTCTGGTTTCTATCTTGGCATCTGTTATGGTCTGCATGTCTGTGTTACCCCAAAATTCATATGGGATGATGTGGGACTTTGGGAGGTAATTAGGGTTAGATGAGGTCAAGAAAGTAGAGCCCTTATGATGCAACTGGTGTCCTTAGAAGAAGAAATAGGTCTTTCTCTCTCTCTCCACACACACACACCAAGGAAAGGCTCTGTGAGGACACAGCAAGTTGTCCACAGGCCAGCAAGAGAGCCCTCACCAGAAAATGAATCAGCTGGCACCTTGATCTTGAACTCCCAGCTTCCAGAATTCTGAGAATTAAATTTCTGTTGTTTAAAGTACTCAGTTTGTGGCATTTTGTTATGGTGGCCCCAATGGACTAAGACAGCATCACAATGTAAAACTACACACACACACACACACACAAACACACACACAAACACACACACACACACACGGCATGACACACATTTTTACCCAGCAAAACTCCATCTTACACCAAGAATTCTTCTCTGCTTTGGAGCAGCTCAGTGAGTACAAGATGCTGGAAGATGCGCCCTGCAGGGCAGAATGCCCAGGCATGGGGCACAGCCCTGGCCCTGTGTCCTTCCGTTTCCTCAGGCTGGCTTAGGTGTTGGGCTCTTGGTCACGGCTTCATTAGGACTAAATTTTGGATGGAAAAGGGCATGACACACATGCCAAGAGCACTCCTTGCTCCCCAGGGCATTAAATCACCTTGTTATTTAGTGCCCTCTAGAATCCACTAATTTACATGTGGTCTCTTCTCATAGAAGCATCTCAAGTAAATCTGAATTTGTTTAGACAATTTTATGGGTATTGTAAAACCACAATTGAATTTCAGGCCTTTGTCGCAGTCCAGCCAAGATGCATTCCAATTAGAAATAATTGCTATTAATGCTGTTATGATGTGGGCGATGCCTGCAGTGCTCCTGGACCTTTGTTGTACTGAATCCCTGAAGAGTCTGAGCTTTATTCTTTAACTAAATAGACAGGACCCTAGAAGATACGCTTCTGGAATTGTAATATTACAGCAATATTGTGCTTCTCTCTTAATTAACCTTGTTAACCAAGGATTTGGAACATCAGTGGGTGACTCTAAGAGGGCCTTTGATCCTCTCAGTACACATCTACAGTGGAATAAGATGTCACTCTGTGATAAAACGCCTTTATTCTTTGGCATACACCAAATACCTTCATCCTTCTTTGAGTAATGATTGACAGTCTCGTTTAATGAAATAACATTTGTCAAATACTTAATTTGCTGCCGGGCACAGTAAATGTTAGTTATGATTGTTATAATATTATCATAAAACAAGTTGTTTTTTTTTTAAGGCTTTCTGAATGGAAAGGAAATACAGGTCAGGGCTGTCATGTTTGTGCAGGCCACTCAAGGTAAATCAGACCACAGTGGATTCCAGAGTTTATGCTCCCTGAGACCGCTGCCCCTATGAGAGCATTTTACCCCCAAGATAGTAAAATTCTCAATTCTTTAGACTTTTACAGGGTCTCCCAAGGTACTGCTCATCCCTTCCTTGCTCCCCACAGAGGGAAGAGACAAAGGCTGCTGTTTCTCTTGCAAGGCTGCCCCCACCAGCCTGAGAAGGAGTTCTAGGGATATGGTAATTAACATATTTTTCTTAATCTTGCTTTTATAGTTAATCTCCAAAGCATGAAAGCACTTTGCCAGTTGATTAAACTGTAAGAATACAATAGATCCAAAGTGAGGGCAGCACTGATGAATATAAATGCATAAAATTGCCCATTCTGCAGGAAAATGCCTCAACCTGAATCCCAACTTGAAATACTAAGTTGAACACTTAACATTAATTGCACAAATATATTTTTTGGATCAATAGATAGCAAAAAACCTAACTTGGTAGAATTTCATCTTCAAAGTAAGAAGCAACCACTCTTTGATCTCTTCTAGGAAACAAAAGTGATTCTATCTAAGAGTTTGGTCTAGGATCACTGCCTATGAGGGGGCTTCAGGGAATGCCCAGTAAGGCTCTTGGGCACAATAGCGCTGGATGGGCCTTTAGCCAGACTGCCACTCTGTCTGCGTATCCAGGGCATTCAGAAGTATTTGTGTAGCTGTTTTGGAAAGAAGGGCACTGGAGGCGGGCCTTTTCTACATTAGGTGGTACAGGTTCAAAAAGGCCAGAGAGGATAGCAAGGGGGTAGGAATCCAGAGCTGTGTATCCTCTGGAAAGAGGGCATTCTGGCTGGATACCCACATGTCCTCTTCCCCCTCAGCCCTGCTCCCCAAGGCAGGTCAACCTCAGCCGATGGCTCCATTTGAGCCACCTCCCCAACGACCAAAGCTCAGGGCAGCTCGTGGCCATGGCTTATCACTTTCTTACATCTGTGGTAATGGAAATGACAAAAATGGGCTGTCTTTATTTTTGGAAAAAAATAGAAAAAGAAAAAACCAAAACTCAACCACATAGGTGATAGCAACATTATTTTCAAACACATTGGTTGAAAATTCTAGTCCAGATAACAGAATAGGAGTGGTACTTGTGGTCTCCAGATATATTCCACTGTCAGACAAAAATACTTTTCTTCATTGAAGTATGCATTATGTAACATTGTGTATCAGATGACCTTAGCCATAGAGTTGGTCTTTAGAGCTTCTTCTTTTGGTCAACAAACCCATCCACTGCATGAAGGATGCCCAAATAGTCAGCTATAAGCAGTGCTGTCTTGAGGGGCAAAAAGCTAAAGAGAACACAAGAATAAACTTCCTTTATTATCATTCATGAAAGCCTCTTTACCACCTCTACTGAAAAGCAGTGTCACCTCTTGTGGCAGATGAAGTCACTCACTCATGCACACACTATGCAGCCTGAGTGCTACCTGCCTCAGGGTCACTGGGCCTTGTTCACTATATCGGAGGACACTTGCCCAGGGCCTTGACAGGTCTTGTGGCTTAAGTTATTCAATTCACTTCTCATTTCGGTTTCCAAAGCATCACTCCACTGTACAATGACACAGAGGAAGCAGTGGAGTCTTGTCATGTAGGCATGGGCTTTGGGGGCAGATGAGCCTGGCTGGAATCCTACCTCTGTCATTTGCAGTGCCACCTTAGGCAATCGACTCAGCTCATAGACCTCAGTTTCCTCAACTGTAAAATGAGGTCATCAGTCTGCCTTTCTGGCACTACTGTGAGGATGAGATGCAATAGCTCCTCAAACCTTGGGCAAGACCCAACTAACACTGTCCATCTTCTCCATCCATGCCTGCCCCTCTGCAAAGCCATATACATGCATGATCATCATCCCAACAGAGCACTCTGCTCCACTGGCCTTTGCATTCAATACTGCAGAGCAAGGAAACAAAGCAGGCACAGGAAACCTGAGACTTATCCTAAGGTGGGGGTAAAGGAAAGGACCCCATGATCCTTGTTCCCGTTTGGGCACCTCAAGATCTCCAGGTGGTTCATCCCTTCCACAGCTTCAAGTCTCTGGTCAAGTACTACCTTCTTTATGAGACTCCCTCCACCCACCAAACACCATTCTTAAAATTAAATCTCACCGGCTGGGCGCAGTGGCTCACGCCTGTAATCCCAGCACTTTAGGAGGCTGAAGTGGGCAGATCACAAGGTCAGGAGTTTGAGAACAGCCTGGCCAATATGGTGAAACCCCATCTCTACTAAAAATACGAAAATTAGCCAGGTGTGGGGGCGCATGCCTGTAATCCTAGCTACTCAGGCGGCTGAGGCAGGAGAATTGCTTGAACCCGGAAGGTGGGGGTTGCAGTGAGGCATGATCGCGCCACTGCACTCCAGCCTGGGCAACAGAGCAAGAGCCCATCTCAAAAAAAAAAAAAAATTAAATCTCACTTAGATGTGGTGGCACATGCTTGTAATCCCAGTGCTTTGGGAGGCTGAGGTGGGAGGATTGCTTGAAGCCAGGAATTTGAGACCAGCGTGGGCAACATAGCAAGACCCTATCTCTAAAAAAATAAAAATAAATTAGCTGAGCATAATGGTGCACAACTATAGTCCCAGCTATTTGGGAGGCTGAGGTGGGAGGATGGCTTGAGCCTGGGAGTTTGAGGCTGCTGTGGGCTATGATCACGCCACTGCACTCTAGCCTGGGTGACAGAACAAGACCTTGTCTCCAAAAAAAATTAAAGAAGTAAAATAAAAAAAAAAAACAACGTAAATCTTGGCTGGGCGTGGTGGCTCACGCTTGTAATCCCAAAACTTTGGGAGGCTGAGGTTGAGAGTTCAAGACCAGCCTGGCCAATGTGGTGAAACCCCATCTCTACTAAAAATACAAAAATTAGCCCGGCATGGTGATGGGCACCTATAATCCCAGCTACTCGGGAGGCTGAGACAGGAGAATCACTTGAACCTGGGAAGGAGGGGGTTGCAGTGAGCCAAGATTGTGCCATTGCACTCCAGCCTGGGTGATGAGCGAAACTCCATCTTTAAAAAAAAAAAAAAGAAAAAAAAAGTAAAATTGAACTTGCACCCATCTACCTCCCACTGTGGGGTTTCCTTTTTTCGCTTTCCTGCTTTATATTTCTTCAGAGCACTTATGGTCTTTTCTTTTACCTTACTTTTTTGTTTGTTTCTTTTCTGCCCCCTCACCCTACAGGAAGTGATTTCCACATGGGCAGGGACCACTGTTTGTCTTGTTCTTTGTTGTAACCCTAAGCGCAGATCCTTGGATGGTGGGTGATTCATGACACACACAGCACTCTCTGAATATTTGCTGAATGAATGTTTGGTGGAGTGTTTGATGTGATTGCCTTTACTGAGCTTCTTCACCTTGCCTTTAGCTTACTCAGCAGTTATCTAGCCCTCTCTCAAAACATGTCCCATAACTAGTATGTCATAAAACTAAACATAATCTCCACAGTCATTCAAAGTGGAAAAATTAAGTTCCGCGTTCTTACCATTGGCATTACTATACTATAATCTGCTATCTATTAAGCAAAAAGAACTTAGTGTGTTGTGAATGCACACCCTGCCCAAAAAACATTGCATTACATGAATCTACAAGCTACGACAAACATTGTCTCTACATTGTAAATGAAGAAGCCAAGACCTGGAGAATAAAGGGCATGCTCAGAGTCACAGACTTAGTGTATAGTGGGATCATAAGCCTGAATTTCGAATTGCTTGTCAAGGATCCCTTTGCTCTGTCCCACATAGCCTCAGTCAGGCACTCTGACCCATCCTGTGCCAGGTGAAGCCTGGAAAAATGATAGTATGCAAGAATGACATTTGGTTCATTGCACAAAGTAGATATAATTAGCTAATGAGAAAAGAAATTTCTGTACACAGGATGGGCAATGGCTGCTGGCCATGTAGTGGATGTGAGGTATAATATCTATCTTCAAATAACTAGGAATTGTCATTGGCAAGACTGATGGAATTGCACATGGAGCTGGGGGAGAAGCACAAACCAATGAGGGGAAGTTCAAATGAGGCAGATTTCAACTCAAGGTGCTTCCTCACATAGCAGAAAGCCCAGTGAGGAAAGATTTAATTAGATGACCTGTTACAGTCTAGAAAATGAATTGAGATAATAGGAATCAGCAGCTCACCACTATCCTTGTAACTGGGTCAAATGTTCATTCAGTGCCTATGAATTTCAGCACTGAAACTCCATGGAGAGCAGGGAAGGGTGCACAAGAATGCTTTTTGTACTTCTTCTTTTTTTTCTTTTGAGGTGGAGTTTTTGCTCTTGTTGCCCAAGCTGGAGGGCAATGGCGTGATCTCAGCTCACTGCAAACTCTGCCTTCCTGTTTCAAGCGATTCTCCTGCCTCAGCCTCCTGAGTAGCTGGGATTACAGGTGTGCGCCACCATGTACTTTTTTTATTTTTTAAGAGACAGGGTCTCACTCTGTTGCCAAGATGGAGTGCAGTGGTCTGGTCATGGCCCACTGCAGCCTCAAACCCCTGGGTTCAAGCAATCCTCCTGCCTCAGCCTCCTGACTAGCTGGGACTATAGCTATATACCAGCCTCAAACTCCTGGGCTCAACCAATCTTCCCGCCTCAGGCTCCTAAGTAGCTGGGACTACAGGCGTGCACCACCATGCCTAGCTTATTTATTATTTTTGGAGAGGTGGGGTCTTGCTTTGTTTCCCAGGCTAGTCTTGAACTCCTGGCCTCAAGCAATCCTCTCACCTTGGACTCCCAAAGTGCTGGGATTACAAATGTGAGCCGCTGCTCCCAGCCTGTTCTTTTGCTTTTAAGAGGTGGTTTTAAGTTTTTTCCCTCAAATTCTTTAACCATCCTAAGAGCTCAAATTTATTATATATTGCTAATTGTATCCATACGACAAATTTCTATAGCACTTGGCTTACTGTCTAGCCTTGACTTTTCGACCCTGTACTTGAGGAGGCATGGATACAATATCTATTCCAACAGGATTATTTTATCATGAGCACAAGAAAATCTCTCCTAAAAAAATCATTTCAATCTTTCCATCTATCAGTACATCCACTTCTTTTTCAGAATAATTCGATACTAAGGTGGCAGGAAGGGTTAGACCCCATTTTCTTCACTCACGGTGGGCACTGCAACTGTGTAAATTTGGTATTGTGTCAGCAATGGGCACAATGATAGGACTAACAGGACTTAATAGAATTAAATTAATGAATTTTAATTTATCAGGTATTTTTAAAGTGGCTTCTCCTAGTGGGATTTGGAGTAAACTGTAGACTGGCATGTTAGGGAAGTAATAGAAGCTGATGTAATTACCTTTTAAGAAACATCATGAAGTATAACAACCTTGGTATATACAAGTACATTTTTTCTTGTAGAATAGCTTCTACTATTTTTTCAACTGCATATTTTGGTTCCAGAATTGGCAACAGAGAAGGACAGCTAGGATATAAAATGACAACAATTAAAAAAAACCCCAAAGGCCAAATTCACAAATAAAGATAATTTTTCAAATTAGGGATAAAAGGTTTTAAGACGTTATCACTTATTTCTTTCCCTTTCAAATTTTATTTATTTTTATATTTACTCCTTTATTATCAATGTGTCAATGCGGTAAGTAGTAACATAACTAAAATATGAAATGAAAAATGATTATTAATACACTGATATTACAATATACATATACGTGAAACCATATTAAACAAATATTCCAAATATTTGTAAGGCAAGTTGTTGAAAACACATTGCCTGTAGTCTCCATGAGATACAGAATTGGGCATCTGTGACTGCTACGGACTGGGTATTTGTGTCCCCCCAAAAATTCACGTTGAAGCCTAAACTCCCAATGTGATGGCATTTGGAGGTGGGGCCTTTGAGGTGTAGCTAGGTCACCAGTGTGGAGCCCTCATGAATGGGATTAGTGCCTGTCTGAGAAGAGCCTATCAGCACTTTGGTCTTGGACTTCTAGCCCCCAGAACTGTGAGAAAGGCATTTTTCTTGTTTAAGCCACCTAGTGTATGATACTTCATTATAGCAGCTCCTTCTATATGACCAAGACAATGTCTCTCCAATTATTTCTAGTCCTCCTGGAATCAGAGAGGGAGCAGAATGGGATTGGATGGCAGGAAGGAGATGTGGCCCTGAGAGCCTGGGAAATGGAGGAGCAGATCCAGGGCCTGGGGGGCTGAGAGACACTGCCTTGATAAACCATTCCCATTCAGCTTGGTATCCTTCACACAAACACATACTAAGAAAGACAGAATTCTAAAACCATTTATAAATCATACTGAATCCCAGAACAATCTATTTTAAACAACTTTAAAAAAAAGAGCAAAATAAAATAGCAAAACATTTTTAAGAGTGTAGATTCAAAAAAAAAAAAAAAAAGAAATTAAAAAAAAAATAAGAAATTAAAGGACATACTTACCCTGTAGTACAACCTTCAAACATTCCAGTTTTTATAAAAAAGGGGCACACAATCGTGGTTTCGATCCCCTTTTGTTTTTGGACAAATGTTTCTATAAATACAGATTCAGCAAACCCAAAGGCTGCAAATTTACTTGCACAATAATCTGAAAAAGACAAAGCATGATAATGTATATTCCAAAGTTTTAAAATGGCATTACATTAAGGTTTACCCGTAACGCTAACAGCGACAGAAAATAAGACAATTTCAGAGTTCTCCTTTTGTGTAATCTTGGTCTACTCCCACTGCAAGAAGTGAGCAGGGAGTGGGAAGGGACATGGTTTACTGAAGATCAGGGTCAGTTGACAGTGACCAAGTAGAGCCCAGCACAAGAAGGGTTGCAGAGATCCTGTCTCAGGTCACACTGCTGGACTTTACTTACAACTCAATGCATTGTGAGCCCCTGTGCTAGTTCTTACATGGGGCCTTGTCCCAAAAAATTGCAATCCCATTGGGCATGAAGACATTCAAAAGAAGAAATAAAACACTAACTGATATAGGAATCTAGGCAAGAGAGGCCAGCATGGGTTGTGATTCTCAGATCAAGTTTTCTTCCAACTATAACACTTTCCTTCACTTCCAGAAAAAAAAAACAAAAAAAAAACACAAAGGGCTTGGTAGCTTCAACCTCCACCTCTTAAATACCTTGAAAATGTAGGGTGAGGGCAGACGGAGGAGTGGAAAGTGGCATTTGTGTCCATTTTGAGCTTTTTGTCTTTAATCATACTTGTTTTAACAAAACATCTGACTATTCAGTTGACTAAGTGAAAAAGTTTGGAGAAGAAATGGCATTGAGGTGCATTAACACTTTCTTTTGCCCCACACATTCAGAGGAGGCATATTTAAACTTGCTATGTTACGGTGCAGCTACTGCAACTGGCAAGAGCCAGTTTATAAGTGCCAGGCATGGGGTTGTCCAGCCCTAGTGCTGTCCAGACAGTGGGTCAGAGGCTAAGGACTGGGAAGGGGGACGAGGAGTCCAGAGCAGCTTCTAGGGTCATTGGAGTCATCAGGTATAAATGCAGCTAAGTCCCTTGACCCCTGAGATTCTGATGAGCAGATATGGCCCATGACCCAAGGAATCTGCATGCGAAACTGGCACCCCTGGTGGTTCTGATGCAGGGGGGTAAAGACTCACATGGTGGGAAATACAAAAGGCTTATACTTGTTTCTAAGATGAGCTGCGGGTGCGAGAGTCCTGTATCTCAAGACAGGAATGTTCTGTCTGAAAAGGATTGATAAGGAGCTGTAAATATACCTGAATGATTTCAACGGCCCATGACAACAGATATATAAGAGGGAGGTAAGAATAATACCTGATAAGTTCTAAGAAGGAGAGAGGAAGGGAAGTCCTGGGTCATAAGGAGGATAGACTGGTGATATTTGGGGTGACTGGTGGTCCTGAAAAACCTATTCATGTAATAGATATACTGAGCTAAGACTGGTTTTGTGAATCTTGAACTACGCCACTTTGCTTCCATAGCATTAGGAACCACCCAACTGGCAAACTGGCTTATCTATTATCCGAATGTTGCTGCTACAGTTCTGTTGGATGAGTTTTAGCAATCCTTGTAAGCCAGGACCTGGGACATTTCCTCTAGGGGATGCTGCGGTAGGTTAGGTCAAGGTTTCTGTTCCTTCTAGAGCCAGCTCCCAAGTTGGGCCTCCTTGGTTGAGGGTCTTGAAGGATCTCTTTGCCCCCTCCCCACTGCTACTGTCAAGTCAGTTGGCTGTTGCAAGGGAGATGAAAATGCCCACCACTTGCTGCAGGTCTTCAACCAGTGGAAAAACAAAGCAGTTAACTTTAGGTTTCTTGAGGTGTAGAAACTTTATCCAAACTCACAGCAGTGGGGAGACCACTTAAAGGAAACTTCAGGAGAAGACAGGGTCATCCTCCTTACCATCCTGTGACAGTGTCAGTGTGAAGTTTGGGGGGACAGTTGTTATGTTGATCACTTGTGCAAAAAATTTATCAGTGAGGCCTCTCTCTCTTTTAAACACAGGGGACTGCATAAGACCTAATGATTCCAAAGGGCATAGTCCAATTTCATGTAAGCCTATCTGATGGGCAGTTTTGCTACATGATGAAGTTATCAACCACTTATTGACTATACTTTTTAGTTTATTATCCTTTATCTTAAGGCATCAAGTCAGTGCTAATTATTCAGAGCTATTAAGTAAGTTAAAGTTATAGGGAATTTTGCAATTGTAAATTGCTATGTTTTTCTTACCTGCCAGCCCATTTATTCCAGCTAATCCAGCTGAACTTGAAATGCAAACCAAATGTCCATGGTCATTAGCAATCATAGCAGGTAGAAAGGCTTTATAAGTCTAAGAATACAAAGGAAAACTTTTAATGTTTAACGCCACATTGTATAATTTTCTCAGATATTTATATACTCATTGTGATTAAAAAATCTTTTTTTTTCAGCCTGTAAAATATCTGAAGGTATGGCGATATAAAAACTTAAACATCTAGAAAGTAATCATTTTAACTTATTTAACCTGTTAAATCAGTTTTTTATGGCAATTCCAGTATTATTAAAATAATTTATTCAGACATGTTTTTGCTCATATTTGACTTTTTTTTTTAGTTTTATTTTTATTTATTATTATTATACTTTAGGTATATCTCCCAATGCTATCCCTCCCCCCTCCCCCCACCCCACAACAGTCCCCAGAGTGTGATGTTCCCCTTCCTGTGTCCATGTATTCTCATTGTTCACTTCCCACCTATGAGTGAGAATATGTGGTGTCTGGTTTTTTGTTCTTGCGGTAGTTTACTGAGAATGATGATTTCCAATTTCACCCATGTCCCTAGAAAGGACATGAACTCATCATTTTTTATGGCTGCATAGTATTCCATGGTGTATATGTGCCACATTTTCTTAATCCAGTCTATCATTGTTGGACATTTGGGTTGGTTCCAAGTCTTTGCTATGGTGAATAGTGCCGCAATAAACATACGTGTGCATGTCTTTATAGCAGCATGATTTATAGTCCTTTGGGTATATACCCAGTAATGGGATGGCTGGGTCAAATGGTATTTCCAATTCTAGATCCCTGAGGAATCGCCACACTGACTTCCACAATGGTTGAACTAGTTTACATTCCCACCAACAGTGTAAAAGTGTTCCTATTTCTCCACATCCTCTCCAGCACCTGTTGTTTCCTGATTTTTTAATGATTGCCATTCTAACTGGTGTGAGATAGTATCTCATTGTGGTTTTGATTTGCATTACACCTTATACAAAAATCAATTCAAGATGGATTAAAGACTTAAACGTTAGACCTAAAACCATAAAAACCCTAGAAGAAAACCTAGGCATTACCATTCAGGACAAAGGCATGGGCAAGGACTTCATGTCTAAAACACCAAAAGCAATGGCAACAAAAGCCAAAATTGACAAATGGGATCTAATTAAACTCAAGAGCTTCTGCACAGCAAAAGAAACTACCATCAGAGTGAACAGGCAACCTACAAAATGGGAGAAAATTTTTGCAACCTACTCATCTGACAAAGGGCTAATATTCAGAATCTACAATGAACTCCAACAAATTTACAAGAAAAAAACAACCAACCCCATCAAAAAGTGGGCGAAGGACATGAACAGACACTTCTCAAAAGAAGACATTTATGCAGCCAAAAAACACATGAAAAAATGCTCACCATCACTGGCCATCAGAGAAATGCATATTTGACTTTTAACGACACAATATTAAGACAAGAAATGAAGGAGTAAATCTTTGTTGTGACAGCTACAACCCCAAACCTTACAAACATGATGCTTTAGATTTAGATTGCCTTCTCTCTCCTTAGCTTGATTTTGAGTTTCAAATTTTCCCTGAACATTGTTCACAGGACATCTGGCTGTTGACTTCAATTTTAAAAGAGCACTTTGTTTTAAACTCATCTCTTATTTTTGTTTCATTTCGTAAAACAGAATATCTATTAGAAAGAGGGCACATCTGTATACGGTCCAACACCTTCACCCTTGATTGGGGGCCTGGAGAAAGAAGGTAAAAGAGACAGAAATGAGCTTTTAAGGAAGACATCTTCTGCAACAAAGGAGTAACTAATCACACCAAAGACAAGGAGGTGAGAAAAGGGATCTCTTACAAAGGCCAAACCTCACTTGTTTGCCTGCATTGCAATAAGTCTCAGAGAGAAACTAACAGGTAGAGAGAGGTGGGAAATCAAAACAAAGCAAAAGGAAGCAGTGCAGCGAACAATCTGGGGTCTGCCATGAGTTGGGACACTTCTCAGTAGGGACACTGCCTTTGAGAGCCCAGCCTTCAGGTAGCTCTCGGATGCTCTAGCAGTTAAGTCACTGTCTTTGTGCCTGGCATGTGCAGATGCTCAAAGAATGTACATGAGCTTGCCCAGAAGAAGTAAAGGGAGTGAGATGACATGAGGAGTGGTAGGAGCCAGGGAAACACCAGCATTGAAGGAGGAGGAGGAGGATGAGGAAGAGGAGGTAGAAGAGAAGTTGGAGTTGGAGGAAGAAGAAGAAGGAGGAAGGAGGAGGAGGGAGGAAGGAGGAGGAGGAAGAAGAAAGAAGAAGGAAGAAGAAGAAAAGAAGAAAAGAGAGAGAGAGACAGACAGACACCACGAAGGCACCTGGAGAAAAACAGAGAGGTAGGAAAAGAACACAAAGCCAGGCTGAGCGCAGTGGCTCACACCTGTAATCCCAGCACTTTGGGAGGCTGAGGCAGGCGGATCACAAGGGCAAGAGATGGAGACCAGCCTGGCCAACATGGCAAAACCCTGTCTCTACTAAGAGTACAAAAATTAGCTGGGTGTGGTGGCGTGCGCCTGTAGTCCCAGATACCTGGGGAGGCTGAGGTAGGAGAATTGCTTGAACCCGGGAGGTGGAGGTTGCAGTGAGCCGAGATCGCTCCACTGCACTCCAGCCTGGCAGCAAAGTGAGACTCTATCTCAAAAAAAAAAAAAAAAAAGAACACAAAGCTATGGGAGTGGAGACTTTCAGGGACCATGGTCTTTATCTTCATTCCAACTGTATATGAGTATAAGCAAGCATCAAGGAGAGGGACATTTGGGACAAGATAAATCATTTGCAGTAGTTCCTGTAGGAACATGGTAGCCACTAAATTCTGAATCTTTCCATTTTTCTCCTGAAAACTTTACAAAACACCAAGAATAGCACCAGCACCATTACATTTTTGGTGGAAATAGGGGACAGAAAATCTACAAATTTCAAATTACATTTGAAGGCTGCTAAAGAAGAGTTGGGTGGAAAGGTGTGAGGAGAATGGAGGAGGAGCTCGGAAATCTCCAGCAAAGACTCCCAGGAGAGAGCCTTGCCCAGGAATGACGAGCTATGAGCAGGGCTGGAACCAAACAGGTCAAACGTCCTGTGATCCCAGCACTGTGGGAGGCCGAGGCAGGTGGAACACTTGAGGCCAGGAGTTCAAGACCAGCCTGGCCAACATGGTGAAACCCTGTCTCTACTAAAAACACAAAAAATTTGTTGGGTGTGGTGGCACGCACCTGTAATCCCAGCTACTCAGGTGGTTGAGGCATGAGAATCGCTTGAATCCGGGAGGTTGGAGGTTGCAGTGAGCTGAGATCGTACCACTGAACTCCAGCCTGGGAGACAGAATGAGACTCTGTCTCAAAAAATTAAAATAAAATGATAAAGTAAAATAAAAATACAACTTTTAATAAAAGCTGGGAGAGGCAGCAAGAGGGTGAATGCATAGTGTGGGGAGGCCTGAGATGGCTGGTCTCAGCAAAGGCCAGAAACATGCAACTTCTGGAATTGACTGGGTGGCTTTAGAAGTCAGGACTGTGCTTTTAGCGCTGGTAGCAGGTGGTAACCCGGGTTACCAGTGGAACCTCTAATTTCTCTGGTTGGGTACTAACTAAGGTGACTATAGGTTTTGGTTTGCCCATAACAGACCTGATTAACACTTGCTCATTAATAATGCTGAATTTCACTTCCAAAAGTGTCCCAGCTTAGGCAAATTACAAAACTACCCTGGTCCTGTCTAAGTGCAGTTGCTCGCTATGTAGCCTGGAGCAAATCTTTTAAGTTCTATGATCCCTTATGTCACCGAGCTGTTTTAAGGAAAATATGTGAGCCACCTGGAGTATTTCCTAACATTTGCAGCTAATCAATACATGGTAGCAGGCCCATGAGGACAGTTCTGTCGTTGTAGAATTCCCTAAACAGAGGTCCTGGGGGCTGTAGATTAAGTGGCATCAGAAAAGGACAACTGTTCTGGGGACTGTTGTGGGGTGGAGGGAGGGGGGAGGGATAGCACTGGGAGATATACCTAATGCTAGATGATGAGTTAGTGGGTGCAGTGCACCAGCATGGCACATGTATACATATGTAACTAACCTGCACATTGCGCACATGTACCCTAAAACCTAAAGTATAATAATAAATAAATAAATAAATAAATAAATAAATAAATTGATTAATTAAAAAAAAAAGACAACTGTGTAGACCAGGACAAGTCCAAAACTGAGAAGTCTCTGCTTTACTAAGAGGCTAATAATATTGTAAAAGAGCAAGAGGAAAGTACTTCTAAATGCCAGAGTAATTTTACATTTATGATGAGAAGAAACAATTATTACCCATAAATGTGCTTTGAAATTCACATCAAATGACTTTTCCATAAGCTCATCTGGACAGTCAAGGAACTTTTTGCCTGTTACAATTCCGGCATTGTTGATTAGGATGGAAACATCGCCGACTTCTTTTTTAACCTGAATTGAATAAGAGCAACACCACCAATGTAGTAATTCCTTATATGATCTAGGTTGTATTTTCCCAGAGTTTTATGTTTTTTTATCTTGGTTAATTCATACTGAGTTTATGCACTCTAAAAATACAGCTTGGGGCCAGGCGCAGTGGCTCACACCTGTAATCCCAGCACTCTGGCAGGCCGAGGCAGGGGGGTGACTTGAGGACAGGAGTTTGAGACCAGCCTGGCCAACATGGCAAAATCCTGTCTCTATTAAAATTACAAAAATTGGCCAGGCATGGTGACGGGTGCCTCTAGCCCCAGCTACTCGGGAGGCTGAGGCAGGAGAATTGCTTAAACCAGGGAGGTGGAGGTTGTAGTGAGCCAAGATCACACCACTGCACTCCAGCCTGGGTGACAGGGTGAGACTGCGTCTAAATAAATAAATAAATAAATAAATAAATAAATAAATAAATAAACAAATAAATACAGTTTGGTTTATTTCCATTGCTGAGTCTACAATGCACCACAGATCAAGTTTATTTTTTTATTTTATTTTATTTTTTTGAGATGGAGTCTCGCTCTGTCAACCAGGCTGGAGTGCAGTGGCACGATCTCAGCTCAGTGCAAGCTCCACCTCCTGGGTTCACACCATTCTCCCGCCTCAGCCTCCCAAGTAGCTGGGACTACAGGTGCCCGCCACCACACCCAGCTAATTTTTTAATATTTTTAGTAGAGATGGGTTTTCACCGTGTTAGCCAGGATGGTCTTGATCTCCTGACCTCGTGATCCACCCGCCTTGGCCTCCCAAAGTGCTGGGATTACAGGCATGAGTCACTGCGCCCGGCCTCCAGAGATCAAGTTTTGATGTGCTTTTCCCATTTTTCTCTTCTTAAGAGGAGTCCATGTTCAAAATGCTACTTTCTGTTTACAGTTAGAGCTGCTCTTCTACTCAGTGGTTAGTCTTTGTTCTGTGCTCTGTATGTGGCATTTCATTTTAATCAATATGATGGGACATAAGAATAGCTTCATTATAGCCAAATGTGACATAGATCAAGACCTCGCACACATGGAGAAGGGGCTGGATTAGGGAATAAATGGAGGAAAAGAGAAAATACAGTCATAAATCACTTAACAATGGAGATACATTCTGAGAAGTGCATTGTTAGGTGACTTGGTTGCTGTGTGAAGACCACAGAGTGTACTTAAACCTAGATGTGTGCCTACTACACATCTTAGGCCATATGGTAGAGCCTATTGCTCCTAGGCTACCCACCTGTACAGTGTGTTACTACACTGAACACTGTAGGCAACTGTTAACACATTGGTTAAGTATTTGTGTATCTAAACATAGAACATTGGGACAGTAAAAATACTGTAATAATCTGTCCCATAATGTGGGACCACCATTTTGTATATGGTCCATCATTGACCAAAATGTCATTATATGGTGCATGACTGTATATATTTTAAACACACAGCACAGATTAGAATCTGCCTGTCCTGTTTTCATCAACTGGCTGGTTTTCTTCTTTCCAAGGATGGACTTCCTGAACTCAAGGCTAAGCTATGGCCTAGGGATACAAGCTTTCAAAGTTATTGGAGACTCATCAGAGACAAAACGCTGTCATATCACTCTGAAAGCTTTCTCTTTGATTGCTCGTCTAAGGGCTACTTCTTAAAAATTCTCTGGTATTGGCTGGGCGTGGTAGCTCACACCTGTAATCCTAGCACTTTGGGAGGCCGAGGCGGGTGGATCACAAGGTCAAGAGATGGAGACCATCCTGGCCAACATGGTGAAACCCTGTCTCTACTAAAAATACAAAAATTAGCTGGGCCTGGTAGCGTGCACCTGTAGTCCCAGCTACTTGGGAGGCTGAGGCAGGAATACCACTTGAACCCGGGAGGTGGAGGTTGCAGTGAGCCAAGATCATGCCACTGCACTCCAGCCTGGAGACAGAGCAAGACTCTGTCTCAAAAAAAAAAAAAAAAAAAAAAAATTATCTGGTACTTTACTTTCTATCCAGAATAAAAAGTGGAAATGGTGGGTTTATAAGGATAGGGAGTAATTTCCTTCCCCTGAATTCAGAGGAGCACATAAGTAATTCCCTCCAAGATCCCACAGTGCTAAAACCTGAATAATAAGCTAGTAATATGACATGTTTGGCTATTTCTGAAGTCAAGCACCTGGGACAGAACTAAATCACAGTTACAGGGGAAAGGGAAGTAATTATTTATAGAGTGCTTCATACTAGTTTATCCCATAGCTAACAATCTTCATTGTTTGAATATCAACCAGTTATTGCTTAAGGCTGGCCAGATAAATTGTAGTCCGTGTAAGTCAACATGCCAGGTGATCAGTGCTTAACTTCTAAGTAGCTGAATTTGTGAGATCAGCTGTGCTTGGAAGAGTGGGCCCAGCGTAGGCCCGAGCAAACTTGTCAGGTGTGGATCTCCAGCCTGTACTGGGCAGCCTGTGTTTGGAGATGGTGGTGGCAGAGAGGTAAAATGTAAAGACAAACTTGAAAGTCATAAACTTATCTGCCAGGGACCTGCAAACCTTAGCAAGGAAATCCTGGTTGAGCCTAGAAGCTAAGGAGCAACTTCACAATGTAGTCAGCCTGCTCACGGCAGGCTTGGTTGGTTCTTCCCTTCTCAATAAGTTGGGCAATTCTGGGAGGCACAAAGTGTCCCGGGAGAGTGATGAGTGAAGTACTCAAGCCAATGTGAGGGCACAAAAATCCTTAGGCCGGGCACAGTGGCTCATGCCTGTAATCCCAGCACTTTGGGAGGGTGAGGTAGGTGGATCACCTGAGGTCGGGAGTTCGACCAGCCTGACCAACATGGAGAAACCCCGTCTCTACTAAAAATACAAAACAATTAGCCAGGCATGGTGGCACACGCCTGTAATCCCAGCTACTCGGGAGGCTGAGGCAAGAGAATCGCTCGAACCCAGGAGACAGAGGTTGCGGTGAGCCGAGATGGTGCCATTGCACTCCAGTCTGGGCAACAAGAGTGAAACTGCATCTCAAAAAAAAAAAAAAAAATTCCTTGTGAAGGACGGGCACATGCCTCTATGACGGTAAGAAAATCCCTACCATCTTCATGTTGGAGCTTTGGTTTCCTGAAAGCTTTATGTGTGTATCTGTATAAACCCCAAAGAAGAAAATGTAGCTGAGTCTTTAGGATTAATAAAAGATTCTGATTGTCTTATGACTACTTAAGAGCAATACACATTCAAACGTACGGTACTGTGGTGGAGTGGACACAGCCTAAATTTAAAATCAGACAGAATATGGATTCAAATCCTGCTTCCATCACACACTAGGTCTGTGACCCCTGGACAGGTTATTTAATGTCTCTGTATCTCGATTCTTTATCCTTAAAGAAGGATGCCTCTATCCCTCCATTAACTTATACAGTAATAGGGGCCGGTATGGTCAGTGCAGTGTAATGTTAGAAGCAGGTACTCAGGTGTCAATAGACGCAAGTGGCAGCTATAGTCTTGCTGCTTACTAACTGTGTTTCTTAGGGCAGCTACATACCTGCCCTAAGCCTTAGTCTCTTTACTTGTGAAATGGGGATAATAATGGGTTTTACTTTATAAGGTTATAATACATACATGGTAGTTAGTACAGTGTCTTGCATATAATAAGAATTCAAAAATCCCAATTCCCATTCTCCCATAATCTTGTTTACATTAAAGGGACACTGGAGACAGGCTAATAGGCACTGAGAAATGCAAGTGAAAAAGAGCGTGATGTATGTCAAATTATAATAGTAAACACACAAGTTACCTGATCGGCTACTCTATACACTTCTTCCTTTTGGCTGCAATCGCAGGTATAGGCATGCACTCTTGTGGCCCCAGCTTCCTGAGCCATCTTACATGTTTCCTCATTCCCCTCCTTATTGATATCCCAGAGAACAAGAACAGATCCCAGCCGGGCAAACCGCAAGGCTAAGAGCCTTCCGAGTCCACTTCCAGCACCTGTGATGAGGACTATTTCACCAGCAACGTTCTTCCGTGGCTTTGGGAGTAAGGCAAAAATCATAGCCTCCAGAAGACTAAACAGTGATTTTCCTAAGAAAGTGAACAGTTTCTTTGATGATTGCAGGTTGAAAGACATGTTCTGGCTGACACCTACGAAGAAAGACAGATTCACATGAAGACTTATTTGTCCATTTCCTCTGAGTTGTTTACTCCACGGAGCTCCTATTTTCTGAAACAGTGAGAGTAACTGAGATTTGTGATTTAAACAGCTCTCCTGGTAGCAGACTCCGAATTCAGAAAGGGGGAGGAGGAAGCCACAGGGACTATACTTATTCAGCTTTCTTACTTGGCCCCAAGCTCAGCATGTTATCTGCATGCCTGCTATGTGCAGTACACAACAGAAATGTTTGTTAACCAGGAACTGTAACCACCACACCCAAATGTAACACAAAGAATAAGTTCATTATTCCTCATAGTTAGCCTTTCTTCATAATAATCATGAATCCTGTTGGCTGATTTTATGTTCAAAGTCTTGACCACATCACAATGTTTATAACATCATTACTACCTCTCCGGCTTTGTTTCTCTCCTTTGATGTTTGTGCTTTCTCATTTGCATTCTCGTTAATTTTGCATTACTATTTAAAATCTGAGATTTGAGAGGAAAATGTAAAGTCCTATTTGTAGAAAGCATTTCACAGGAAGTAACCAGATGTTCTAGACCTTTTCCGACAGATTTGCAATCAGCACCAGATAGCCCTTCCCTAGGCTCTGAGGTCCCGGCGCCAGCAGCTCTATATCACTTACCACTCTGTGTGATTAAAGGTCACAGGGCAGGCAGACCCGGACTCCCGCCCTGCACTGCCTCTGCCTACCTGTGAACCCCATGGGGGGGCTTCTTGGCCTTACACTGGGCCTTGGTCTCTTCATCTATATTGGTCCTGTGGCATAGGGTGTTTTTGCAGATGAAATGAGAATGTTCCACGTATGACCACAATGCCAGGCTTATAGTCAGTGCTTTACAGATGTTATCACATTTCTCAGATTCATAGTGCTGCCCACCAAGAAGGCATCCACTAGGTCTGCTGAATGAATAAAAGGCCTCCCCTTGACAAACTCATACAGAGCTTAGTGCTTACATCCTGCTACCAGTTACTCACACTCTAGTGTGAATAAGTATATAAGATGTGCTTTACTAACCACTAGCTGAGAAAGAAGGGAAGGCCTTATTTCCTTCAGGATGAGAACAGAAGACATATTTAGCAGAGAGCATACTGTGCTAGGGGTGGGAGCCTTCTCTGAATGGGGTGTTTAATTGAGAGGCTCAGACAAAGGCACAGGCGTGAGGAGATGGGAGGGGAGTAATGAAAAAACAGCAGGTCTTCACAGTTTGGCTGAAGTCAGCCTAGTTACGGTTAATGAGTAAGGGTGGATAGATTCATCTACAGGAGGACTTGGTGTGTGGTCACACCCTTAGGAAATGTCAAGAGTCGATGAGATCCAGGCTGTTGTTCCTGGCTTATTGTACAGATGAGACTGAGGATCTGAGAGGAGATGTATGTGACTTGTTCCGGGTCTCTGTGCTGGTTAGCTGGTGCGGGCCAGATTGGTTCATGTGTTG
This sequence comes from Pongo abelii, assembly GCF_028885655.2. Classification (NCBI taxonomy): domain Eukaryota; kingdom Metazoa; phylum Chordata; class Mammalia; order Primates; family Hominidae; genus Pongo; species Pongo abelii. The sequence continues at coordinate 71,032,122 of NC_071992.2, forward strand.
TGTTTATTGAGTATCCACCCTGTGCTGGTTCTATCTGGGCACTGGGGCTGAGGGGATGGGCAGCCTCTCATAATCTCTGTGCAGGTGAGCCAAGTAATCTAGTTGAAGAGACGTATTCAGCAAATAAATAGATCGTTATTCTATTATTCTATTATTCAGCAAATAAATAGCCACAGTGTTATAAAGAAAAGTGCAGTGTGCTATAGAGAGGATGATGGGAGAGCTGATTCAGATTGGGCTTGGGAGAGGAAGCAACAGAGGTCTGCTGGAAAGTGACCCTTTGAGTGGATATCCAAATGATGATGGTGGGAGGTAGGGATATTGAGCAGTAGCTTTCCTGGCAGAGGGATAAAATAGTTTGTTTTAAGGCAGGTTTGACCTGTGTGTCCGGGGCTGTCCAGAGAATAAGAATGCTTGCTCTAAGGAACATGGATGCTCTGGTCAAATGAAGAACGTTTTCATCCATGCTTCGATGAAATAGACCTCAAACTCTCTGTGATCTTTGCTCTGATTTACATTCACAGAGTAACTTTTGGATGATTGATCAGGCCTCCCAGGCACTGCAGAACTTGAAAAGAAGGTGTCCTGAAAGAGGACTCTCATATCAAATACACAGTCATGGAGCCTGTAGCTGTGGATCTGCAAGGATGAGGGTCAGACTGTGCACACAGCAATGGGAAACCCTAGGCACCCTTCTCAGACAGCAGCCTGGGCATCGCCAACTTTGGAAAATCCACACCAGGAGTAGCTGGTCAGACCACCACACTCCCTTTTATATCACTACTTGAATTCACATAGAGGGACAGAGGTCTACTTCTCCCATCACAGGGCTCCAGCACCTCAGCAGTGGCCAGAAGTCTCAACATTGACCTGGGTGACGTGAACGCTCTTAATGTCAGGACATTCTAGATTTCAGTGTTCCACTGTCTCAATGTTGGCTTGATGCAAGACCTAAAATATGTCCATCTTTTAACCCTGTCTTGGCAGATGCTTACTAGATTTCTAAGAGCTTATCAGCCTGAGTTACCCCCCCCCCCAGTTGAAGTTTAGGGTGCCTGCTGGGTACCCACATAGGCAATGAGGTCTAGAGATTAAAGTTGGGGTTGGAATTCCAGATATATCACTGATTTTCCCTGCAACTTTGGTAGAAATGATTTAATCTCTTGTGCCTCAGTTTCCTCCTCTAAAAAGGGAGTTTCTAATAGTGCATAGGAATACTTACCACACAGAGGAGCTGTGAGAATTAAACCAGTTTATATAGGTAAAGTATTAAGGAGCATTATGTGGTCACTACTAGCTTGTGTGAAACCTTTGAACAAATTAGAAAAAAAAAAAAAGGCATTGCCCTGCACAAAGTCCTCTGCGGGGTGCACGGGGTTGGGGAGGGGGTGCAAGAGGAGCTGTTTGGATTTCAACACCTGCCAGCTTACATGTCTCCCCCTCTGCTCGCTCCTCAATCCTCATAATAATGTGGCACAGCCATAAAACATCGAGGCCTTTCTAGAACAGTGCCAGGCACAGAATGACAGCAAAATAATTAATGGCTACAACTTCCACTGGTGTTCCTGTTAAGCATATGAATTAATAATCCCTGGCTATATCAATGAAATATGGTTATAGTATACTTACAAACAAGAGTGAATGTACAGTTCCATTTTACTGCAAAGACTTTCCTAGAATGTTACGGAGCGTATACAATTTAATCTGGCAGAAGGCTTCTAGGTGTCCCTATCTCGGGGCCTACCCAATCCAAACAGGCGCCCTCGCCTTCCCAGGCCAGTGCTCGGCAGCAAGTCGGCTCTGGTGAGGGCACCCGAACTAAACGGGAGGGCAGACAGACTGACAATCACAGCTTGGGTTGAAAGGGGTGATACGGGGGGGGGGGTGGTGATAGGGCCCGGGAGGTGGATGCACTGAGCAGCAGAGATCAGGGAACCTGGGCAGAACGGACCGAAGAAGAGAGTCCAGGGAGGCATCCTGCCCTCTGCTCCGGGTGGGGAGGGAGGCTGGCAGCTCACCCCCGGGGACGAGGGGTCTGCGTTAGCCGTAGCCACGGGAGTCTGGGCTTCGGGGACGCTGCTGCCGTGCGCTACCCAGTGGAGCTGCGTTCTCACTAGCTCGCGGGTGGGTCCTGCCGCGGCTTGGCGACCCGCGCCCCCTTGCGCGCGACCCAGCGTGCAACCAGCCCAAAGGGCCGCCTCGCCCGACCCCCGCCAGCGCGACCTCCTCCGGGAGCCAGCACACAGGACCGACGACCTCGGCAACTCACCCAGGACACTCTCCCTAGCTGCCCGCGGAGAAGCTGGCCTCGTCTGCCCCAGGCACCCGAGTCCCTGACTCCGAGCTCAGTGAGGTTCAGGTGTTTATCCAGGCGCCGCCCAAGTCCAAAGGCGGGACGGCCGCGGCAGCGCCGAGGGTGGGGCCGGCCGTACCCCCAGCGCGCGACGTGGGCAGCACTCCTATCTTCTTTTTTTGGACCTGCAGATTTAAGAAGCTGGAAATTCGGTGGTGGAAACTGGATGCGTGCGCCGGATTTCTCTGAGGCTTAACGTTTCAATGCCTAGACTGTACCCCGATTATTAGATGGGAATTTCTGGGTTGGCAGGGGCCTAGGCATTAGCTAGAAAAGTTTCCTAGGTATTTGCAAGGCACAACCCCGAGGTTGGGAACCCTGGAATTAGAGAACAGAGCAGTGTAGGCGTCCATGGGGGAGGGGCCAGGTCGTGTGTCTGGAGCCTGCAGTGCGAGGAGTTCTCCAGCAGCAACTGATTGGTGCACGTGGGATCCTAAGTCAACAGCTACCTTGCCCCTTGGAGGTAAAGGATGTGGGCGTGGGCTCGGAAGTCCCCGGGAAGTGGGTGGGGTGCACGCAGGGGCGGGAGTGGTGCGGCGCTGGCAGGCGGCCTAGGAGCAGAGGGCGAGGAAATTTGTTCTAACAAGATGAAGCTGAGAAATGAGGCTAGCGTAAGAGTCACCAGGCACTCTGACCCAATCAAGATATATTAAGCATCTGGGTGTACAGCGATCCAGAAGATACAGCGATGATATATCTGTCAAGAAAAAAAAAGGATAAACATTCATTAATAAATCAATAAAAGAGTTAATATAAGCACAAGACACCACTGAGGTGCTAATAATAGAGGGTGAACTTTTCTGGGGGCAATGAGGAGCAGAAATGACAATAAATTATGGGATGTTGAAAGAAAAACAGGGGAGTCAGGATGAGATTGGGTTTGAAATTTATCCCGGGGCTGAGTAGGACAGGAAAAGTGGTGAGGGGTCGAAGAGCAGCCTTAGCCAGCCCATATCTGGGACAGATCTGGAGTAGAGGAACTGCACATTTGTTCTTTATTTGGGTGACAGAGGAAACAGGCAGGTCGTATAAGCTTGGAAAAGTAGGTTCAGGGGAAACCCTCGACTGTCTTTTCAGTACTTAAGAGGTTACTTGTGTGCTTTAGGCAGCAGCAGCGAGCTGTGGCAAGCTATGCGAGGCATGTGGGAAGGTGAGTGGGGTAAATGTGTGTGCATTGGTTTCAGGTCAGCCGTCACCACACAGCGACACTGCTGTGTGGGGCTCTGGGGAGTTGCAGGGCTTCTGAGGGAGAATGGAGACACATTCATGAACAGTGCGGGTGATAGACATGCACCCCAGGTGCCTCCAGAGTCCACAACCAGCCTGCAGGAGGAGAGGCAGTTGGACTCAAAGGGCCTTCCAGAATGGGCTAAGGTGTGGAGGTGAGCAGCACCTGGGAGTGAGAGTGGACTGAGGCAGAGAAACGTCGGGTAATGGGCCCTTGATGGTGCAGCCTGCCTGCAAGAGTTCAGATGAGTGGACACTGGGAAACACCAGCCTCCTATTATCTTCATGGCTTCTCTGAGCAGAATCCTGGGCTGTCACTCTTCTTTCTGGTCAGAAGCCCTGGGTGGACCTCAAGAAAGAAATTTGGAGCATTAGTAGAAATCTCATCAGTACAAAAGATGAGAGTGAGTAGTGGGGGATGCAGCGGTGATGCAGTGAAAGAAGCCAGAGGCCCTGCTGGTTGGAAAGGGTCCTGCTTTGACTTGCTGTGGGGGAAACTCAGAGGACTGACCATAATCCTAAAAGCTGGGAAAGGATTTCTAAAGGGTCTCTTTTAGCAAAGGCTAGGAATGGACAGTTTATGATAGAACATGTGTCATGGGCTAATAAACATGAAAAAGTGGTTTACTCTTATTCTCAATGTCTTTGATCTTAGGGCCAAAGAGATGCATATTAAAACATTTCTTGTCTTACAAATTGAAAGTTGTTTTTAAAAGAATGACTTCATATGGGGGTATAAATTATGCATTTCTGGAAAACAAATATGTATCAGGAATTAGAAAGGGATATATCCTCTGACCCAATTCCACCTTTATCTTTACCAAATACCCAGATATTGTCTGTGGCCTTTCAGGAAGGGAAACTGGGTCACTGAGAGTCAGGGATGGGAAAGAGACTTTCCACTCCACTGAATCATGTGAAGTAGTACCTTTTTAGGAAACAAGTATATTAATAAAAATAAATTGATCTTTAATTCCTAAGAAGTATGTGCAGATGGAGTACTCTACAGCCATCTTTATAAAATGATGTTTTTCAAGGGTATGAAGTACACTTCACAGAATATGAGTTTAAAAAACACAGTACAAGACTAAATATATTTGCTATGATCCTAATTTCTGTGAAAATTTTCTGTACATGCATTAGAAACACTGGAAGTGAGTTCACCAACATCTTAACGTTTTTTGTAATATAGTAGTGGAATGTTGGTTGAATTTAATTTATTTCTTTGTATCTTTTTTATTTTCCAAATTTTCCATTATGTGTATATCTTTATCTCATAATAAAAATGTTTCTGTGCCCACACATACACAGATGCTTCCATTCCAGATAGCACAGTGAGCATATGCATTCATATCCTATTTTCTTCCAAAATTCCATTGAAATAAAAGAGAAAATATAAAAATGCAAATAAACACGTTAGTGCTAGAAAAAAGAAAGGCGCTACCAGTGAGGGTTGAGTTCGTTAAGCAGGTGGATCCTATTTCCAGAAACCAGAGCAAAAGATACCTTAAGCTATGACACACGGAAGATACTGCAAAAATGAGTCATTCTTCCCAACAGAAAGCCTGAGTAACCACAATTCAGTAAACAAACACAGAGTGTAAATAGGACACGGGACACTCAGATGGAATAAGAGTGTTAATATAAAAAACAAAACTCTGAAGGTATTGAAATACAATATTGAAAAATTGTTTTGAAATTTGGGACTAGGCAAGGAAATATCATAAGCAAAGTAAGATGATAAACAACAGACTAGGAGAAAATAGTTTTGCATAAAGAGTTGACCATTGATAATTGGCCATAATATATAGCATTTCTATAAACTGAAATAAGACAGTGGAAAAAATTGATAAAGAAATTTATAGGGAAATAAATAGAAATTACTGAAAATGCCTAAAAAGATGCTAAATTTCACTCATATTCAGGAAAAGGAAATTGGAAAAGGAATAACCTTTTTTTCATTCATTAATATCCACATATTAAAAAGTCAGATAAGAATTCAGGATTGGGGCTGGGCATGGTGGCTCATGCCTGTAATCCCAACACTTTGGGAGGCCAAGGCAGGCAGATCACCTGAGGTCAGGAGTTCAAGACCAGCCTGGCTAACATGGTAAAAACCCGTCTCTACTAAAAAATACCAAAATTAGCCGTGGGTGGTGGCGGGCGCTTGTAATCCCAGCTACTCACTAGTCTGAGGCAGGGAGAATTGCTTGAACCCGGGGGGCGGAGGTTGCAGTGAGCAGAGATTGCGCCATTGCACTCTAGCCTGGGTGACAGAGCAAGACTCCATCTTGGAGAAAAAAAAAAAAAAAAGAATTCAGGATTGGCAAGGGTGTGGGAACACAGGCATTCTCACACAATGTGGGGGTATTTGTCTTTGAGTCTTTTATGGACAGTAATTGGGCAGCAGCTATCATAACTTTTGACTGCTATTTCACATCTAGGAATCTATCACATAAGAATGTTGACACTTCCAGCACTCTGGGAGGCCGAAGCAGGTGGATAAAGAGGTCAGGAGATCGAGACCATCCTGGCTAACATGGTGAAACTCCATCTCTACTAAAAATACAAAAAATTAGCTGGGTGTGGTGGCACGCACCTGTAGTCCCAGCTACTCAAGAGGCTGAGGCAGGAGAATCGCTTGAACCCAGCAGGCAGAGGTTGCAGTGAGCCAAGATCATGCCACTGCACTCCAGCCTGGGTGACAGAGTGAGACTCTGTCTCAAAAAAAAAAAAAAATTGACCCTTTTTTATTGAAGATTGTGATAGCAAAAAATGAGAAGCTACTTGAATGCGCAGCTATTCCATTAATCATGATATAGTCATGTAATAGAATTCTCTGAAGCTGAAAAAAAGAATGAAGTTAGAAATATATTTACTGGCAGGGAGAAATCTCCAGGCTGTGGTCAGTGAAAAAATACAGAATTATTCCACTGAAATTAAATTGATGATTACTGTGCATTGTGCATGTGCATGTGTGTTCACATATGTGTAAAACAGATGGAAACGCACAGAAGAATGGATCTGGAAGGCTACACACCAAACCGTTGGCAGTAGTTACCTCTGGAGGGGTACAGAATTGAGTAAGGGGCAAGGAGAGTCGCCTCCGTTATGATAAATATTTCTGTATTGTTTGTTTATAAATGGCATGCAATATTTTGTTATATTAAAAACAAAGATGAAAAAATGCCTACTTTTAAAAGACTCATTTAAAGAACATGTTGTCTTTGGGGATTACTTGGTAAAATAGTAGAATAAGTACAGTCAGCAGATGATACTTTCACAAATATATATGTTTAACCAAAATGCATTATTTGGCAGAAGGAGATTGTGAAATCCTCAGAGAAGTACATGATTAGTGTAAAGGTAGACTTATTTGTTCAATGACAGGAAGAGAGTAGTGTTAGGCTGGAACAGAAGTAGTAAACAAACATGTGAAAGAGTAGGATGAATAATATATACTGATAATAAATCCAAGAGTTGAAGGAGAAAGGGGACATGTGCCCTGTCACTTTGTTGGGGAAAGTAACTGTATACCAAAGAAATGCAAAAGTTTCAGAAAGCCAAGACTCAAGGAAGACAGTGATAGGACTGGGCACATGACTGAATTTCCCTGTTTACTACATTTTTCAGAACAACTGGGCATGAAGCCCGACACTCCTCGTTCCATCTCTCGCCGAAAAGACAAAAGAGTGTGTTGTTTTATGTTTGTTCTTGCTCTTCTATTTATCCTATGGTCATTATCACCTCTAACAAGTTTTTTTTCCCCTGAATAATCATAGCTACCACTCATTTATGTAGATTTGACCTGGCTTGTTGTGCCAAGGTTACTTACAGCCAGAGACTTATGGGCCCAGATAAATTTTCTCCTCTTTTCATTTTCATTCTGCTTTTCTCATCAGGAATTTCTCTTCCTTTCTGATTCTCTCTGTGATCAGTGGAAATACTATTTGTGAAGGGCATTTTTTTGCTTATACAGTTATAGACAAAAAAGCTTTTGGTGGATATATGATTAGGATGAGGAGTATGACAGGCATGCTCTCTCCCTTACTCTGTTTTACTGAAGTATAATTTATATGCTATAATGTACCCATTTTAAGTGTATAGTCTGTGTTGTAGTAAATTTACAGAGTTGTGCAGTTGTGCATTACTTCATTCCAGTTTCAGAATGCTTCCATCACACCTGGGAATATTTTTAACAAAATATTTGACTTAGATTTATTGGAGAGTGGAGGTAGCCCCACTCATGGCCCCCATGGCCCTAACCCATGTGGTAACAAACTTGTGGTTAGGTATTCTCCAAGGATTCCCACCTCTCATTTTTATTTTTTATTTAGATCTAAAGATGATAAGTAAGTTGCTCCATTGTTTTCTCTAGAACCCTCCTTCCTGCCCTCACTCACCACCATTTTTCAGGTCAAGCCTCTGACAGTGCAACCTTTCTGGGATTCTGGTGTCATGTGGTTTTCCAGTCCATCCTCTTGGTTTCATGTTTTTATCTGTTCTCCCCATCACATGAGCATCTGGGATAATGAATATACTCCCTGTCACTACCTCCTGACAGTGAGGAGGTGTGTCCTATATGGATGGCAATCTGGCATTAGCTGATAATGCCTTAACTTTCAGGATTAACTCTCAGGAATTTTAGTTTCTTATTATCTAGGGTACAGATCTTACTTCTTTCCCCAACAGTTCATTGATTACTTTAGAGGATTAAACAAAAATTTTTATGCATAATTTTTAGATCTATACTGAAACACTTTCTCTGAACATCTAGTAATTCCTACAGCCAGAAATGGCTGTCATCATAGTCATCTTTGTAAACATTTTCTTTGAGTTTTTGTTTTATTTTTTATAGAGACACTTCTTATTCTGCAAAACTTTTTCACCTAGCTGGAAACTATGAAAAAAAATTAGCAGAGGGCCTATCCAGTTACCAAATACAATAAAGCTATGGTTAGAAATTAGTTCTGAGTTGAAAGAGGCTTTAGTAATTTAGGGTCCACTTCATTTGAATGACTTGTACAAAGTGCTAATTTTGGCATTATTTGTAATGGCCCAAAACTGGACGAATACCCAAATAACTTGTATATTTCCACAATGGAATACTATACAGCAATGAAAAGGGATGGACTACTGCTACATACAATTTGTAGATGACTCTCACAAACATAATACTGAGCAAAAAAAAAAAAAAGAATGACACACCTAAGTACATACTATGTGATTGCACTTACATAAAGTTCAAAAACAGCAATACTAATCCATGTGATAAAGTCATAAGAGTGGTTACCTTTGAGGAGTCGTGATCAAGAGAGGGTAAATGGGAAGTTTCTGAGGTGGCATCCATGTTCTACATCTTGACCTGGGCAGTGGTTACACAGTTATGGTCACTATCTAAAAACATATCTAGCTATATACACTTCTATGCATTTTTTTGAATGTATGTTCTATTTCAATAAAAGTTCCTGTATTCCAAGTCCTTCCACCCTCCCAACTGTGAACTAAAGAAAAAATCAGGCTTTCAAACAGTTAAAGTTCATTTTGTTCAGTCTTACTGAGGATTGCAACCTGGGAGTGTTTTACAGAGGGTTTCTACGTGGCTCCAAACCAGTGTTTCAGTCCACAGCTTGTATATCAGGTGGTGGAGATTCTGCGTGTGCTATGAACTTACATTACAGCAAAATTTCATCAAAGTTTGGGTTCAAGAGGACATCCGGTTATAGATTACAGAGGTGTAACCATCAATCCTGTCAGATATCATGTACAGAAAGAGTCAAAGGCTAGGACAATTGAACTTATCTTTTTTTTTTTTTTTTTCCTTGAGCTACTATATTCATTTTCTTTTTTTTTTCCCCATAAGTTATTGGGGTACAGGTGGTATTTGGTTGCATGAGTAAGTTTTTTCGTGGTGATTTGTGAGAATTTGGTGCACCCATTACCCGAGCATTATACACTCCACCATATTTGTAGTCTTTTATCCCTCACCCCCGTCCCACTCTTCCTCCCAAGTCCCCAAAGTCCATTGTATCATTCTAATGCCTTTGTGTCCTCATAGCTTGGGTCCCACATATCAGTGAGAACATACAATATTCGGTTTTCCATTCCTGAGTTACTTCACTTACAATAATAGTCTCGAATCTCATCGAGGTCAAAGGAAATGCTGTTAATTCATTCCTTTTTATGGCTGTGTAGAATTCCATTATATATATAAATGTATATGTATAAATATATAAATATATATATATATCACAGTTTCTTTATCCACTCATTGATTGATGGCCATTTGGGTTGGTTCCACAATTTTGCAATTGTGAATTGTGCTGCTATAAACATGCATGTAAAAGTACCTTTTTTGAATAATGAGTTCTTTTTCTCCGGGCAGATACCCAGTAGTGGGATTTCCGGATCAAATGGTAGTTCTACTTTTAGTTCTTTAAGGAATCTCCACACTCTTTTCCATAGTGGTTGTACTAGTTTACATTCCCATCAGCAGTGCAGAAGTGTTCCATGTTCACTGCATCTACTCCAACATCTACTGTTTTTTGATTTTTTGATTACGGCCATTCTTGCAGGAGTGAGGTGGTATCACATTGTGGTTTTGATTTGCATTTCCCTGATCATTAGTGATGTTGACCATTTTTTTCATATGTTTGTTGGCCATTTGTATATCTTCTTTTGAAAATTGTCTATTCATGCTCTTAGCTTACTTTTTGATGGAATTGTTTTTTTCTTACTCATTTGTTTGAGTTCATTGTAGATTCTGGATATTAGTCCTTTGTCAAAATATAGGTTGTGAAGATTTTCTCACGTTCTGGGGTTGTCTGTTTACTCTGCTGACTGTTCCTTTTGCAGTGCAAAAGCTCTTTAGTTTTATTAGGTCCCAGTTATTTACCTTTGTTTTTACTGCATTTGCTTTTAGGTTCTTGGTCATGAAATCCTTGCCTAAGCCAATGTCTAGAAGGGGTTTTCCAATGTTACCTTCTAGAATTTTTATAGTTTCAGGTCTTAGGTTTAAGTTCTTAATCCATCTTGAGTCGATTTTTATATAAGCTGAGAGATGAGGATCCAGTTTCACTCTTCTACATGTGGCTAGCCAATTATCCCAGCATCATTTGTTGAAAAGGGTGTCCTTTCCACACTTTATGTTTTTGTTTGCTTTGTTGAAGACCAGTTGGCTGTTAAGTATTTGGGTTTATTTCTGGGCTCTGTTCCATTGGTCTATGTGCCATTTTTATATCAGTACCATGGTGTTTTGGTGACTATAGCCTTATAGCAAGTTTGAAATCAGGTAGAGTGATGCTTCCAGATTTGTTCTTTTCACTTAGCCTTGCTTTGCTTATTCAGGCTCTTTTTTGGTTCCATATGAATCTTAGATTTGTTTTTTCTAATTCTGTGAAAAATGATGGTAGTATTTTGATGGGGATTGCATTGAATTTGTGGATGGCTTTTGGCAGTACGGTCATTTTCACAATATTGATTCTACTCATCTGTGAGCATGGGATGTGTTTCCATTTCTTTGTGTCATCTATGATTTCTTTCAGCAGTGTTTTGTAGTTTTCCTTGTAGAGGTCTTTTGCCTCCTTGGTTAGGTATATTCCTAAGTGTTTATTTATTTATTTATTTTGTAGCTATTGTAAAATGGGTTGAGTTCTTGATCTGATTCTCTGCTTGGTTGCTGTTGGTGTATAGAAGAGCTACTGATTTGTGTATATTAATCTTGTATCCAGAAACTTTGCTGAATTCTTTTATCAGTTCTAGGAGCTTTCTGGAGGAATCCTTAGGGTTTTTCAAGGTAAATGATCATGTCGTCAGTGATTCTTTTTATGTGGTGTATCACATTCATTGACTTGCTTATGTTAAACCATTGCTGCATCCCTGATATGAAACCAGTTGATCATGGTGGATTATCTTTTTGATATGTCATTGGATTAAGTTAGCTAGTATTTTGTTAAGGACTTTAGTATCTATGTTCATCAAGGATATTGGTCTGTAGTTTTCTTTTTTGGTTGTGTCCTTTCCTGGTTTTGGTATTAGGGTGGTGCTGGCTTCATAGAATGAATTAGGGAGGTTCCTTCCTTCTCTGTCTTGTGGAATAGTGTCAAAAGGATTGGTCCCAATTCTTCTTTGAATGTCTAGTAGAGTTGTGCTGTGAATCCGTCTGGTCTAGAACTATTTTTTATTGGTAATTTCTTAATTACCATTTCAATTTTGCTGCTTGTTATTGGTCTGTTCAGGCTATCTAATTATTCCTGATTTAAGCTAGGAGAGTTGTATTTTTCCAAGAATTTATCCATCTCTTCTAGGTTTTCTAGTTTATGTGCATAAAGGTGTTCATAATAACCTTGACGGATCTTTTGTATTTCAGTGGTGTCAGTTGTAATATCTCCTGTTTCATTTGTTAGTGAGGTTATTTGGATTTTCTCTCTTCTTTTCTTGGTTAATCTTGGTAATGGTCTATCAATTTTATTTATCTTTTCAAAGAATCAGCTTTTTGATTCATATATCTTTTGTATTTTTTTCTGTTTCAATTTCCGTTAGTTCTGCTATGATCTTGGTTATTTCCTTTCTTCTGCTGGGCTTGGGTTTGGCTTGTTCTTGTTTCTCTAGTTCCTTGAGGTGTGACCTTAGATTGTCTGTTCATGCTCTTTCAGACTGTTTGATATAGGTGTTTAGGGCTATGAGCTTTCCTCTTAGAACTGCCTTTGCTGTATTCCAGAGGTTTTGATAGATTGTGTCATTATTGTCATTCATTTCAAAGAATTTTTCAGTTTCCATCTTGATTTTGTTTTTGACCCAATGCTCATTCACGAGCAGGTTATTTAATTTCCATGTTTTTACATGGTTTTGAAGTTTCCTTTTAGAGTTGATTTCCAGTTTTATTCCACTGTGTTCTGAGAGAGTGCTTGATATAATTTCAATTTTCTTAAATTTATTGAGGCTAATTTAATGGCCTATCATATGGTCTATTTTGGAGAGAAAGTTCCAGGCACTGTTGAATAGAATGTGTATTCTGTGGTTGTTGGGTGAAATGTTCTGTATGCATCTATTAAGTCAATTTGTTCCAAGGTTAGTTTAAATTCATTGTTTCTTTGCTGACTTTCTGTCTTGATGTCCTGTCTAGTGCTGTCAATGGAGTATTGAAGTCCACCACTATTCCCGTGTTGCTGTGTATCTCATTTCTTAGGTCTATTAGTAATTGTTTTATACATTTGGGAGCTCCAGTGTTAAGTGCATATATGTTTAGGATTGTGATATTTTACCCTTTACCATTATATAATGTGCCTCTTTGTCTCTTTTAACTGCTGTTGCATTAAAGTTTGTTTTGTCTGATATAAGGATAGCTACCCCTGCTCGATTTTGGTGTCCATTTACATGAAATGCCTTTTTCTACCCCTTTACTTTAAGTTTATGTGAGTCCTTATGTGTTAGGTGAGTCTCCTGAAGGCAGCAGATAGTTGGTTGGTGACTTCTTATTCATTCTGTGGTTCTGTACCTTTTAAGTGGAGCATTTAGGCCATTTACATTCAATGTTAGTGTTGAAATGTGAGGTACTGTTGCATTCATCGTGCTACTTGTTGCCTGTGTACTTAGACTATTTTTTTTTGTTTTTTTTTGCTTTTGCTTTTTAACTTGTATATTGTTTTATAGGTTCTGTGTGATTTATGCTTTAAAGAGATTCTGTTTTGATGTGTTTCCAGGATTTGTTTCAAGATTTAGAGCTCTTTTTAGCAGTTCTTGTAGTGGTGGCTTATCTGAAAACAACGGTGTCTTTCCTTCATATTTGATGCTTAGTTTCACTGGATACAAAATCCCTGGGTGATAATTGTTTTGTTTGAGGAGACTGAAGATAGGTCCCCAATCCCTTCTAGCTTGTAGGGTTTCTGTTGAGAAGTCTGCTGTTAATCTGATAGACTTTCCTTTATAAGTTACCTGGTGCTTCTGTCTCATAGCTTTTAAGATTCTTTCCTTTGTCTTAACTTTGGATAACCTGATTATAATGTGCCTAGGTGAAGATCTTTTTGCAATGAATTTCCCATGTGTTCTTTGTGCTTCTTGTATTTGCACGTCTAGGTGTCTCTGGCAAGGCAGGGGAAGATTTCCTCGATTATTCCCCCAAATACATTTTCCAAGCTTTCAGAATTCTCTTCTTCCTGAGGAACACTGATTATTCTTAGGTTTGGTCATTTAACATAATCCCAGACTTCTTGGAAGCTTTGTTCACATTTTCTTATTCTGTTTTCTTTGTCTTTGTTGGATTGGGTTAATTCAAAGACTTTGTCTTTGAGCTCTGAATTTCTTTCTTCTACTTGTTCAATTCTGTTGCTGAGACTTTCCAGAGCATTTCGCATTTCTAAAAGTGTGTCCAAAGTTTCCTGAATTTTTGACTGTTTTTTCTTTTTTTGTTTTTTAGACAGTCTTGCTCTGTCACCCAGGCTGGAGTGCAGTGGCACAGTCTTGGCTCACTGCAACCTCTGCCTCCTGAATTCAAGGGATTCTCCTGCCTCAGTCTCCTGGATACCTGGGACTACAGGTGCCCGCCACCACGCCTGGCTAATTTTTTTGTATATTTAATAGAGATGGGGTTTCACCATGTTGGCCAGGCTGATCTCCAACTCCTGACCTCAGGTGATCCACCTGCCTCAGCCTCCCAAAGTTCTGGGATTACAGGAGTGAGCCACTGCGTCTGGCCGGCTGTTTTTTCTTTAAGCTATCTATTTCCTTGAATATTTTTCCCTTCACTTCTTGTATCATTTTTTGGATTTCCTTGCACTGGGCTTTGCCTTTCTCTGGTCCCTCCCTGGTTAGCTTAATAACTAACCTCCTGAATTCTTTTTCAGGTAAATCAGGGATTTCATCTTGGTTTGGATCCATTGCTGGTGAACTAGTGTGATTTTTTTGGGGGTGTTGAAGAGTCTTGTTTTGTCATATTACCAGGTTTGGTTTTCTGGTTCCTTCTCATATGGGTAGGCTTTGTCAGAGGGAAGATCTAGGGCTGAAGGCTGTTGCTCAGATTCTTTTGTCCCACAGGGTGTTCCCTTGATGTAGTACTCTTCCCCTTTTCCTATGGAAGTGGCTTCCTGTGAGCTGAACTGCAGTGCTTGTTGTCTCTCTTCTCGGTCTAGCCACTCAGTGAATCTACCCATCTCCGGGCTGGTACTGGAGGTTATCTGCCAGAGTCCTGTGGTATGAACCATCTATGGGTCTTTCAGCTGTGGATACCAGCACCTGTTCTGGTGGTGGTGGTGGGGGAAGATGCAATGGACTCCGTGAGGGTCCTTAGCTTTGGTGTTTAATGCTGTATTTTTATTTATTTATTTATTTATTTTTGAGACGGAACCTTGCTCTGTTGCCCAGGCTTGAGTGCAGTGGCGTGATCTTGGCTCACTGCAACCTCCACCTCCCGGGTTCACACCATTCTCCTGCCTCAGCCTCCTGAGTAGCTGGGACTACAGGTGCCTGCCACCACGTGCAGCTAATTTTTTGTATTTTTAGTACAGGCAGGGTGTCACCGTGTTAGCCAGGATGGTCTCGATCTCTTGACCTCATGATCCACCCACCTTGGCCTCCCAAAGTGCTGGAATTACAAGTGTGAGCCACTGTGCCCAGCCCTAATGCTTTATTTTTGTGCTGGTTGGCCTACTGCCAGGAGGTAGCATTTTCCAGAAAGCATCCTCTGCAGTAGTATGGAGAGGGACTGAGATTATACACCCTTTGTCATCCGATACCAGGGTGGATAGGGAAGGACCATCAGGTGGGGGCGGGGCTAGGCATGTCTGAACTCAGACTCCCCTTGGGTGGGTCTTGCTGTGGCTGCTGTGGGGGATGGGGGGAGTTGCGTACCTAGGAGAATTATGGCTGCCCCTGGAGTCATGCAGGTTGTCAGGGAAGTGGGGGAAAGCCGGCAGTCACAGGCCTCAGCCAGTTCCCATGCAAACCAAAGGACCCGACTCACTCCCACAGTGCCCCCACCAACATCCCCAAGTTTGTTTCCAGGCAGAGGGGGAGACCACTTTGAAAACTTGCTGGAGGCTATCTGCCTCCCAGCTGTGAAAGAAGAGCTTTAGCTCTTCCTCCCTCCTGTGAAGTCTGAACTCTGGAGTTCTGGCTAGGAGGCTTCCCACCCCATTCAAATTGTTACAAAGTTCAGCTAGAGAACTCCTTCCTATGGAATTTTACCCCCTGCTCCTCTGGCCACCCTCCTGATGGATCCTGTGATGCCAGGCAAAAATGGGCTGCTTGGGGACCCAGTGAGCTCCCAGTGAGAGGTGAAGCCAGCTGGGCTTCTGGGTTGGGTGGGGACTTGGAGAACTTTTCTGTCTAGCTAAAGGATTGTAAACACACCAATTAGTGCCCTGTGTCTAGCTAAAGGTTTATAAATGCACCAAGCAGCACTCTGTAAAAACGCACGAATCAGCCCTCTGTGTCTAGCTAAAGGTTTGTAAATGCACCAATCAGCACTCTGTAAAAATGCACCAATCAGTGCTCTGTGTCTAGCTAAAGGTTTGTAAATGCACCAATCAGCACTCTGTAAAAACACACCAATCAGCACTCTGTAAAATGGACCAATCAGTGCTCTGTAAAATGGACCAGTCAGCAGGATGTGGGTGAGGCCAAATAAGGGAATAAAAGCTGGCCACCCAAGCCAGCAGTGGCAACCCCTTCGGGTCCCCTTGCATGCTGTGGAAGCTTTATTCTTTTGCTCTTCACAGTAAATCTTGCTGCTGCTCACTCTTTGGGTCTGCACTACCTTTATGAACTGTACCACTCACTGCGAAGGTCTGGGGCTTCACTCTTGAAGTCAGTGAGACCACAAACCCACTAGAAGGAAGAAACAACTCTGGACATGCCACCTTTAAGAGCTGTAACACTCACTGTGAAGGTCTGTGGTTTGACTCCTGAAGTCAGCAAGACCACAAACCCACCAGAAGGAAGAAACTCTGGACACATCTGAACATCAGAAGGAGCAAACTCTGGACACACCATCTTTAAGAACTGTAACATACTCACCACGAGGGTCTGCGGCTTCATTCTTGAAGTCAACGAGACCAAGAACCCACCGGAAGGAACCCATTCTGGACACACCAGGACCTTTTTGCTGCTTCCCCTACCCCTGTATTTCACTTGGCTCTCTAACTTGACTCAGCTCTAGGTAAAGTTGGAAACTTTTCCCACAAACAGACCTTCAGCTTCTCCAGTGGGGGTGTGTCGGTTCGGGAGAGGAGGGTCTCTCTTTCCCACTTTGCAGTTGGGGCACTCACAGTATTTAGGGTGTCTCCTGGGTCCTGCAGGAGCAGTCCACTTCCTTCAGAGGGTCTGTGGGTCCTCTTGGCATTGTGGTTTGTTATCACAGTTGATCTGGAGCTAAAATTCACAGTGCAAGCCTCCGCATGCTGCTGTGTACAGAGCTGCAATCTAGTCCTGCCTCCTGTCTGCCATGATGCTCGAAATCCACCAAACTTATCTTTTTTAAAAAATGCAGTGATTTAGGCAAGACGTGGAAACCTGTGCTCTTTTCTGCTTATTGTCTTTGAGGCATTTTTCATGGGCTGTGCTCAGCCAGAGCCAGGGCTTTGTGAGGCTATGCTGACAAGCTGAATGAGTAAACATGGCCTCTTTATGACAAGGGCTATGTGGCTGGCCAGAGGCAGAGGTATGCTACTTTGCCTCACACCACCCGCCCCTGCTGTGCTCCCACGGAGGAGTGCCTCACATGTAGTGGGAGCCTCTGGTACCAAGACAGGCAGCCTTTGTTTTTAGACTGAGTAGATTTCTCAAAAGTTTAACAGCAGGCTCACGTTCTGAAGATGGAGTCATTCACAGAGAACTTCCATGCTATCAGATGTATAATTATGGCTTTCTCACATATCATGCCACAACTTTATCTTTACGACTTGAAAAATGACAGTAGTCACTGGAGAATCACTTCTTTAGATTTGCCAGTGGGAAGAAGGACTGTCCTCCCCAGAGTGGGGCCAATGATATCTGGTCCCTACCAGGACCAGCAGCTGGTGTACCTGACCTCTCTTTCTCTGCTGAGGGCCTTTCTTTCCCCTCTCTCTGCCCCCACCCAGGAGCTACTCTTGTGTGAGTTTATTGCCCAGCCTGGCTTCTCCCGGAACATGTCTGTTCCATAGTAGTGGGGTTTCAAGGATGGATGGGGAAGAAAGAAGAGGAGAGGACCACGAGATAGCAATTACATTGAACTCTGGCTCAGCGGGAACTGAG
The DNA here is from genome assembly GCF_028885655.2 of Pongo abelii. Taxonomy (NCBI): domain Eukaryota; kingdom Metazoa; phylum Chordata; class Mammalia; order Primates; family Hominidae; genus Pongo; species Pongo abelii. The sequence continues at coordinate 71,049,931 of NC_071992.2, forward strand.
GAGGAAGCTGAACTGCTGACTGTGGCCAAAGACTGGCAGGCAACACCATCATGTGATCTCCTTTGTCTGCAGATATAGTGAATCTGTCCAGGTAGTCCAGTTATGTCACTGTGTGCTGGGGAAAGTGCAGGTGAGTGAAAGTCACATGGAAGTAATGTAACACATTTTGACCTTTTATAGGGTGTTAGACCTGGGCAGGATTTTGGAAATCCACAAGCCATGTGGTTTTACAGAAGTAACTTGGGAGATGTGGGACCCTCACTGCCAAGTTAACTGGATGAGTCCTGGGTGGAATGTTCTCTGTATCAGGGAGTAGCAAGGGTTATGAGCTTAGCCTTCAGAATCTGCGTGAGCTGGATGGCAGTTGTGTAGCCTTGTGTTTGAGACCTAGTTCTTCCCCTTGTTGGCAATGTAACCTTAGATTAGGTCACACAAACCAATGACCGTGGAAAAGACTACACAACCTTATGTTTCAGACCTAGTTCAACCCTGCTGCTGCTTGACCTCTTGGAGCTTCACTTTTCTCTGTAGAGTAGGCATGACAACACATATCTATTCCAGTTGTTCCAGGAAATTTGAAAGTTTCTTCTCAAAATAAAAAATTACAAAAAATTTTCTGTGGTATTTTATTTCCCTGGTTATTTTGAGGAATAAATTATTATTACTATTATTTTTTATTATACTTTAAGTTCTAGGGTACATGTGCACAACGTGCAGGCTTGTAACATATGTATACGTGTGCCATGTCGGTGTGCTGCACCCATTAACTCGTCATTTCCATTAGGTATATATCCTAATGCTATCCCTCCCCACACCCCCCACCCCATGATAGGCCCCAGTGTGTGATGTTCCCCATCCTGTGTCCAAATGTTCTCATTGTTCAATTCCCAGCTATGAGTGAGAACATGCGGTGTTTGGTTTTCTGTCCTTGCAAGAGATTGCTGAGAATGATGGTTTCCAGCTTCATCCATGTCCCTACAAAGGACACAAACTCATCCTTTTTTATGGCTGCATAGTATTCCATAATGTATACGTGCCACATTTTCTTAATCCAGTCTGTCATTGATGGACATTTGGATTGGTTCCAAGTCTTTGCTATTGTGAATAGTGCCACAATAAACATACGTGTGCATGCGTCTTTATAGCAACATGGTTTATAATCCTTTGGGTATATATCCAGTAATGGGATGGCTGGGTCAAATGGTATTTGTAGTTCTAGATCCTTGAGGAATCGCCACACTGTCTTCTACAATGGTTGAACTAGTTTACAGTCCCACCAACAGTGTAAAAGTGTTCCTATTTCTCCACATCCTCTCCAGCACCTGTTGTTTCCTGATATTTTATGATCGCCATTCTAACTGATGTGAGATGTTATCTCATTGTGGTTTTGATTTGCATTTCTCTGATGGTCAGTGATGATGAGCATTCTTCCATGTGTCTGTTGGCTGGATAAATGTCTTCTTTTGAGAAGTGTCTGTTCATGTCCTTCACCCACTTTTTGATGGGGTTGTTTGATTTTTTCTTGTAAATGTGTTTAAGTTCTTCATAGATTCTAGATATTAGCCCTTTGTCAGATGGGTAGATTGTAAAAATTTTCTCCAATTCTGTAGGTTGCCTGTTCACTCTGACGGTAGTTTCTTTTGCTGTGCAGAAGCTCTTTAGTTTAATTAGATTCCATTTGTCAATTTGGCTTTTGTTGCCATTGCTTTTGGTGTTTTAGTCATGAAGTCCTTGCCAATGCCTATGTCCTGAAAGGTATTGCCTAGGTTTTCTTCTAGGGTTTTTATGGTTTTAGGTCTAACATTTATGTCTTTAATCCATCTTGAATTAATTTTTGTATAAGGTGTAAGGAAGGGATCCAGTTTCAGCTTTCTACATATGGCTAGCCAGTTTTCCCAGCACCATTTATTAAATAGGGAATCCTTTCCCCATTTCTTGTTTTTGTCAGGTTTGTCAAAGATCAGATGGATGTAGATGTGTGGTATTACTTCTGAGGGCTCTGTTCTGTTCCATTGGTCTATATATCTGTTTTGATACCAGTACCATGCTGTTTTGGTTACTGTAGCCTTGTAGTATAGTTTGAAGTCAGGTAGCGTGATGCCTCCAGCTTTGTTCTTTTGGCTTAGGATTGTCTTGGCAATGTGGGCTCTTTTTTGGTTCCATATGAACTTGAAAGTACTTTTTTCCAATTCTGTGAAGAAAGTCATTGGTAGCTTGATGGGGATGGCATTGAATCTGTAAATTACCTTGGGCAGTATGGCCATTTTCACGATATTGATTCTTCCTATCCATGAGCATAGAATGTTCTTCCATTTGTTTGTGTCCTCTTTTATTTCATTGAGCAGTGGTTTGTAGTTCTCCTTGAAGAGGTCCTTCACATCCCTTGTAAGTTGGATTCCTAGATATTTTATTCTCTTTGAAGCAATTGTGAATGGGAGTTCACTCATGATTTGGCTCTCTGTTTGTCTGTTTTTGGTGTATAAGAATGCTTGTGATTTTTGCACATTGATTTTGTATCCTGAGACTTTGCTGAAGTTGCTTATCAGCTTGAGGAGATTTTGGGCTGAGATGAGGGGGTTTTCTATATATACAATCATGTCATCTGCAAACAGGGACAATTTGATTTCCTCTTTCCTAATTGAATACCCTTTATTTCTTTCTCCTGCTTGATTGTCCTGGCCAGATCTTCCAACACTATGTTGAATAGGAGTGGTGAGAGAGGGCATCCCTGTCTTGTGCCAGTTTTCAAAGGGAATGCTTCCAGTTTTTGCCCATTCAGTATGATATTGGTTGTTGGTTTGTCATAGATAGCTCTTATTATTTTGAGATACGTCCCATGAATACCTAGTTTATTGAGAGTTTTTAGCATGAAGGGCTGTTGAATTTTGTTGAAGGCCTTTTCTGCATCTGTTGAGATAATCATGTGGTTTTTGTCTTTGGTTGTGTTTATATGCTGGATTACATTGATTGATTTGCTTATGTTGAACCAGCCCTGTATTGCAGGGATGAAGCTCACTTGATCATGGTGGATAAGCTTTTTGATGTGCTGCTGGATTCTGTTTGCCAGTATTTAATTGAGGATTTTTGCATCAATGTTCATTAGGAATATTGGTCTAAAATTCTCTTTTTTTGTGTGTCTCTGCCAGGCTTTGGTATCAGGATGATGCTGGCCTCATAAAATGAGTTAGGGAGAATTCCCTGTTTTTCTATTGATTGGAATAGTTTCAGAAGGAGTGGTACCAGCTCCTGTTTGTACCTCTGGTGGAATTCTATTGTGAATCCATCTGGTCCTGGGCTTTTTTTGGGTGGTAGGCTATTAATTATTGCCTCAATTTCAGAGCCTGTTGTTGGTCTATTCAGAGATTCAACTTCTTCCTGGTTTAGTCTTGGGAGGGCGTATGTGTCCAGAAATTTATCCATTTCTTCCAGATTTTCTAGTTTTTTGCGTAGAGGTGTTAATAGTATTCTCTGATGGTAGTTTGTATTTCTGCGGGATCAGTGGTGATATTCCCTTTATCATTTTTTATTGCGTCTCTTTGATTCTTCTCTCTTTTCTTCTTTATTAGTCTTGCTAGCGGTCTATCAATTTTGTTGATCTTTTCAAAAAACCAGCTCCTGGATTCATTGATTTTTTGAAGGGTTTTTTTCTGTCTCTATTTCCTTCAGTTCTGCTCTGATCTTTGTTATTTCTTGCCGTCTGCTAGCTTTTGAATGTTTTTGCTCTTGCTTCTCTAGTTCTTTTAATTGTGATGTTGGGGTGTCAATTTTAGATCTTTCCTGCTTTCTCTTGTGGGCATTTAGTGCTATGAATTTCCCTCTACACACTGCTTTGAATGTGTCCCCGAGATTCTGGTACATTGTGTCTTTGTTCTCATTGGTTTCAAAGAACATCTTTATTTCTGCCTTCATTTCTTTATGTACCCAGTAGTCATTCAGGAGCATGTTGTTCAGTTTCCATGTAGTTGAGCGGTTTTGAATGAGTTTCTTAATCATGAGTTCTAGTTTGATTGCACTGTGGTCTGAGAGACAGTTTGTTATAATTTCTGTTCTTTTTCATTTGCTGAGGAGTGCTTTACTTCTAATTATGTGGTCAATTTTGGAATAAGTGTGATGGGGTGCTGAGAATAATGTATATTCTGTTGATTTGGGGTGGAGAGTTCTGTAGATGTCTATTAGGTCTGCTTGGTGCAGAACTGAGTTCAATTCCTGGATATCCTTGTTAACTTTGTGTCTCATTGAGCTGTCCAGTGTTGACAGTGGGGTGTTAAAGTCTCCAATTATTATTGTGTGGAAGTCTAAGTCTCTTTGTAGGTCTCTAAGGACTTGCTTTATGAATCTGGGTGCTCCTGTATTGGGTGCATATATATTTAGGATAGTTAGCTGTTCTTGTTGAATTGATCCCTTTATCATTATGTAATGACCTTCTTTGTCTCTTTGGATCTTTGTTGGTTTAGTGTGTTTTATCAGAGATGAGGTTTGCAACCCCTGCTTTTTTTATTTTCCATTTGCTTGGTAGATCTTCCTCCATCCCTTTATTTTGAGCCTATGTGTGTCTCTGCACATGAGATGGGTCTCCTGAATACAGCACACTGATGGGTCTTGACTCTTTATCCAATTTGTCAGTCTGTGTCTTTTAATTGGAGCATTTAGCCCATTTCCATTTAAGGTTAACATTGTTATGTGTGAATTTGATCCTGTCATTATGATGTTAGCTGGTTATTTTGCTCATTAGTTGATGTAGTTTCTTCCTAGCACTGATGGTCTTTACAATTTTACATATTTTTGCAGTGACTGTACCAGTTGTTCCTTTCCATGTTTAGTGCTTCCTTCAGGAGCTCTTGTAAGGCAGGCCTGGTGGTGACAGAATCTCTCAGCATTTGCTTGTCTGTAAAGGATTTTATTTCTCCTTCACTTATGAAGCTTAGTTTGGCTGGATATGTAATTCTGGGTTGAAAATTCTTTTCTTTGAAAATTCTTTTCTTTAAGAATGTTGAATATTGGCCCCCACTCTCTTCTGGCTTACAGGGTTCCTGTGGAGAGATCCGCTGTTAGTCTGATGGGCTTCCCTCTGTGGGTAACCCAAGCTTTCTCTCTGGCTGTCCTCGACATTTTTTCCTTCATTTCAACTTTGGTGAATCTGACAATTATGTGTCTTGGAGTTGCTCTTGTGAAGGAGTATCCTTGTGGTGCTCTCTGTATTTCCTGAATTTGAATGTTGGCCTGCCTTGCTAGGTTGGGGACGTTCTCCTGGATAATATCATGCAGAGTCAGAGTGTTTTCCAACTTGGTTCCATTCTCCCTGTCACTTTCAGGTACACCAATTATACGTAGATTTGGTCTTTTCACATAGTCCCATATTTCTTGGAGGCTTTGTTCATTTCTTTTTACTGTTTTTTCTGTAAACTTCTCTTCTCTCTTTATTTCATTCATTTGATCTTCAGTCACTGACAGCCTTTCTTCCACTTGGTCAAATTGGCTACTGAAGCTTGTGCATGCATCACATAGATTTTGTGCCATAGTTTTCAGCTCCATCAGGTCATTTAAGGTCTTCTCTAGGCTGTTTATTGTGTTTAGCCATTCATCTAATCTTTTTTCAAGGTTTTTAGCCTCTTTGCTATGGGTTCGAATATCCTACTTTAGCTTGGAGAAGTTTGTTTTACCAGTCATCTGAAGCCTTCTTCTCTCAACTCGTCAAAGTCATTCTCCGTCCAGGTTTGTTCCATTGCTGATGAGGAGCTGCATTCCTTTGGAGCAGAACAGGTGCTGTGATTTTTAGAATTTTCAGCTTTTCTGCTCTGGTTTCTCCCCATCTTTGTGGTTTTATCTACCTTTGGTCTTTGATGATGGTGATGTACAGATGGAGTTTTGGTGTGCATGTCTTTTCTGTTTGTTAGTTTTCCTTCTAACAGTCAGGACCCTCAGCTGCAGTTCTGTTGGAGTTTGCTAGAAGTCCATTCCAGACCCTGTTTGCCTGGGTATCACCAGCAGAGGCTGCAGAACAGCAAATATTGCAGAACAGCAAATGTTGCTGCGTGATCCTTCCTCTGGAAGCTTTGTCTCATAGGGGCACCCTGCCATATGTCAGTCAGCCCCTACTAGGAGGTGCCTCCCAGTTAGGCTATTCGGGTGTCAGGGACCCACTTGAGGACGCAGTCTGTCTGTTCTCAGATGTCAACCTGTGTGCTGGGAGAACCACTACTCTCCTCAAAGCTGTCAGGGATGTTTAAGTCTGCAGATGTTTCTTCTGCCTTTTGTTCAGCTATGCCCTGCCCCCAGAGGTAGAGTCTACAGAGGCAGGCAGGCCTCCTTGAGCTGTGGTGGGCTCCACCCAGTTTGAACTTCCTGGCCGCTTTGTTTACCTACTCAAGCCTCAGCAATGGTGGATACCCCTCCCCCAGGCTCACTGCTGACTTGCAGTTTGATCTCATACTGCTGTGCTAGCAGTGAGCAAGGCTCCATGGGTGTGGAACCCCCTCCATGGGTGTGGAACCCTCCGAGCCAGGCAAGGGATATGATCTCCTGGAGTGCCGTTTGCTAAGACTGTTGGAAATGTTCAGTATTAGGGTGGGAGTGTCCCAATTTTCCGGGTACCATCTGTCACCGCTTCCCTTGCCTAGGAAAGGGAATTTCCCAACCCTTTGTGCTTTCCTGGTGAGGTGATGCCCCACCTTGCTTTGGCTCATGCTCCATGGGCTGCACCCACTGTGCAACAAGCCGCAGTGATAGGAACCCGGTACCTCAGTTGGAAATGCAGAAATCACCCATCTTCTGCGTCAGTCACACTGGGAGCTGTAGACTGGAGCTGTTCTTATTCAGCCATCTTGGAATCTGGCATTGTGAGGAATAAATTATGATAAAGAAAAATATTCTTAGCTAACACTTACTGAGTACTTGTAAGGCATCAGGAAAATTTTTAAGTTCTTTACACGTATTAACCAATTAGTTTTATTGCAGATGAGGAACATGAAGCCCAGAGAAGTTAACCTGCCCAGACTTACCATTAGCAATTAGCACCAGGATTGTATTCTAAACAAGGCCACAATTTCAATCATGAGGCTCTCCTGCCTGTTTTCATGGGTAATAACATATTGAGCTCTGCAATTTATTGAGCACTTACTATGCTCAAGGCACTGTGCTAAGAGATTTACATGGATTGTTGTAAAGTCATTTCTACGGCGATTGAGTTGTGGCATGTTATTATTTGCATTTTACAGATAAGAAAGCTAGGGCTTAGCAACCTCAGTAATAGTTACCTAGTTGATAATTGGGATTCTGAATTTGAATAAGGGAGTTTGACTCCACCATATGGCCTTTCTTATGGAAGTTCCAGCACAGTATGTGACACATAGGGATAGGGCCAGCTTCAGGGACCTTCAGGGCCACACCCGGTCTTGTGCTCAGAAGGACCTTATGCTTGGTTGAATGTTTTGCCTTTATTGTATTAACATTACACATAATTTATCTTTGAACTTGTGTTTTTTAAGAGAAGTTCGATGGGATAATGGAGCCTGGGCATGAGCACAGAAGATGTGCCTGGTGGCAGTGTGCACACAGGGTTGGTCCAGGAGCAGACCACACATGAGTGGGCTCAGGCTCCAGGCAGAGCAAGGAGTACACGTATAGTAGTTGGTTCTATATGCAGATGCATGCCTTGGGGGAGTCTAGAGTGCTGCAGAGCCCCAAGGAGAGGGTTAAACCTGTAAGTGGGCCCAGATTGGTGCTGCTATGGTGGTAGCAGCAGCAGAATCAGCCATGGCAGTGGCTGTATCCACAGGAGAGAGAACAGTTTCACATGGGGGCAGCACCAAGACCCGCAGTGAAAGGCTGGCTTTCCTGTCATCTCCAGAGTCTGTCCCTGAGGTATCTACACAAGCATTAACTCTCCCATCTGAGCACCAGAATAGGAATGGCCTGTGTTTAGGCAGTAAGCTTTGTGGTAAGTCATTACAAAATAAGATTGTAAGCGTGGACATTTCAATAAAGCATATCAAAGATTTATTAGAATATTTAGAATTTCTGTTTTTGAGAACTGCCACATTACAAAGCAAATATTCACAGGCTTAGAAATAGAAATTATATCTTAAGATCATTGTATTGGATGGAAAAAACACTATTTTCATTTGAAGCTTCACATGAGCCAGTAATTAGTAAAGAAGACAATTTTAAAATTAGTTTTTTCCTTGTCACTGAAGGTAAGTGACAGAATTCATAAACAGGTATTTTGAATTATGTACAAATCATAAAGCCACTTTGGGTTCCTTGTGTGGCATTCACAAGTCAAAGGAAACATTAAAATGCCATTGTATGAATTTGCGTGTTTATTTATTTATTTAGAGATGAGTCTCACTCACGCCCAGGCTGGAGCGCAGTGGCGCGACCTCAGCTCACTGCAACCTCTGCCTCCTTGGTTCAAGTGATTCTCCTGCCTCAGCCTCCTGAGTAGCTGGGATTACAGGCACCTACCACCATGCCCAACTAAATTTTTGCATTTCTAGTAGAGATAGGGTTTCACCACGTCAGCCAGGCTGGTCTGGAACTCCTGACCTCAAACGATCCACCCACCTCAACCTCCCAAAGTGCTGGGATTACAGGCATGAGCCACAGCGCCTGGTCTGAATTTGTGTTTAATATCATAGTTACATGTAATTGATGTGTATGAGGAGTTATATCTTAGAAAAATTATTCCATGAGATTCATCAGCTGTAGATGTACTAAAATTTATGTTTTGAAATAATTTGTCAGAAATACATCTCAATATTATTAGAGTCTATAACATACTCTTGACAGTCACGTCGGCAGAAAGTTCCCTCTCAAAATTAAAAATTATTAAAAATTTTCTTCAATCTTTTACTTGCCTAGAGTGACAAATGTTTCTTTCAATTATATTGATTGAAAATGAAGTGACAAAAGATACAGATTTTGATGACCTAAAAAATGAAGTTGCAAAAAAAAAGTGAGAAAAATCTCATGACTAATCAAGTTATCACATTGATAAATTATTACTTAATGCATTATATAAAATTATTAAAGCAAGAAAATTTTTTGGGTAATTTTTAAGTTTCTGTTGGTACCCATGTATGAGAATTATCCCTAGTATATTATATTAGTAATATAATATTTTTAAAAGAAAAAGCTTTATATTTTAGGACCTTTTATGGCACTTTTTTCCTGCTTTTTGAACAAAGGGCTCCACATTTTAATTTTGCAATGGCCCTGCTCTTCCTGTTCCAGCTTTGCACAGCTGTTCTCTCAACTCTTAGGTCCTTTGTCACTGACTGACTGCCTTGAAGCTGACGGTGACCAGAGCCCCCTGAGAAACCCCATCTCCTGCTTCTGACCCAGGGGTGCTTGCTAGAGGCATCTTTTCTTCATTTTAAGAAGGATTATGTATAGTCCATGATTTACTTTCCTCATCATTTTCTTTGATTTGCCTCCAGTGTGTGTGTGTGTGTGTGTGTGTGTATATATGTGTGTGTGTGTGTGTATATATGTATATATGTATATATATTTGTGTATATATGTGTGTGTGTGTATATATATGTACACACACACACACACACGTATATTTTTTTGCCTCCATGTGATCCAAGTATGGGTGGCTTTTATGGGCCAAACTACTTCTATCCTGGCTGCACTTAAAGGCCATACTTAGCACTTTATATCAATAGCATCACTCAAAACAGATTTATCTCCACAGGGCACTAACTGAAAAATTTTGAGAATAGATGAGAAAGATAATCCATATCCCATAACACACAGCAGAAACACAATGAAATTCCCATGTTACGGTTTGTCCTTCCCCTGAAAGTTTATCTTTTATCTAGCTAGTGTATCACTATCTTTTTAATCCACACAGTCTCTCAAGAACCCTTCTAATGTCCTAAACAATTCAAATTTATCCTTAAGGTTGTACACTTGAGTAAATCAAAGGCCAAAAGTGAGCCAAGGATTGCCTGCTGTTCTCATTCCTGCCTTTTGGATCAGGGAGGGCTCATTCTGTCTTCTGAGAAGTTTCTCAAATTCCTCCTAGAAAAAGAATGTTTCACCCTAGGTACAATTCTTGTAAGAAAAGATATTCTTTATTTTCTATTTGACCTCCCCTTTTTTCATTGTTTTTTCCCCAAATTCTGCAAAGTTACCTTCAGACTCTTTTATTTTCCTTTTCTCCTACTCAGTTTTATTTGTGAGTCAAAAGTACATTTAGTAATTTCACAGGTATTTATGCTTTACACTTAGTTTCTCAATAAAGATTTATTGCAAGAACAAGCTTTAAATAATTATATTATTCTCAGAGATTTTTAGGATTGGAAGGGATCCAGGTAATTTAGTCATTAACCTTAGATTTTCAGAAATGGAAAACTCCATTAATACCCAAAACAGTCATTTTTATTTTGGGAAGTGATTATTAGAAAGTTCTTTCTTATGTTAAGCCAAAATCTGCCCTCTTCCCAGTATTAAAGTAAAGAAAAGGCTTAGTTTTAAAAATAAACTCAGGCAAAAGAAAGTGCTCTCATTTTTCAAAGCCCCTGGGAGATTGTAGGAGTCTCTTTCGGAGTCATTGCAAACTTCTCTTTTATTGGTTAAAAATTTTTTTTCAAGCATTTGATTTTTAAATGCCTAATTCATTATTAAACACTGTTTTCACATATTTTAATGCTTAAAATTTTTGACTATTTTCTATTGCACTGGGTTGGGAAGACTTTTGTATGGTGAGACTAACTACTAGTTATAATATTCTTGTAATGCAAAGTGAATCTTTACTTCCCTAAACTGACATGCCCATGAAGTGTTTTAAGTACAGATTGCTAGTAAGGTGGAGTCTACACATGAAAAGTGTTATAACCACAGGCTTTTTAAGAACTGGGTGGAAGGAAATAATTGAAGTGATCACATTGTAGGCCCGCTCAATTCAATGTTGTTGCTTTGTTAGATTTCAGGACTGTATGCGAAGATTTAGAAAAAAAGTTACATGGAAAGCTACTATAAACTCTGAAATTTCGAAGATATCTAAATAGGAAGAGAAATACAAAACCCACTAGGGAGACTTTTTAGGTTCAACTCAATCTTCAGACTCAGAAGACAAGCTGAGCAGGAGCCCACTAAGAGGGTGGGAGAAGGAGCTGCAGGTGTCAGCGGGCAATGGCAGACATTTCTCCCACTTGCTCTTGGTAGAACTTGCATAGTCCATGTGAGTCCGGAATTGGTTCCTTCCAGTGGGTTCTTGGTCTTGCTGACTTCAAGAATGAAGCCACGGACACTTGCAGTGAGTGTTACAGTTCTTAAAATGGTGTGTCCAGAGTTTGTTCCTTCAGATGTTCAGATGTGTCAGGAGTTTCTTCCTTCCAGTGGGTTTGTGGTCTCGCTGACTTCAGTAGTGAAGCCACAGACCTTTGCAGTGAGTGTTACAGCTCCTAAAGATGGCATGTCCAGAGTTGTTTCTTCCTCCCGGTGGGTTCGTGGTCTCACTGATTTTAGGAGTGAAGCTGCAGACCTTCACAATGAGTGTTACAGCTCATAAAGGTAGTGCGGACCCAAAGAGTGAGCAGCAGCAAGATTTATTGTGAAAAGTGAAAGAACAAGGCTTACATAGTGTGGAAGGGGAGCCAAGCAGGTTGCTGCTGCTGGCTCAGGTGGCCAGCTTTTATTTCCTTATTTGGCCCCACCCACATCCTGCTGATTGGTCCATTTTACAGAGTGCTGACTGGTGCGTTCACAATCCTTTAGTTAGACACAGAACCCTGATTGGTGCATTTTTACAGAGTGCTGATTGGTGTGTTTACAATCCTTTAGCTAGACACAGAGTCCCAATTGGTGCATTTTTACAGAGTGCTGACTGGTGCATTTACAATCCTCTAGCTAGACAGAAAAGTTCTCCAAGTCACCACTGGACCCAGGAAGTCCAGCTGGCTTCACCTCTCACATGCAGCAGTCAACACAGAGGTCCGGACACGTTTTCTCCTCAGAAATGATTCTTCACTTCCCCAAACTGGCATGCTCATGAAGTGTTTTAAGTGGAGAGAGGTTCAGTATAGAGAGACGTGCACAAAGCAAGTAGGTGCCTGCTTTCATGCTCCCACGGAGCCAATAACCTACAGGCACAACTTCCAAGTTCCCAGTTTTCCTGTCCCAGAGAAGCCCAAAGTATAGTGTTCCTCCCCATCAAATGTTTGTAGTTACTTTATAACTCCTCCCAGTCAACTGCGGTCACCGACAAGGGGTCCTTTTTATCATAAATAATGTTGCTTAAAAACATATTTGACATTTGGTGCCTACTGTGTTACCAGAAAGTAACAAAGCTGGGAAGTTAACCTAAGAGAAAACTCATGCAGAAAAACGAAAGATTTTAAACCCTTTATGCATAATATGTAAATAAATGAAAGCTAACAGAGGAGCAGACTGTGCAATTTCTAAATAAAGTAAATCTAATGGATGAAAAATCAGAGTTCCAACAGTATTAACCAGGAAATAGGCAAGACCAAATCATACCAAATGTCCTCATATGGCTAACAGCTATCAGAAAGATTTTACACCTTATTTGATGACTGTTTTATTCACCACTATATTTCTAGTGCCACAGGTAATAGGTAGTCAGTAAATATGCATTGCATGAATGATAAGTAAATGAATAAAAGACTATTCTTAGGATAGACAATTAAAAATAAAGCAGTCCCTGTCCCTGATGACCCAGTGGCAGAGCTACTGTGTACCCATGTGCAACCCCAGAGGCCTGGGGACCATCCCCACTGGGACTCACTGCCATTGCCAGTGACCTCACATTCTCTAGCAGTGGAACCACCTCACACTTGCATTTGTTCCCCTGCAGCCTGAGGATTGGCTTGCCTAGCATCCCTGCCCCCAGTAAAGCTGCATCCTAGCCTCCACAAACAATTGCAGCCTGGGCCATCTGGGCACTTGCAGGAACTGATGATGTTGATTACAGCCAAAGAAATTATATGGAGACTATACTATTGCACCTACAAAGAACCCAAACCAAAGCCCCCTATGTAATTGACACTATAGAACACTTTTCTACAGGAAAAGTCTTTCTCTGTGAAAGTTACTGCAAAAATTTTAAAAAGTGACTGTTTTACTGGATGTACAGATATCAACATAGGGAAAAAAGAAATATGAAAATGCAAGGAAACATGGCATCTTCAAAGGAACACGATAATTTCTAGTACAGACCCCCTAAAAGTGAAATAAAATGCCTGAAAAGGAATTCAAAATAATGATCTTAAGGAAACTCAGAGAAACATAAGATAGGACAGGTAAGCAATTCACCGAAATTATAGAAACAATTCATGATCCGAATGAGAAATTCAACAAAGAGGTAGATATCATAAAAAAGAACCAAACACAAATCTTAGAACTGAAGAATTCAATGAGTGAAATAAAAAATACAATTGAGGTCAGACATGGTGGCTAATCCCTATAATCCCAGCACTTTGGGAGACTCACACTGCTTGAGAACTGCTTGAGGTCAGGAGCTTGAGACCAGCCTGGGCAACAAAGCAAGATCCAGTTTCTACAAAAATTAAAAAAAAAATTAGCCTGGTATGATTGCACAGACCTCTAATCTCAGATACTTGGGGAGCTAAGGTGGGAGGATCACTTGAGTCCAGGGTTTTGAGGCTGCAATGTGTTATGATTGTGCCACTGTACTCCAGCCTGGGCAACAGATCAAGACACTGTCTCAAAAAAAAAAAAACAAAATGAAACGACAAAAATGCAATTAAGCACGGCAACAGTAGATTAAATCAAGCAGAAGAAAAAATTTCTGAACTTGAAGATAGGTCTTTTGAAAGAAGACAGACAAAAATTTTTTAAAAATAGGAATGAAAAGAGCATGCAGGACACGCAGGGCACCATAAAAAAACCCATCACATTATGGAATTTCTATAACAGATGGGAAACCCATTTAATGAAATAATAGCCAAAAACTTCCCCAGTCTTGGAAGAGATATGGACATCTACATACTGGAAGTTGAAAGATCAAACTGAAAAGATCCTCTCTGAGGCACATTATAATCGAACTGTCAAAAGTCAAAGACAATTTGAAAAACAGCAAGAGAAAAACATCAAGTCATATGTAAGGGAATTTCCATTATACTAAAAGCAAACTTCTCAGCAGAACCTGATAGGTCAGGAGCGAATGATAGGAGATATTCAAAGTGCTGAAAGAAAAAAAAACCCTGCCACTCAAGAATACTACACCTAGCAAAGCTATCCTTCCGAAATGAAGGAGAGATAAAAATCTTTCTCAGGCAAGCAAAAGCTGAGGGAATTCATTACCACTATAATGACCCTGTAAGAAATGCTTAAGGGAGTCCTCCATATGGAAGCAGAAGGAAACGATCTACCATCATGAAACACACAAAAGTATAAAACTCACTGGTAGATCAGATACACAAATAATTTTTTTTAAAAAGGGATAAAATATTATCACTATAGAAAACCACCAAACTGCAAAGGTAAACAACAAGAGAAGAAGAAAGGGAAAAACGATACACAAAACAACCAGGAAAAAATTATCAAAATGACAAGAGTAAGTCCTTACCTATCAATAACAACTTTGTAAATGGGTTAAATTCCCCCCAATTACAAGATAAAGACTGTATGAATGGATTAAAAAACCAAAACCCAACAAAATGCTGCATACAAGAAACTCACTTCAACTATGAAGACACACATAGACTAAAAGTGAAGGGATGGAAAAAGATATTCCACACAAACAGAAACCAAAAACAAGCAAGAGTTATACCAGATAAAAGAGACTTTAAGAAAAAAAAAAACCCACAAAAACAAACAAATGAAAAAACATACAAAAAGACAAAGAAAATCATTATGTAATGATAAAGAGATCAATAAAACAGGAGGATACAACAATTGTAAATATTATTGCACCCAACACTGGAGCACCCAGATACATAAAGCAAATATTATTAGAGATAAAAGGAGAGATAGACCCCAATATGATAATAGTTGGGGACTTCAACACCTTACTCTCAGCATTAGACAGGTCATCTAAATAGAATTCAAGAAAGAGAGACTTGAGTTAAACTGTACTCTAGACCAAATGGCGCTAACAAACATTTACAGAACCTTGCCTCTAACAGCTACAGAATACACAATCTTCTCATCAGCATATGGAGCCTTCTCCAGGATAGACCATATGTTAGGCCACAAAACTAGTTTTAACAGATTTTCTTTTTTTCTTCCAACTTTTAGTTTCAAGGGGTACATGCGTGAACAAATTTTCAAAAATCAAAATCATATGAAGCATCTTTTCTGACCATAATAGAATAAAATTAGAAATCAATAACAATACCTATGTAACAAACCTGCATGTTGTGCACATGTACACTAGAACTTAAAGTATAATAAAAAAAGAAGAAAAAAAGAAATCAATACCAAGAGGAACTTTGAAAACTATACAAACACGTGAAAATTAAACAATATGCTCCTGAAAGAACAATGGGTCAATAAAGAAATTCAGAAGTCAATGAAAACATTTCATGAAAGATGAAAATTGAAACACAATGTACTAAAACATATGGGAGTCTGGGCGCAGTGGCTCACACCTCTAATCCTAGCACTTTGGGAGGCCGAAGTGTGCAGATCACCTGAGGTCAGGGGTTTGAGACCAGCCTGGTGAACATGGTGAAAACCCATCTCTAATAAAAATACAAAAATTAGCCGGGCATGGTGGCATGCACCTGTAGTCCCAGCTACTCAGGAGGCTGAGGCAGGACAATCACTTGAACCTGGGAGGTGGAGGTTGAAGTAAGCCAAGATTGAACCATTGCACTCCAGTCTAGGCAACAAGAGAGAAACTATGTCTAAAAAACAACAACAACAACAAAAAACCCAGCAACAACAAAAACAACAACAACAGCAAGAAAAACACCAAATATATGGGATATATTTGTACAGCAAAAGCAGTACAGCAAAAGCAGTACTAAGAGGTTAATTTATAGCAATAAATGCCCACATCAAAAAGGTAGAAAAATTTTAAATAAATGATCCAATGAATCACCTCAAGGAACTAGAAAAGAGAAAATAACCCAAACTCCAAATTAATGGAAGGAAAGAAACAATAAAGATCAGAACATAAACAAAATAGAGACCAAAAAGACAATAAAAGGGATCAACAAAACAAAGTTGATTTTTGAAAAGATAAAATTAACAATCCATCAATAGTCTAATAGCAAGGCTGACTAAAAAAAAAAAAGAAGGCACAAATAAGCCAGAAGCAAAAAAGGAGGAATGCAGCTGATACCACAGATATACAAAGGATCATGAGAGAATATTGTTAAAAACTATACACCAACAAATTGATAAATTTAGAGGAAAGGCATAAATTCCTTGATGTACACAACCTACCAAGAGTCAACCAAAAATAAATAGAAAACTTGGAGACCAATAATGAGTAATGATAATGAATCAGTGGTAACATTTCTCCTAACAGAGAAAAGCTCAGGACCTCATGGTTTTACTGCTGAATGCTACCAAAATTATAAAGAAGGACTAATACCAATTCTCAAACTATTCCAGAAAATTGAAGGGAAGGGAATTCTTCCTAATTCATTCTATAAGGCAGCATTACCTTGACACCAGAATCAGTGTTTGGTTCAGTGTTTTTTTTAATCTATCTATCATCTGTCTATCTATCTATCTGTATATGTATGTATATATGACATTGTAGATATAAATATAGAGGTATAGTATATATATTTTATAAATATATAAAATGTTATATATAAATATTTTCTTTATAGTAGTAGTATTCTATATATAGTGGTATAATAGTATTCCATGCTGAAAAGAAAAAAAAATATATATATATATAAACATTTTCTTTATCCCGTCCTTTATTGATGGATACTTAGGTCGATTCCATATCTTTGCTATTGTGAATAGTGCTGTGAAAAACATAGAAATGCAAATATCTTTTTCGTATAATGATTTCTTTCCTTTGGATATATGCCCAGTAATGAGATTGGTGGATCAAACAGTAGTTTTATTTTTCAGTTCTATGAGAAATCCCCATATTATTTTCAACAAATATTGTACCAATTTACTTTCCCACCAACAGTGTGTGTTTCTTTTTCTCCACATCTTCACCAACGTCTTGTTTTTTTTTTTTGACTTTTTTCAGTTATTTTATTTTCTTTTTTATTTTTTCCTTTTTTTAAATTATACTTTAAGTTTTAGGGCACATGTGCACAACGTGCAGGTTTGTTACATATGTATACATGTGCCATATTGGTGTGCTGCACCCATTAACTCGTCATTTAACATTAGGCATATCTCTGAATGCTATCCCTCCACCCTCCCCCCACCCCACAACAGGACCTGGTGTGTGATGTTCCCCTTCCTGTGTCCATGTGTTCTCATTGTTCAATTCCCACCTATGAGTGAGAATATGCGGTGTTTGGTTTTTTGTCCTTGCGATAGTTTGCTGAGAATGATGGTTTCCAGCTTCATCCATGTCCCTACAAAGGACATGAACTCATCCTTTTTTATGGCTGCATAGTATTCCATGGTGTATATGTGCCACATTTTCTTAATCTAGTCTGTCGTTGTTGGACATTTGGGTTGGTTCCAAGTCTTTGCTATTGTGAATAGTGCCGTAATTAACATACGTGTGCATGTGTCTTTATAGCAGCATGATTTATAATCCTTTGGGTATATATCCAATAATGGGATGGCTGGGTCAAATGGTATTTCCAGTTCTAGATCCCTGAGGAATCACTACACTGACTTCCACAATGGTTGAACTAGTTTACATTCCCACCAACAGTGTAAAAGTGTTCCTATTTTTCCACATCCTCTCCAGCACCTGTTGTTTCCTGACTTTTTAATGATCACCATTCTAACTGGTGTGAAATGGTATCTCACTGTGGTTTTGATTTGCATTTCTCTGATGGCCAGTGATGATGAACATTTTTTCATATGCCTTTTGGCTGCATAAATGTCTTCTTTTGAGAAGTGTCTGTTCATATCCTTTGCCCACTTGTAGATTGTTTGCTTTTTTCTTGTAAATTTTTTGGAGTCCATTGTAGATTCTGGATATTAGCCCTTTGTCAGATGAGTAGACAGCAAAAATTTTCTCCCATTTTGTAGGTTGCCTGTTCACTCTGCTGGTAGTTTCTTTTGTTGTGCAGAAGCTCTTTAGTTTAATTAGATCCCATTTGTCAATTTTGGCTTTTGTTGCCATTGCTTTTGGTGTTTCAGACATGAAGTCCTTGTCCATGCCTATGTCCTGAATGGTATTGCTTAGGTTTTCTTCTAGGGTTTTTATGGTTTTAGGTCTAACACATTAAGTCTTTATTCCATCTTGAATTAATTTTTGTATAAGGTGTAAGGAAGGGATCTTTTGATAAAATTCAACAACCCTTCATGCTAAAAACTCTCAATAAATTAGGTATTGATGGGATGTATCTCAAAATAATAAGAGCTATCTATGACAAACCCACAGCCAATATCATACTGAATGGACAAAAACTGGAATCATTCGCTTTGTAAACTGGCCCAAGACAGGGATGCCCTCTCTTACCACTCCTATTCAACATAGCGTTGGAAGTTCTGGCCAGGGCAATCAGGCAAGAGAAGGAAATAAAGGGCATTCAATTAGGAACAGAGGAAGTCAAATTGTCTCTGTTTGCAGATGACATGATTGTATATCTAGAAAACCCCATTGTCTCAGCCCAAAATCTCCTTAAGCTGATAAGCAACTTCAGCAAAGTCTCAGGATGCAAAATCAGTTTGCAAAAATCGCAAGCATTCTTATACACCAATAACAGACAAACAGAGAGCCAAAACATGAGTGAACTCCCATTCTCAATTGCTTCAAAGAGAATAAAATACCTAGGAATCCAACTTACAAGGGATGTGAAGGACCTCTTCAAGGAGAACTACAAACTACTTCTCAATGAAATAAAAGAGGATACAAACAAATGGTAGAACATTCCATGCTCATGGATAGGAAGAATCAATATCGTGAAAATGGCCATACTGCCCAAACTAATTTATAGATTCAATGCCATCCCCATCAATCTATCAATGACTTCACAGAATTGGAAAAAACTACTTTAAAGTTCATATAGAACCAAAAAAGAGCCCACATTGCCAAGACAATCCTAAGCCAAAAGAACAAAGCTGGAGGCAATACGCTACCTGACTTCAAACTATACTACAAGGCTACAGTAACCAAAACAGCATGGTTACCAAAACAGAGATATAGACCAATGGAACAGAACAGAGCCCTCCGAAATAATGCCACATATCTACAACTATCTGATCTTTGACAAACCTGACAAAAACAAGAAATGGGGAAAGGATTCCCTATTTAATAAATGGTTCTGGTTAAACTGGCTAGCCATTTTTTTTGACTTTTTAGTAATAGCCATTCTAACTGGTGTAAGATAGTATCTCATTGTGGTTTTAATTTGTATTTCTCTGATGATTAATCATCTTGATCATTTTTTTATTTGTTTGTTGACCATTTGTATGTCTTCTTTTGAAAAATGTCTATTCATGTCCCTTGCTCAGTTTTTAATGAGGTTATTTTTTCCTGTTGAGCTATTTGAGTTCCTTATATATTCTGGATATTAGCTTTTCTTTGGATGCATAGTATGCAAATACTTTTTTCCCATTCTGTAGGTTGTCTGTTTACTTTGTTGATTGTTTCCTTTGTTGTGCAGAAGGTTTTTAGTTTAAGTCCCATTTGTCTATTTTTGTTTTTGTTATATTTTCTTTTGAGGAATTGGTCATAAATTCTTTTCCTAGGCCAATGTCCAAAAGAGTTTTTCCTGTTTTCTTCTAGGGTTTTTATAATTTCAGGTCTTACATTTAGGTTTTTAATCCATCTTGAGTTAATTTTTGTATATGGTGAGAAGTATGGGTTAAGTTTCATTCTTCTGCATATAGTTATCAAATTTTCTCAGCACCATTTAGGAAACAGAGTGTCTTTTTCCCAGTTTATATTTTTGTTGATTTTGTCAAAGACCAGTTGGTGAAAGTTGTGTGGCTTTATTTTGGGGTTCTTTATTTTGCTCCATTGATCTACGCATCTATTTCTATATGAGTACCATGCTGTTTTGGTTGCTATAGCCTTGTATTTTAATTTGAAGTCAGGTACTGCAGTGATTTCAGCTTTGTTCTTTTTGCTTAGGATTGCTTTGGAAATGTGGGTTTTTTTTTTTTTTGGGAGGGGTTCCATATGAATTTTAGGATTGTTTTCTCTAATTCTATGAAAAATAACATTGATAATTTCATAGGGATTTTGATGAATCTGTAGAATGCTTTGGTTAGCATTGATCATTTTAACAATGTTGATTTTTCCACTCTATGAGCATGGGATGTTTTCCCCTTGGTTTGTGTCATCTACATTTTTTTCACCATTGTTTTGTAGTTTTCCTTATAGAGATCTTTCACCTCCTTGGTTGAATATATTTCTAGGTTTTTTTTTTTTTTTTTTTTTTTTTTTGGTAGCTATTGTAAATAGGATTGCCTTATTGATTTGGTCCTTGACTAGATCATTATTGTTATATAGAAACCCTGCTGAATTCTGTATGTTAATTTTGTATTCTGCTACTTTAATGAGTTTATCAGTTCCAAAGGTTTTTGGTAGAGTCTTTAGGGTTTTCCAGATATAAGATTATATCATCAGTGAACAGGGATAATTTGACTTCCTCTTTTCCAGTTCGTATGCCATTTATTTTTTTCTCTTACTTGATTACTCTGGCAAGGACTTCCAGTACTATGTTGAATAGTGGTAAAAGTGAGCACCCTTGTCTTGTTCCAATTCTTAGAGGGAATGCTTTCAATTTTTACCTGTTTAGTATGATGTTGGCTGTGTGTTTGTCATAGATGACTCTTATTATTTTGAGGTATATTCCTTCTATGTCTAGTTTGTTGAGGATTTTTGTCATGAAGGGATGCTGAATTTTATCAAATGCTTTTCTGTTTCTATTAAGAAGATTATATGGTTTTTGTCATTAATTCTGTTTATGTGATGTATCACATTTATTTATTTGTCTATATTGAACCATCCTTGCATCCCTGGGTTAAATCTACCTGATTATAGTGTATTATCTTTTTGATGTTCTGTTGGATTTGATTTGCTAGTATTTTGTTAAGGAATTTTGTGTCTATTTCATTAGGTATATTGTTCTGTAATTTTCTTTTTTGTTGTGTCTTTCTCTGGTTTTGGTATCAAGGAGATCCTGGCCTCATGGAATGAATTAGGGAGAATTCCCCCTGTTATGATTTTTTGGAATAGTTTCAGGAGCATTGGTATTAGTTCTTTGTATGTTTGGTAGAATTCAGTTGTGAATCTATCTTGTCCTAGGCTTTTTATTGTTGGGAGATATTTTATTACTGATTTAATCTTGCTACTAATTATTGGTCTTTTAAGAAGTTCTGTTTCTTCTTAGTTCAATCTTAGGAGGTTGTATGTTTTCAGGAATTAATTTCCTCTGGGTTTTCCAGTTTGTGAGCATATACTTGTTCATGATAGTCTCTGATGATCTTTTGTATTTCTGTGGTATCAGTTCTCATGTCACCATCATCCTTTCTGATTATGTTTATTTGGATTTTCTCTCTTCCTTTCTTAGCTAGTCTAGCTAGTGGTTTATCTATTATCTTTAACTTTTTGAATACCAGCTTTTCATTTTATTGATGTTTTGTACTTTTTTTTGTCTCTATTCTATTCAGTTGTGCTCTGATCTTTATTATTTCTTTCCTTCTTCTGACTTTGGGCATTGTTTATTCTTGTTTTTCTAGTTCCTTGAGATGTGATGTTAGGTTTTTAATTTGTGATATTTATACTGGCTTGATGTAGCCATTTAATGCCCTAAACTTTGTTTTTAGCATTGCTTTTGCTGTATCCACAGGTTTTGGTATGTCCTGTTTTCATTTTCATTAGTTTCAAAAAACTGTTGAGTTTTCATTTTAATTCTTGACCCAGTAATCATTTAGGAGCATTCTGTTTAATTTCGATATATGCGTATAGTTTCCAAAGCTCCTCTTTGTATTGATTTCTAGCTTTATTCCACTGTGGTCTGAGAATATACTTCCTATGACTTTGATTTTTAAAAATTTGTTAAGACTTACTTTGTGGCCTAACAGGTGGTCTGTCTTGGAGAATTTTCCATGTGATGGTGGATAGAATGTATATTCTGTAGTTGTTGGGTAGAATGTTCTGTAAAATGTCTATTAAGTCCATTTGTCCTAATGTACAATTTAAGTCCAATGTTTCTTTGTTAATTTTTTCTCTAGATGATCTGTCTAGTGTTGTGAGTGAAGTCCCCCACTACTACTGTATTGCTGTCTGTCTCTTTCTTTAGGTCTAGCAATACTTGTTTTGCTAGGTTGCTGCTGGTTTTTATTATCTTCTTTATGTGTTGTCAATTTTTTTTCCAACATTTATTTTAGGTTCAAGGGGTACTTATGCAGCTTTGTTACATGAGTAAATTGCATGTCCCTTGGGTTTGGTCACCCGGGTAATCAGCATAGTACCTGAGAGGTAGTTTTTTATTTCTTACCCTCCTTCCACCCTCCATCCTTAAATAGGCTCCAGTGCCTATTCTTTCCTTCTTCATGTCCACGTGTACTCAATGTTTGGCTCCCACTTATAAATAAGGAAGTTTTCTGTTCCTGCATTAATGTGCTTAGGATAATGGCCTCCAGCTCCATCCATGTTGCTGCAAAAGACATAATCTCATTTTTTTAATATCTGTGTAGTATTTCAAGGTGTACATGCACCACGTTTTCTTTATCCAATCCACCACAGATGGCCATCTAAGTTGATTCTATGTCTTTGCTATTGTGAATAGTGCTGTGATGAACATACATGGTATGTGTCCTTATGGTAGAAAAATTTATATTCCTATTGGTATATACCCAGTAATAGGATTTCTGGATCAAATGGTATTTCTATTGTAAGTTCTTTCAGAAGTCTCCAGACTGCTTTTCACAGTGGCTGAACCAACTTATCTTCCCACCAAAAGTGCATAAGTATTCCGCTTTCTCTGCAATCTCTCCAACATCTGTTGATTTTTGGCTTTTTAATAATAGTCTGACTGGTGTGAGATGGTGTCTCATTGTGGTTTTTATTTGCATTTACTTAATGATTTGTTTGTGTCATCCCTGATTTCTTTCAGCAGTGTTTTATAATACTCATTGTAGCGATTTTTCACCTCCCTGATCAGCTGTATTCCAAGGTATTCTTTTTGTGTCCATTTTGAATGGGATTGTGTTTTTGATTTGCTCTCAGCTTTGACATTATTTGTGTATAGAAATGTTACTAATTTTCATACATTGATTTTTTTTATCCTGAAACTTTGCTGAAGTTTATCAGATCTAGGAGACTTTGAGAAGAGACTGTGGGGTTTTCTATATGTAGTATTATATCTTCTGCGAATAAAGATAGTTTGACTTTCTCTCTTTCTATTTGGATGCCTTTTATTTCTTTCTCTTGCCTGGTTGCTCTGGCTATGACTTCTAGTACTGTGCTGAATTGGAGTGTTGAGATTGGGCATCCTTGTCTTATTCTGATTACCAAGGGGAATGCTTCCAGCTTTTGCCCATTCAGTATGATGTTGGGCATCAAAATAATAAGATAGCTCTTATTATTTTTGATATATATACCTTTGATGCCTAGTCTGTTGAGGGTTTTTGACATGAAAGGATGTTGAATTTTGTCAAAAGCTTTTTCTGCATTTATTGAGATGATCATGCAGTTTTTGTTCTGTGTATGTGATGATTAACATTTATTGATTTGTGTGTGTTGAACCAACCTTGCATCCCAGGGATAAAGCCTACTTGATTGTAGTGGATTAGCTTTTTAATATGCTGCTGGATTAGTTTACTAGTATTTTGTTGATGATTTTTGCATCTGCGGTCATCAGGGATATTGGTCTGAAATTTTCTTTTTTTATTTTGTCTCTGCCTGGCTTTCGTATCTGAGTAATGCTGGCCTCATAGGATGAGTTAGAGAGGAGTCTCTCCTTCTCAGTTTTTTGGAATAGTTTCAGTAGGATTGGTACCAGCTCTTCTTTGTATGTCTGGTAAAAATTTGGCTGTAAATCTCAGTGGCCCAGGATTTTTCTGGGTGTTAGATTTTTCATTACTTATTCAATTTCAGAACTTGTTACTGGTCTTTTTAGGGTTTCAATTTCTCCCTAGTTCAATCTTGGGAGGTTGTATGTTTCCAGGAATGTATCCATTTCTTCTAGGTTTTCTAGTTTGTGTGCATAGAGGTGTTTGTAACAGTCTCTGAGGGTTTTAAAAAATTTATTTCTGTGGGGTCAATGGTAACGTTCCCTTTGTCATTTCTGATTGTGTTTATTTGGATCTTCTTTATTAGTCTAGCTAGAGGTATATCAATCTTATTAATTCTTTCAGTGATCCAAGTTTTGGTTTTGTTGATCTTTTTTATGCCTTTTCTCATCTCCATTTTGTTCAATTAAGCTCTGATTTTGGTTCTTTTCTTTTGCTACCTTTGGGGTTGGTTTGCTCTTATTTTTCAAATTCCTCTATGTGTGATGTTATGTTGTTAATGTGAGATCTTTTGACTTTTTAAAATTATACTTTAAGTTTTAGGGTACATGTGCACAACCTGCAGGTTTGTTACATATGTATACATGTGCCATGCTGGTATGCTGCACCCATTAACTCATCATTTAGCATTAGGTATATCTCCTAATGTTATCCCTCCCCCTTCCCCCCACCCAAAAACCGTCCCCAGTGTGTGATGTTCCGCTTCCTGTGTCTATGTGTTCTCATTGTTCAATTCCCACCTATGAGTGAGAACAAGCAGTGTTTGGTTTTTTGTCCTTGTTAGAGTTTGCTGAGAATGATGGTTTCCAGCTTCATCCATGTCCCTACAAAGGACATGAACTCATCATTTTTTATGGCTGCATAGTATTCAATGCTGTATATGTGCCACATTTTCTTAATCCAGTCTATCATTGTTGGACATTTGGGTTGGGTCCTAGTCTTTGCTATTGTGAATAGTGCCACAATAAACATACGTGTGCATGTGTCTTTATAGCACCATGATTCATAATCCTTTGGGTATATAACCAGTAATGGGATGGCTGGGTCAAATGATATTTCCAGTTCTAGATCCCTGAGGAATTGCCACACCAACTTCCACAATGGTTGAACCAGTTTACAGTCCCACCAACAGTATAAAAGTGTTCGTATTTCTCTACATCCCCTCCAACACCTGTTTTTTCCTGACTTTTTAATGATTGCCATTCTAACTGGTGTGAGATGGTATCCCATTGTGGTTTTGATTTGCATTTCTTTGATGGCCAGTGATGATGAGCATTTTCCCATGTGTTTTTTGGCTGCATAAATGTCTTCTTTTGAGAAGTGTCTGTTCATATCCTTCGCCCAGTTTTTGATGGGGTTGTTTGTTTTTTCTTGTAAATTTGTTTGAGTTCATTGTAGATTCTGGATATTAGCCCTTTGTCAGATGAGTAGGTTGCAAAAATTTTCTCCCATTCTGTACATTGCCTGTTCAGTCTGATGGTAGTTTCTTTTGCTGTGCAGAAGCTCTTGAGTTTAATTAGATCCCATTTGTCAATTTTGGCTTTTGTTGCCATTGCTTTTGGTGTTTTAGACATGAAGTCCTTGCCAATGCTTATGTCCTGAAAGGTATTGCCTAGGTTTTCTTCTAGGGTTTTTATGGTTTTAGGTCTAACATGTAAGTCTTTAATCCATCCTGAATTAATTTTTGTATAAGGTGTAAGGAAGGGATCCAGTTTCAGCTTTCTACATATGGCTAGCCAGTTTTCCCAGCACCATTTATTAAATAGGGAATCTTTCCTCATTGCTTGTTTTTGTCAGGTTTGTCAAAGATCAGATGGTTGTAGATATGTGGCATTATTTCTGAGGGCTCTGTTCTGTTCCATTGGTCTATATATCTGTTTTGGTACCAGTACCATGATGTTTTGGTTACTGTAGCCTTGTAGTATAGTTTGAAGTCAGGTAGTGTGATGCCTCCAGCTTTGTTCTTTTGGCTTAGGGTTGTCTTGGCAATGCAGGCTCTTTATTGATTCCATATGAACGTTAAAGTAGTTTTTTTCCAATTCTGTGAAGAAACTCATTGGTAGCTTGATGGGGATGGCATTGAATCTGTAAATTACCTTGGGCAGTATGGACATTTTCACGATATTGATTCTTCCTACTCATGAGCATGGAATGTTCTTCCATTTGTTTGTGTCCTCTTTTATTTCATTGAGTAGTAGTCTGTAGTTCTCCTTGAAGAGGTCCTTCACATCCCTTGTAAGTTGGATTCCTAGGTATTTTATTCTCTTTGAAGCAATTGTGAATGGGAGTTCACTCATGTTTTGGCTCTCTGTTTGTCTGTTATTGGTGTATAAGAATGCTTGTGATTTTTGTACATTGATTTTGTATCCTGAGACTTTGCTGAAGTTGCTTATCAGCTTGAGGAGATTTTGGGCTTAGATGATGGGGTTTTCTAGATATACAATCATGTTATCTGCAAACAGGGACAATTTGACTTCATTTTTTCCTAATTGAATGCCCTTTATTTCCTTCTCTTGCCTGATTGCCCTGGCCAGAACTTCCAACACTATGTTGAATAGGAGTGGTGAGAGAGGGCATCCCTGTCTTGTGCCAGTTTACAAAGGGAATGATTCCAGTTTTTGTCCATTCAGTATGATATTGGCTGTGGGTTTGTCATAGATAGCTCTTATTATTTTGAGATACGTCCCATCAATACCTAATTTATTGAGAGTTTTTAGTTTGGAGAGTTTTTCATATGAAGGCCTTTTCTGCATCTATTGAGATAATGATGTGGTTTTTGTCTTTGGTTCTGTTTATAAGCTGGATTACGTTTATTGATTTTCATATGTTGAACCAGCCTTGCATCCCAGGGATGAAGCCCACTTGACCATGGTGGATAAGCTTTTTGATGTGCTGCTGGATTTGGTTTGCCAGTATTTTATCGAGGATTTTTGCATCAATGTTCATCAAGGATATTGGTCTAAAATTCTCTTTTTTTGTTATGTCTCTGCCAGGCTTTGGTATCAGGATGATGCTGACCTCATAAAATGAGTTAGGGAGGATTCCCTCTTTTTGTATTGATTGGAATAGTTTCAGAAGGAATGGTACCCTCATCCTTGTACCTCTGGTAGAATTCGGCTGTGAATCCATCTGGTCCTGTGAATCCATCTGGTTGGTAAGCTATTAATTTTTGCCTCAATTTCAGAGCCTGTTTTTGGTCTATTCAGAGATTCCACTTGTTACTGGTTTAGTCTTGGGAGAGTGTATGTGTCGAGGAATTTATCCATTTTTTCAAGATTTTCAAGTTTATTTGCATAGACGTGTTTATAGTATTTTCTGATGGTAGTTTGTATTTCTGTGGGATCAGTGGTGATATCCCCTTTGCCATTTTTTATTCATCCATTTGATTCTTCTCTCTTTTCTTCTTTATTAGTCTTGCTATTGGTCTATCAATTTTGTTGATCTTTTAAAAAAAACCAGCTTCTGGATTCATTGATTTTTTGAAGGGTTTTTTATGTCTCTATTTCCTTCAGTTCTGCTCTGATCTTAGTTATTTCTTGCCTTCTGCTAGCTTTTGAATGTTTTTGCTCTTGCTTCTCTAGTTCTTTTAATTGTGATGTTGGGGTGTCAATTTTAGATCTTTCCTGCTTTCTCTTGTGGGCATTTAGTGCTATAAATTTCCCTCTACACACTGCTTTGAATGTGTCCCAGTGATTCTGGTATGTTGTGTCTTTGTTCTCATTGGTTTCAAAGAACATCTTTATTTCTGCCTTCATTTCGTTATGTACCCAGTAGTCATTCAGGAGCAGGTTGTTCAGTTTCCATGTAGTTGAGTGGTTTTGAGTGAGTTTCTTAATCCTGAGTTCTAGTTTGATTGCACTGTGGTCTGAGAGACAGTTTGTTATAATTTCTGTTCTTTTACATTTGCTGAGGAGTGCTTTAATTCCAACTATGTGGTCAATTTTGGAATAGGTGTGGTGTGGTGGTGAAAAGAATGTATATTCCATTGATTTGGGGTGGAGAGTTCTATAGATGTCTATTAGGTCCACTTGGTGCAGAGCTGAGTTCGGTTCCTGGTTATCCTTGTTAACTTTGTGTCTCGTTGATCTGTCTAATGTTGACAGTGGGGTGTTAAAGTCTCCCATTATTATTGTGTGGGAGTACAAGTCTATTTGTAGGTCACTAAGGACTTGTTTTATGAATCTGGGTGCTCCTGTATTGGGTTCATATATATTTAGGATAGTTAGCTCTTCTTTTTGAATTGATCCCTTTACCATTATATAATGGCCTTCTTTGTCTCTTTTGATCTTTGTTGGTTTAAAGTCTGTTTTATCCAAGACTAGGATTGCAACCCCTGCTTTTTTTTTTTGTCTTCCATTTGCTTGGTAGATCTTCCTCCATCCCTTTATTTTGAGCCTATGTGTGTCTCTGCACATGGGATGGGTTTCCTGAATACAGCACACTGATGGGTCTTGACTCTTTATCCAATTTGTCAGTCTGTGCCTTTTAATTGGAGCATTTAGCCCATTTCCATTTAAGGTTAGTATTGTTATGTGTGAATGTGATCCTGTCATTATGATGTTAGTGGGTTATTTTGCTCATTAGTTGATGCAGTTTCTTCCTAGCCTTGATGGTCTTTACAATTTGGCATGTTTTTGCAGTGGCTGGTACTGGTTTTTCCTTTCCATGCTTAGTGCTTCCTTCAGGAGCTCTTGTAAGGCAGGCCTGGTGATGACAAAATCTCTCAGCATTTGGTTATCTGTGAAGTATTTTATTTCTCCTTCACTTATGAAGCTTAGTTTGGCTGGATATGAAATTCTGGGTTGAAAATTCTTTTCTTTAAGAATGTTGAATATTGGCCCCCACTCTCTTCTGGCTTGTAGAGTTTCTGCCGAGAGATCAGCGGTTAGTCTGATGGGCTTCCCTTTGTGGGTAACCCGTCCTTTCTCTCTGGCTGCCCTTAACATTTTTTCCTTCATTTCGACTTTGGTGAATCTGACAATTATGTGTCTTGGAGTTGCTCTTGTCAAGGAGTATCTTTGTGGCATTCTCTGTATTTCCTGAATTTGAATGTTGGCCTGCCTTGCTAGATTGCAGAATTTCTCCTGGATAATATCCTGCAGAGTATTTTCCAACTTGGTTCCATTCTCCCCGTCACTTTCAAGTACACCAATTATACGTAGATTTGGTCTTTTCACATAGTCCCATATTTCTTGGAGGCTTTGTTCATTTCTTTTTATTGTTTTTTCTCTATACTTCTCTTCACACTTCATTTCATTCATTTCGTCTTCCATCACTGATACCCTTTTTTCCAGTTGATCTCATGGGTTACTGAAGCTTGTGCATTTGTCATGTAGTTCTCATGCTGTGGTTTTCAGCTCCATCCGGTCCTTTAAGGACTTCTCTGCATTGGTTATTCTAGTTAGCCATTCATCTAATCTTTTTTCGAAGTTTTTAATTTCTTTGCCATTGGTTCGAACTTCCTCCTTTAGCTTGGAGTAGTTTGATCTTCTGAAGCCTTCCTCTCTCAACTCATCAAAGTCATTCTCCATCCAGCTTTGTTCCATTGCTGGTGAGGAGCTGCGTTCCTCTGGAGGAGGAGGGTTGCTCTGATTTTTAGAGTTTCCGGTTTTTCTGCTCTGTTTTTTCCCCATCTTTGTGGTTTTATCTACCTTTGGTCTTTGATGATGGTGACATATAGATGGGGTTTTGGTGTGGATGTCCTTTCTGTTAGTTTTCCTTCTAACAGTCAGTACCCTCAGCTGCAGGTCTGTTGGAGTTTACTGGAGGTCCACTCCAGACCCTGTTTGCCTGGGTATCAGCAGCGGTGGCTGCAGAACAGCGGATATTGGTGAACCACAAATGCTGCTGCCTGATCGTTCCTCTGGAAGTTTTGTCTCAGAGGAGTACCCGGCTGTGTGAGGTTTCAGTCCACCCCTACTGGGGGATGCCTCCCATTTCGGCTATTCGGTGGTCAGACCACTTGAGGAAGCAGTCTGCCCATTCTCAGATCTCAAGCTACGTGCTGGGAGAGCCACTACTCTCTTCCAAGCTGTCAGACAGGGACATTTGAGTCTGCAGAAGTTATTGCTGTCTTTTGTTTGTCTGTGCCCTGCCCCCAGAGGTGGAGCCTACAGAGGCAGGCAGGCCTCCTTGAGCTGTGGTGGGCTCTACCCAGTTCGAGCCTCGTGGCTGCTTTGTTTACCTACTCAAGCCTGAGCAATGGCAGGCACCCCTCCAGCAGCCTCGCTGCTGCCTTGAAGTTTGATTCAGACTGCTGTGCTAGCAATGAGTGAGGCTCCATGGGCGTAGGACCCTCCGAGCCAGGTGCGGGATATAATCTCCTCATGTGCTGTTTGATAAGCCCATTGGAAAAGTGCAGTATTAGCCTGGAAGTGACCCAATTTTCCAGGTGCTGTCTGTCACCCCTTTCTTTGACTAGGAAAGGGAATTCCCTGACCTCTTGCACTTCCCGGGTGAGGCGATGCCTCGCCCTGCTTTGGCTCATGCATGGTGCACTGCACCCACTGTCCTGCACCCACTGTCCAGCACTCCCCTGTGAGATCAACCCAGTGCCTCAGTTGGAAATGCAGTAATCACCCACCTTCTGTGTCGCTCAGGCTGGGAGCTGTAGACTGGAGCTGTTCCTAATCCGGCATCATGGCTCCACCCATCTTTTGACTTTTTTATGTGGATGTTGAGCACTATAAACATTCCTCTTAAGATTGCTTTAGCTGTGTCCTGGAGACTTGGGTATGTTGTATGTTTGTTTTCATTCATTTTATAGTGAAGTTGGTTAGTTGCTCCAAATTTTACTGGACTCAGCCATGAAACAAAAGGATGAGCTGCGGCATTATGTCTCCTTGCTCCAGAAGCATATAACTTAGCCTCAGTTTCTAGGGGTGCCCTGGATAAGAGTCTTCTTTTCTGTAGATAAAGTGCTGAAATTGCTGAAAATCAGACACAAGCTCTTATCATATAAGTGGCTAATCTGCAACAAAATGTGCACACTCAGCCTTGCGAGGTGTCTACTGTTAAAGTGACATCAATGAGTCAGGTTTGGTCTATTTCTGTAATCCTATATTTCTCAAAGGTTTTTTTCATTAACAAAATAGTTTTTCTTTACTTTTTTCTGACTGAGTTAATTCAAATAACCAGTCTTTGAGCCCTGAGAGCCTTTCCTCAGCTTGCTCATTTTGCTGTTAGTACTTTCGATTGTGTTATGAAATTATTGCAGTGAGGTTTTCAGTTCTATAAGCTTGGTTTTGTTCTTTCTTAAAATGGCTATTTCATCTTCTATCTCTTGAATAGTTTTACTGGATATTTTGGAATGGGTTTCAATTTTCCCCTGAAACTCAATGATGTTTATTGCTATCCCGATTCTGAATTTTATGTCTGTCATTTCAGCCATTTCCTTCTGGTTAAGAACCCCTTGCTGGGGAACTAGTGTGATCATTTGGAGGTAATGAGACACTCTGGTTTTTAGAGTTGTCAGAATTCTTGCACTCGTTTTTTCTTATCTGTGTGGACTGATGTTCCATTAACTGTGGTGTAATTTGAGTATAGTCATTGACTTTGATTCTAGATACTTTCAGAGGGTGAAGACTTTGTCTAAGACCTTTATTTGTGGTTGAATTCTTGTTCTTGGTTTCATGGAAGGTATATTAGCAAAGCATTTTTGGTGTTGAAGCTTGGGCTGTGATCTAGTACATGGCACTTGAGCATAATGGCTGGTAAGTAAGTTCTTGTTTAGCCACGTGGCTCCTCTGTATTTCTTTGAATTTGTAGCCATGCCCCCTCTCAGTATTCTGAGAGTTTGGGCTCCTTTCCCACTTGAGGGCTGGAAGATCTTGGCTTAGGACTTTCTGGAATGAGATAAGGCTCTTTCTTCCCTCCCCAGCTTGGGGCCAGCAGGTACAAGAACCTTGACAGTCACAATAGCAGGGGACCTTTCACTTTTCTCTTGGGACTCAACTTCAGAGAAACACTGAGCTGCTGTTAATTGGAAAGATAGGTCTGGGATGGGGCAATTGTTGTGGGCCCAAGCCTGGGGGCTCCACCTGGTGATGAGCCAAAAGGATTGGGGACTCACAGGGAAGACAGACCAGCCTCTTCTTTCTAGGGTGGCTGTGGCATGCTGGAGATGTGAGTATAGTACTTAGGGTATTTGTTGCTTTCCAGGCTGAGGTCAATACACTGCAGTGACAATGACAGAGGAGCTTTCAGTTGCCTCTGGGAGCACCAGCACAGAGAAGTTCAGAGCTGCTGCCAATGTGAATGTTTATCTCG
Organism: Pongo abelii; assembly: GCF_028885655.2. Lineage (NCBI taxonomy): Eukaryota > Metazoa > Chordata > Mammalia > Primates > Hominidae > Pongo > Pongo abelii. The sequence continues at coordinate 71,082,265 of NC_071992.2, forward strand.
GTGCGGGGCTGCTGCACTGCAGGCCTGAACCAGGGGTTCTGTCTCATGAAGAGCAGGGACCTAGGGGCTCACAGGGAAGAGTGACTGGGGTTCTTTCTATATGGCAGCTGCAGCATGCTGGAGGTCCCAGTGAAGCAACCAGGTCTTTCCTTCCCCAGTCTGAAGGCAGTAAGGACAGTATTGCTGCAACTCCAATGACAGAGGAGCTGTGGGTTGTCTATGGGATTTCCTTCCCAGAGAAATGCGTAGCTGCCAGTGACTAAACTAATCTGGTGGGGGCAGGATAGTTGTGCTGGAGGCCCAGGTCAACAGGCCCTGTCCAGTGAGTAGTAAGGTCCAGGGACCCATATGGAAAACAGTCTGGCCACTTTTCCATAAGGCAGCTGCAAATATCTTTTTCCACCCCTTTACTTTCAGTCTATATGTGTCTTTTCAGGTAAGGTGAATTTGTTGTAGGCAGCATATAGTTGGATTGTATATATACATATATATATTTTGAAATGGAGTCTCGCTCTGTCACCCAGGCTGATTGCAGTGGCACGACCTCAGCTCACTGCAAGTTTCACCTTCCAGGTTCACACCATTCTCCTGCCTCAGCCTCCCAAGTAGCTGGGACTATAGGCACCTGCCACCACGCCCGGCTAATTTTTCATATTTTTAGTAGAGATGGGGTTTCATCGTGTTAGGATGGTCTCAATCTCCTGACCTTATGATCCACCCACCTCAGCCTCCCAAAATTCTGGGATTACAGGCATGAGCCACCGCTCCTGGGCGTATTATTTTTTTATCCATTCTACCAGTCTGTATCTTTTAAGTGGAGCATTTAATCCATCTACATTCAAAGCTAATATTGATATTGAGGCCTTGTTCCTGCTGTATTGTTAATTGTTTTCAAGTCATTTCATAAATTCTTTGTTCCTTTCTTTTTCTCTTTTTGTCTTTGTGGTTTGATGAGACTTTGTTGTGTTGCCATTTGATTCCTTTCTCTATGTCCTTTGTGTGATTGTTCTTTATAAGAACTATGAGTTTATATTTTGCTGTGTTTTCATGGTGGCGAATATCAACCTTTCTTTTCATATTGAAGACTACTTTGAGCATTCTTGTAGAGTCAGTATGGAGGTGACAAAGTCCCTCAGTATTTGCTTGTCTGGGAAAGACTTTATTGCTCCTTTATTGATGAAGCTTATTCTGGCAGCATATAAAATTCTTGGCTGACATTTTTTTTTTTTCTTTTAACATTTTGAAAATCACATCTCATCATCTTCTGGCCTGTAAGGTTTCTGCTAAAAAGTCCACTGTTAGTCTGATCAGGTTTCTTTTATAGGTGACTAGATCCTTTTCTCTTGCTAATTTTAAAATTCTTTTTTCACTTTGACTTTAGACATTCTAAATATAATATGCTGTGGTGAAGTCTTTTTTGCAGTGTATTTTACTGGGAATTGTTGGGTCTCTGTATCTGGATGTCTGATTCTCCTGCTGGTCTTGGGGGGAAGTTTTCATGAATTATTTGCTTAAATAGGTTTTTTTTAACATCGTGATCTCTCTTCATTCCCAGGAATACTGATTATTCATATGTTCTGTCGCTTTATGCAATACCAGATGTAGGGAGACCCCCTGAAACTAGTGCTATGCAATAAAAGATGAAATGCTCATGATTATTGTAAATACAAAGTTGCATGCAGGATTGTGTAAAGACAATGTCAGGTTGGACTGCCAGAATGAGCCAACAGCATGTGATGTTCTTCTGCCTGCAGACAGCCTATGAATGGATGTGCAGTTGGGGAGGTTTCACATCACCAAGATTCCTATCCCAGAAAAGCAGATGTTCATAGCTCTGGGAATAGAATGCAACCTTGTGGAGAGCCTATAAATGGATGCATGGGGGGGTTCCTGTCCATATGGATAAGAGGGCTATAAATGCCCTCATCTTGCCATGGCTCTTCTAGGCCTCTTCAGGGTTAAGGCATACTCCCTTCTGAGAATTTCTGGTCTAACCGGTTGTCTAGCTTCATGTCCTGTTTCTATGGATTGTTTGTAACCAGCTTTTGCTGCAGCTGTTACTGCTGATTAATATCTTGCTAATCATAGGTTATGGAAAGACTGTGTTTCTGTTTTAAGGCTCTGTTAGAAATTACTGATGCACACACTATATTGTAAATTCTTATCCCTGTATACTGTACTTCTGCATGCAGATGTTATGTTAAAGAATTACTTCATCCCCATGTGACCATCTCACCTCATAATCAAATGACCCTAAATCCTTCAGTAACCTACCCCCGCCCTCACTAAACTTAATAATAAATGCTGGTGTATCCAGTGCATTGTTGGCACCATGGGACCAGAAGGCCGTGACCCCCCTGGACCCAACTTTTGCTATCTTGTATGTGTCTATTATTTCTTGACCTGCTGATCCACCTGGGAACAAAGAGAGAGCCCCGTTGCATTGCAGGCTGCTGGCCAGATCCCGCAATAACCAGACATCTGAAAGTCTTTTTAATTCCTTTTATCTTATTTTTATCTGGCTGAATTATATCAAAAGATCTGTTTTCAACTTCTGACATTCTTTTGTCTGCTTGGTCTAGTCTATTATTGAAGCTTTTGAATGTATTTTTTCTCTCAATTAATTTTTTTTAATTCCAGAATTTCTTCTTGTTTTTAAAAAATATCTATCTCCTTGGTAAATTTCTCATTCATTTTCTGAATTGATTTTCTGACTTTGTTGTATTTGTTTTCAGATTTGTCTTTCATCTCATTGGGTTTCATGAAAATCAATATTTTGAATTATTTATCTGGCATTTCAAGGAATTTTTTTATTGGGATCTGTTTCTGGACAATTGTGGTCCTTTGGTGGTGTCATATTTCCCTGCTTTTTCATGTTTTCTGTTTCTTTCTGTTGATATCTGTGCATTGGTTGTAGCAGTCACTTGTTCCAATTTTTTGAATTTGCTTTTGTAGGGGAGAATTTTTCTTGAAAATGTATGTGGGTTGGTTGAGTAGAATACTTTGGCTTTGATTTGGTTGCCTGCAATAGTGTGATCTTTGTATGACTTCTTTGCCAATACATAGGTCAGTGGTATCTTGGTATCTGTAATTTCCTTGGTGGCTTAGGGTTAGTTGAGATTGTGGTGAAGTTTTGCTGGGAACTTGGATGCCAATTGTGCCAGCCTTTGGGCCCAACAGTGGAAGCAATGGGATGAATATGCCTGTTTTTAAGCCACAGAGCAGCTTACATTGGCTCCATTGTTAGTGGGTCCTAGAGGGCTTATTCTTGGGTTTCTAGATGGCTTGCTTAGAGGTAGTATGGGGATTGGTGGGCCAAGTGTGTAGGTAGGTTCTGAGGCTGCTGGACAGCTGTTGTGACAGCAGTAGTGGTGGAGAAACCCATGGGTATCCAAGTGGTCCATGTTGGTGTTCCTCATAGCTGCAATGGGTTGGGCAGGCTAGTCCCCTGTTCCAAAGCTGCTCATAGTAGGGTGGTGAGTATTGTCCTAAGTGTGCTTAGGAGAATTTCATCCCCTCTCTCCTTGAACTGGCTAAGTGATGGCTGCAGCTGCATTAGCTTGAACTTGGTCCATGGGTGTGACAGAGCCCAGCATTACATTCTCAAAATGGTGCCAACTGTGGGCTTGTGACCAGAAGGGGCAGTGCCCCCCTTACCTGAGCAGCATGGGCAGGAGGCTGTGGGGATTGTGGTTGCTCGAGTTTCACAGCAGCTTGTGGCAGGGCAGCGGGTATTGTCCTAGATATGTAAAGAGGAGCTTGATTTTTCTTTTCCTTCCTTGGCTGGGTGATGGCTGTAGCCACATCAATTCAAATGACCTGAAGAGGGGGTGAAGCCCAGCCTTAAATTCTCAAATTGGCACCTTGGGCCTGTGGCCAGGGAGGGCAGTGTCCTCCTCAGCCAGGCAGCATAGGCAAAAAGCTGTGAGTAGTATGGTCTGCTCATTTTTCATTCTCACAGCAGCCTGTGGCAGGGCAGTGGATACTGTCCTAGATATGCATATGATAGCCTTGTTCCATGTTCCCTTTGGCCAGGCAGCAGCTTCAGCCATGTCAGCCCAAATGCAGCCCAAGTGTGGGGTGCAGCCCAGCATTAAACTCTCAAAATGGCAGCTTGGGCCTCAAATCAGGGAGAGTGGGATCCTTGCCAGGCAAGCATGTGAGCAAGAAACTTTGGGGAGTGCAGTCCACTAATGTCTTTGTTTCAATAGGAGCCTATAGCAGGGCAGTGGGGACCCTCTCAGGGGTACATGGGAGCCCCCAGTCTCCCCTCTATTTTCTTGGAGCAGTGCATCAGCTGCAGCCATGTCTGTAGATCTTCATTATCTAGGCTCTAAAAATGGCATCTTTTGGAGGCTGGTCTAGTCACAGATGCCTGTAAGACTGTGTGTTGATTCCCTTTCTGAATCAACGTCTCTGTGCAATCTTTAGAGAGCTCTCTATAATCTTTAGAAAGCTCTGTATTTCAGGCCCAAGGCCCAGTGGGCCAAGAGTTTCCCCATAGCTAGATCGTACAAGCCAAGGGGCTTTCTCTCTTACTGTTCCTTTTCATCCAGGAGACTCTCTTGGCTCTCAGTCGGTCCATGGTTGGGCAACCTGCCTTGAACCCTTTCCTTCCTTACTCCTAGTGCTTCCTGTCTCTTTTCTGGTAAGTCTTAGTGTTCTCTCCTAGATAATATGTCCGAAATGTGAGCATCTATTTACTATTCTGGTTCCTCTTTATGGAGGAGGCACATAGTACCTGTGTCTAGTCAGCCATATTGATCCTCCTCTGTCTCAAAAATATTATACACCATGATCAAGTGGGATTTATCCTGAGGATGGAAGGATGTTTCAACATATGCAAATCAATAAGCATGATACATCACATCAACAGAAAAAAGAACAAAAACCATATGATTATCTCAATAGATGTAGCAAAGCATTTGATAAAATTCAGCATCCCTTCATAATAAAAACTCTTAATAAATTAGTTATAGAAGGAACATACCTCAACACAAAAAGGGCCATACATGACAAACTCAAAGCTAACATCATACTGAATTGAGAAAAGCTGTAAGCTTTTCCTCTAAGAACTAGAATAAGACAAGGACATTCACTTTTATCACTATTATTTAACATAGTAATGGAAGGTCTAGCCAGGGCAATTAAGCAAGAGAAAGAAAAGGACATCTAAATTGGAGAAAAGAAAGTCAAATTGTCCCCTCTTTGCAGACTACATGATCTTATGTATAGAAAAACCTAAAGACTCCATCAAAAAACTCTTAGAACTGGTAAACAAAATCAGTTAGTTGCAGGATATAGAATTGACATACAAAATTTAGTGATGTTTCTCTATGCCAATAATGAAATAGCTAAAAAAGAAATTAAGAAAACAACCCTACTTATAATAGTTATAAAAAATAAAAATATCAAGGAAAAAATTTATCTAAGGAGGCAAAAGATCTCTTCAATGAAAACTACAAAAATACTGATGAAAGAAATTGAAGTGGGCCAGGTGCCGTGGCTCATGCCTGCCTTCATGATTCAATTACCTCCCACTGGGCCCCTCCCATGACATATGGGAATTATGGGAGCTATAATTCAAGATGAGATATGGGTGGAGACACAGCCAAACCATATCACTACTCAAAAAACTAAAAACAGAACCACCATATGATCCAGCAATCCCACTACTAGATATTAGCCAAAGGAAAAGATATAGGTATGTCAAAGAGATATCTGCACACTTGTGTTTATTGCTCCTCTGTTCACAGTAGCAGAGATATGGAATCAGCCTAAATGTCCATCAGTGGATGAATGGATAAAGAGAATGTATATATACACAATGGAATACTATTCAGCAATAAAGAGCAATGAATCTCATCATTCTAACAATGTGAGTGAGCCTGGAGGACATTATGTGAAGTGAAATAAATCAGGCACATAAATTAAATACTGCATGTTCCCATTCATATGTGGAACCTAAAAACGTTGAGCTCATTAAAGTGGAGAATAGGATCATAGTCATTAGAACTGTGAACCCCAAAAATCTGAGACAGGTCTCAGTTAATTTAGAAAGTTTATTTTGCCAAAGTTGAGGGTGTGCACCCATGACACAGCCTCAGGAGGTTCTGACGAAACGTGCCCAAAGTAGTTAGAGCAGTTTGGTTTTATACATTTTAGGGAGATGACATCAATCAACATATGCAAGATAAACATGGGTTTGGTTTGGAAAGGTGGGACAACTCAAAGCAAAGGCTGGAAGATTAGAAGTAGGGAGGGGGCTTCCAGGTTATAGATAGATAAGAGACAAATGGTTACATTCTTTTGTATTTCTGATTAGCTCCTCTGAAGGAGGCAATCAGATATGCATTTATCTCAGTGTGCAGAGGGGTGAATTTGAATAGAATGGGAGGCAAGTTGGCCCTAAGCAGTTCCCAGCTTGACTTTTCCTTTTAGCTTAGTGATTTGGGGCTCCAATATTTATTTTCCTTTCACATTTCCCCCCTGTTCTTTTAAAAAGTCTTTGGAGAAAACATTTTAGAAGAAAATGAGTCTCTGGTCTCAGGTTTCATCTGATCTCTCATAGCTAGGATGGTTTATTTCTAGATGGGCAGGCCCTGAGTTATTAGGAAAGCTCAGTTTTAGCAGGTTGTGAAGTCTTATGTTCTATAGGAGAAAATAGGAGGAGGAAAGGAGAAAAACAATAATGAAGAAAAGAACAATTCTGCAAAATCAATGTAGGTCACATTACTCTGAAGGCCATACATCAGTAGGTAGGTATGAAAGTGGCTTATGTATGTAAATAGGTTGCTGTTATTTTTTTCTGAAGTTTAAGTTGGCTAGCTTTAGTTTGCAAGACTTTACAAAAGCACAACTTAGTTTTTGGTGATGCCAAATTAGGAAAAATGAAGGAAAAGAGAAAAAATGGAAAACATTATTTTGCAGACTTGTAGCCAAGAAAAATCAGAATTTGGTCCAAAGTGTAGAAAATAATAAAAATTGAAAAACATTAGGCAAGATGAGAATCTAACATCAGGTGTACTAACATAATTTTTCTCTCTCCAGCTTCCCATTTTTACTAAAGACAAGTCATGGTAGGACTGATCTGCCTTATTTTACTTGGCCTGATTATTTGTATATAGTGCAGCAAGATTAATTTTTTTAACAAAGGTTTTAAAATTGACTGTGATCCAACTTTTTCCATAGAAGGAATCTCACATAAGACTTTGTAAAAGCTGAACCCAGCCATGGATTTGTACCATCAAATACTTATGAAGGGTTAATTCCTCTTCTCTTTAGGTTCCAAGATAAACTTGGGGTCCTGGGCCTGTCAGAAAGTGACATTCTTTACTTAACACAGGTCAGGAACCCTGTACATGGATTGTGTAGAAAAGACATGAGGCCAGTTTTTCCAAGGGGCTTTTATTGGCTCCATAAGTCAAGTTTGATTCCTTAGAGGAAAGCACACCATTCCAGCCAAAGCCTTGGTAAAATAACCAGCTTCTCTAAGTGTGTCCTGTTACAAATGAAAACATATTCTTACTGCACTTATGCAAATAACTGTATTGCCATAAGTTAAGAATACTCACAAATAGTTTCCAAAATCTGTAGAAATCAGGTAGAAATAAAAAAAAAGCTCCAAATTTTGTTCATAGGAGTATTCTAAATTGTTAAAAGCTGTCAATAGCTCAAAAGAAAGGTTTTCTTGACTTTCAAAAACAAAGCAAAGGATTAACAACATTTTAAGCAAAAAGTTAAAAAGATTACTTCAGTCATTTATTCAGTTCATGCAGTTAATTTCCATTCTGCCTGATATTCATGAACATTTCAGCTCTCCAGGAGTCCTGACAATTTTTTTCTTTGTTCTGATGTCACAATCTCAAAAGTTATCAGAAAACTCAATTCAAGAGCATCCGTTAGTTTTTATAGCTTATTATAAAACCACCTTCTAAAGAGGACATAAACAAGACAATTGTCAGTGGATGACAAAAGTTTTAGGGCACAATAGTTAAAGACACAATTGACAAGGAAATTTATTACCTCTGTGGCACACAATAATTTAACATGACAATTATAATAATAATTATTATTATTTTGAGACAGAGTCTCACTCTGTCGCCCAGGCTGGAGTGCAGTGGTGCTATCTCGGCTCACTGAAAGCTCCGCATCCTGGATTCATGCCATTCTCCTGCCTCAGCCTCCTGAGTAGCTGGGACTACAAGTGCCTGCCACCATGCCCAGCTATTTTTTGTATTTTTAGTAGAGACAGGGTTTCACCATGTTAGTCAGGATGGTCTTGATCTCCTGACCTCGTGATCCACCTGTCTTGGCCTCCCAAAGTACTGGGATTACAGGAATGAGCCACCATGCCTGGCCAACAATTATAATTATTACTAATAATGTAAAGAAGGTCATATCAGAATTACAAAAGTTTCTCATAGTTTTGGAACACATACCAATAACATATTTATACAAGTACAGCCCCCCCAAAACCAAATACCATTTCATATTTGGCAATGCTTCTTATATAATTTTTGTACCAAATAAGCCAAATTATGTTATTTTCAGACTTTAAGGAACCTAATATCTTAAAGGATTAATTAGTTCAGTAAAAGGCGTAATTTATAATTTGATTTTGAAAAGTCTGTCAAATATCAAAGGCTTAAAACACTTGATATCACAAAATAGGATCACAGATCACTGTAAAACAAGTCATTCATTTAACCAAAGTGATAACTCAAGGATTTCAAAAAAGGTGAACACTCATTTTTTGAGAGAGGAGACTTAATTTTCCAAATGAGAAGCCCTAATAAAAACAGCATGAAGCCAATTAAATTTGTTTTTCAAAATTTTATAAACAATCTATAAAATTTTAACTTGACCGTAAGATATCACTTCCATAAGCCTTTTATAACCTTTATAACCTTTATTAAGGAGTCAGTTAATGCTTCAAGAAAACCTTGTTAATCTGACATAGGGGCCCATATGCTGGTCTTACATCAGTATGCCTTTGACATTAATGATTAATTTATAGAGAAACTGAATTTATTTTATTTATCAAAAATTGGCCCTTACAATCTCACATGCCCATCTCTTCTGCAATAGTCCCTGGGCCTTCAAGAGTTGAATAGCTTTAATTTCTCACCCTGTGTCTCAGGAATCCAGTTTATTTTGATTTACATCTTCTACTGGGCCTGCCTGAAGATGAGGCTTTAATTGCTGTCAGTGTTTAAGATTTAGCAGGACTTGGTGTTTTTTTTAGACCCAGCAGTCGAAGCCCTGTAACTTAATGTCATAAGTACTTTAAAGGCACACACAGAAAGATATGTGGACATAATAACCTTGATTAAATCCTAGCTACTTGGGAGGCTGAGGCAGGAGAATTGCTTGAATCTGGGAGGCAGAGGTTGCAGTGAGCCAAGATTGTGCCACTGCACTGCAGCCTGGGTGACAAAGCGAGACTCCCTCTCAAAAAAAAAAAATTAATCTCAGTTTTTTCCTAGGCAAACCAAAACTTAATGATAATGGCATAGGAATTGTTTTGATACCCTGTAAAATCTGTTAGGCCACTTACCAAAGGCAAATGAAAAGACATTCTGCACTGCACAGAATATTATGTTGGAAGAAAACATTTCCTTTAGACCTTTAAGAAAACATTGCTGGCATCAGGCCACAACAAACAGAACTCAAGGAAAAAAACTTATATGAGCTGAAAATGAGTAAGGAGAATGTTACTATTTTGCACCTTTGAAAGGGGGAGAGAAAACTGAAAACACTAAGATACAATAAAAGTTGAACTTTGTTTTTTTAAAAAAAATCTCTTGAAGCTGAGTGTGGTGGCTCACACCTGTAATCTCAGCACTTTGGGAGGCTGAGGTGGGCAGATCACTTGAGGTCAGGAGTTCAAGACCAGCCTGACCAACATGGGGAAATCCCATCTCTACAGAAAATACAAAAGTAGCCAGGCATGGTGGTGCATGCCTGTAATCCCAGCTACTCGAGAGGCTGAGGCAGGAAAATTGCTTTAACCTGGGAGGCAGAGTTTGTGGTGAGCCAAGATCATGCCATTGCACTCCAGCATGGGCAACAAGAACAAAACTCTGTCTCAAAAAAAAAAAAAAAAAATACTCTTGTAATTTATTAAGAGCAAATCAATCCTTAAGAAAATTTCATTGTTCTATCCAATTATTTAGTGTATAAGTTTTTTTTACATCAAACCCAATCTCTAGAAAGACCTATAATTTCCCTTTAGTTATAGACAACTTGTTTCTTGGTTTTTTAAAAAATATATCTGCTTATTGTGACTTACACAGACCATTCATGACATGCTTAGACCTTCTGGTTCCTCCTGAACATCCCTCTTTCTTAAAAAGCCAGTCATTTTATTCCAGGACTAAATCTGTACAAGATTATTTCTCATATAAAATTATTTCTCCTTTAGCTTTCTTACAAAAAAAACTCTTTATTTTTATAAGTTTTTAAACTTCTCTCTGATTTTCTGGTTCCTTTCACCTTGTTTTATATGTAACCCTTAAATAAGCTTTGAGGCTGGGTGTGGTGGCACATGCCTGTAATCCTAGTACTTTGGGAGGCTGAGGCAGACAGATCACATGAGATAAGGAGTTTGAGACCAGCCTGGCCAACATAGTGAAACCCTGTCTCTATTACAATACAAAAATTAGCCAAGTGTGGTGGCATACACCTATAATCCCAGCTACTCAGGAGGCTGAGGCAAGAGAATCACTTGAACCTGGGAGGCAGAGGTTGCAATGAGCTGATATCATGCCACTGCACTCCAGCCTAGGGGACAGAGTGAGAATCTGTCTCAGAAAAAAAAAAGAGCTTTGAATTAGACAAAAATTCTTCACCTTTTTAAAAAAGGACACACCTTTTTTTTAGAAAGAATGTTTTTCTACAAATATATTTTATTGGAAAATACCCAAATAATGAAATAGTTATTGTTTAATTTAATATAACTTTAGTTTCTAAACTATGACAAGTTTTTCTACAAATATTTATCCCATTACATTTACCTACTTATTTTATTTTAATCATTTACCTAGATTATTTATGAAAACTGCCATAATCATTATTTAAAGTTATGAAACTGCCATTGCAAAATTATAACTGAGACAGTGAAAAAGATTTGATGTAACTGACTCCATCTTTCTTCTAACCTCCAAGCTGTCCTTCTTGATTTTGGGAGGAACTTGGTTTATAGTTTCACTTTGAAACAAAGGTGATAACAGTTCCTTCCCAAAACAAACCTTACTGCCTGCAGACTAGACTGCCTAAAGCCACAAGATTAGCAGTTATGGTAATCTTACTAAATTCAAAATGTAGCTATTTTTATTGAACTAATATCAATGTCTTATTTATTAAAGATTACACAGCAAAGATCATTCTGTCTTGAGCTGTGTTTATAGTTTTATAACCCCTATGCCAAATTTTGACACATTATAGTATTTAGCAGGAATAAGTATGAAATTGCTTAATTAATAAATGCAAACAAAAATTTATGCTGGCAATTCTTAAGACATTTTCTAATATAATTATACTTTACCAATAATCTTAAAGCTAGCTTATTTATTAAAGATTTTAGTTAAGTTGCATAAACTTGAAAAAGCATTTGACTAGTATTCTTTTTTCCACATAAAGTATTTGATTCAAGTGCTTTTATTTTCTTAAGCCAATTAATTAGAGCTTTTTCTTTTTTTTTTTAGCTCCTTTTGACTGATTTTTGTTTCCTTTTTTTAAAATTATTATTATACTTTAAGTTTTAGGATACATGTGCACAAAGTGCAGGTTTGTTACATATGTATACATGTGCCATGTTGGTGTGCTGCACCCATTAACTTGTCATTTAGCATTAGGTATATCTCCTAATGCTATCCCTCCCCCCTCCCCCCACCCCACAACAGTCCCCAGTGTGTGATGTTCCCCTTCCTGTGTCCATGTGTTCTCATTGTTCAATTCCCACCTATGAGAGAGAACATGCGGTGTTTGGTTTTTTGTCCTTGCGATAGTTTGCTGAGAATGATGGTTTCCAGCTTCATCCATGTCCCTACAAAGGACATGAGCTCATCCTTTTTTATGGCTGCATAGTATTCCATGGTGTATATGTGCCACATTTTCTTAATCCAGTCTATCATTGTTGGACATTTGGGTTGGTTCCAAGTCTTTGCTATTGTGAATAGTGCCACAATAAACATACGTGTGCATGTGTCTTTATAGCAGCATGATTTATAATCCTTTGGGTATATATCCAATAATGGGATGGCTGAGTCAAATGGTATTTCTAGTTCTAGATCCCTGAGGAATCGCCACACTGACTTCCACAATGGTTGAACTAGTTTACAGTCCCACCAACAGTGTAAAAGTGTTCCTATTTTTCCACATCCTCTCCAGCACCTGTTGTTTCCTGACTTTTTAATGATCGCCATTCTAACTGGTGTGAGATGGTATCTCATTGTGGTTTTGATTTGCATTTCTCTGATGGCCAGTGATGATGAACATTTTTTCATATGACTTTTGGCTGCATAAATGTCTTCTTTTGAGAAGTGTCTGTTCATATCCTTTGCCCACTTTTTAATTAGAGCTTTTAAAGTATATTTTCAGTACTGAAACATTGTGTACACAACACATAAATGCATACATATTAGGTGTACCAATAGAAGTCCATCTTATAGATTCAGCTTTACAAGTAGAAGGATACATTCTTGGCTGAGTGAAGCAAAAGCTGATATGTCAGGTCTTCTGACACCTGAGTGAGGGGTTGTGAATGTTTATTTAGAAGAAAATGGCCCTTCAAAAACCACTGCTGGGTGTCAACTGAACTAGGCAAAAATATGTTAGTGCTCCTGCGCATGAAAGAAAAGTTAAACTGTGCTTTGAATACTTAATTTAAGAAGGCAGAGAGATATCAAAATTTTAGAAAAGTTTTACTCACAAACCTGTTAAAAGATAAGTTTCATTTTCTTACAAATATTGCTTGTTTGGAATGTTTTATTTCTGTATTAAAATTTTTTTCTCACTTTTTTTCATCTCAAGTTAAACTATGCTTTTGATTTGCATGAACACAGAAATATTATGTCCCTAATACTAGGATAGATCTGATAAAATGAATGCTCACTTTTTGGTTAACTGAATATGTACTTTAATTTACTTGAAATTTCAGTTTTTGGTGTTACCATTACTCAGTAGGTCTGGAGCCCAGTGGAGATAAAGCTAGACTATTTTATAGTGATTACAGCTCAAGAACTATTCCCAGCCCAGAGGTGAGATTGTTAGGAATGTTTGCCACATAGGTGGCATATGTTGTGCCCATTTCTCATGAGGATAAAGGATTTTAAAAGAAAGGTTATGTCATGTATTCAAATACATCAGTTATGATGACACTCTGTAGAATTCAGTATGAAAATGTTTCATTTTCAAACCAATAGTGTGTATAATTCTAATTTGTACTTTTTTTTAGTGGAGTAAAAGAGCTAAAAGTTTGACATATTCAGATACAAAGGAAATGATAAGTTACAAATATATTTTATCAAATATTCAGGTTCAATCCCACTAAGGGCCTTGAAATGAACATCTAATTCTATTAGGAATGAACAGGCAACACAAATATGCCTTTACTTTGTGAGGCAAACATTATTTTTCTTAATTATGAAACTAATATGTATCTTTAAAGCTGATGTTGAAAAATTATCAAAATAAAAAAACTGACTTATAAGATCATTATTTATAATTATCTCTCTTCCAAAGGTATTATGTTATCTATTTTAAAATTAAATTAAGGTCAACTTGCATTAATATGTTTTTATAAACATATTATGTTCAAAGTCCATTGAAAAGACTGTAATGTCCTGATTTATAATGCTAAAAAAGATAAGAAAAACTTGATAGATAATTTGAATGCTTAGAAAAATAATTGGTGTGTATACTATGTCCAGGAAACACAACTGACACTTTTGAAAGCTTCAGTAATCCTTGGTAGACTGCAATCCTTTAAGCATTAGGAGGAATTGCGAATAGTTTATCCTTATAACACTTTTTGATTCTCATGTTTGAGGCTTGAGCTACTGGTGTTTCCCTTCAGTTTCAGTCTGAAGTTCATTTGCTTTCTTTCTCCCTTTGAAAGAAGCCATGCAAGTGTCCATTCCAAGGTACTCACCAAAGGCAATCAACATTTTTGGAGATATTATTCTAGAAGAAAAGCAGAGAAAAAAATTATGATCCTTTAAGAGGAGTCAAATAAACTACTTTGCAAAGAGTAAGTGCAAATTATACAAAGTTCAAAATGTGACTTAATGGGAGGGCTGAAGAGAAAAGTGCTGTGTCACCCCCAAGTGCCATCACCATCCTCAACACCAATGGCTCTCGACCCTGGCTACACCTCGGAATCACCGGAGCTTTGAAAAGCCCCAATGTTCAGGCTGCAATTTATCCCTGTATCACACCCCCTGAGTTTTGTGGAAAGACTACGTATATCCTTATTTACTAGACTAACAAAAGGTAGCAAAACTAGAAAAAAAACTGGAGCAGTTAAAGCAGAATCTCTAGAGGGTAGGGGCCAGGAATCTGTAGTTTTAAATGTTCCCTGGGTGATTACAATGTGCACCCAAGATGAAGAACCATTGTTTTAGTTCCTTGAGGATAGAGGCTGTATCTTCAGCTCAGTTATGCTCAATTCAACTCGATGTGGCAAATATTGATGGCATGCTAATTACACATTAGGTATTGTCCTAGGCTGGGGCAAGGAACAGGAAACAATTCAGACAATATTTTCTGTTCTTAGGGATCATGCAAGGTAGCAAGTAACCACGGGTGAGATGAGTGTGCCAAAAACCAGGGTCAGGTGTGATGGAATGTACAATGTGGGACTTTGACCTAGCTAAGCAATCAGGGCAGCTAAGGATGAATAGGAAATATGTTGAATAGATATAAATAGTAAAGAAAGTACTTTATCAGTAACATAATTTTGTGATAGTGAATCTCTGCTTGTGCTTTCTACTCTGCTACTACTTACAGCAGAGGAGGAGTATTTCTTGACGGTAAGACCTTAAGCTCTGTAATCAAATTGGAAACTTCAGTTTGAAACGTTGTTGCAGCACATATTATTAGTTGTTTAACCCTGCAAAAATTACTGTCTTTAAGCCTCAGATTTCCTAAATTGATAAAATTCACACAAAGCTATTAGCACAGTACCTGGCATGTAGTAGTCACCCCATAAATGCTAAATCTGGACCTGGGTGGAATCCATTAACAAATACCTGGAATTCATAGCATGGGCCTTGTATGAAGTTGCTGGAGCTATTTCGCAAAATAAAATGAAGAACTTGTGAAATACCCTTAATATTTTTCTGGCAACATACTTGTGTTTTTTTCTTCCTTGTTTTCAAAGTAGAGCTCTACACTAACCAAACTAAATAGTTGACCAAAACCAAAATCATAAAAAACAAACAAAAAACCCCAAATAATTTGTTAGTTGTTTGTGTTGAAACAAAAAATGTGTGTTTTGCAAGACGTAAATAATTGTTAAATTTAGTCAGTGTCTGAAGCAACCAAGGCACAGCAATAGTCCTGAAGTTGTTTTTGCACTATTAAGGTTCTTCTTCTTACCGTTAAGTAAATATATAAAGTTGCTTTCTATGCAAAAGAGGTAGCAGTGATTGGACAATTTGTTCACAATAACCAGAATGATAGTGACGTCATTATTAACTTATCGTTTAAGAATCAATCTGATATATGCAAATTTGGGTATCATTACATAAACTTGTTCCTCTAAAATAGCATATAAAATTTTTTTGGCCACATACTCCTGCTCCAGAATTGGTAACAGAAACTGATACTCGGAATAACAATAACAAATAGTGATATCATCAGACTGGTATCTTTTTGCTGTCATCATAGGGCATTGATTATTAAATTTCAGATATGGAACTATAACATACAGCTTTAAACAGTCAAACAAAGGCCAGGTGCAGTGGCTCATGCCTGTAATCCCAGCACTTTGCGAGGATGAGGTGGGCAGATCTCCTGAGGTCAGGAGTTTGAGACCAGCCTGGCCAACATGGAGACATGCCATCTCTACTAAAAATACAAAAGTTAACCGGGTGTGGTGGTGGGTGCCTGTAATCCTAGCTATTCAGGAGGCTGAGGCAGGAGAATCGCTTGAACCCTGGAGGCAGAGTTTGCAGTGAGCCGAGATCGCACCCCTGCACTCCAGCCTGGGCAACAGGGTGAGACTCCATCTAAATAATAATAATAATAATAATAAAACAAAAACAAACAAACAAAAACTCGTCTAACAAAATGTAAATCTTAGGAATTGCCTTGTGTTTTCTCTTATGATCAGTAATAGGACTAGTGCTAATATATTTAATTTCCTGGAATAAACTTCCTGCTTTTGTTGATTTTCTGCTGTGTGATGGTCTAAACATATGGAAGTAATTGCTTTTAGATTTTTTTTGTTTGTTTTGATACAGAGTCTCGCTCTGTCACTCACGCTGGAGTGCAGTGGCACAATCTTGGCTCATTGCCAGCTCCGCCTCCCGGGTTCACGCCATTCTCCTGCCTCAGCCTCCTGAGTAGCTGGGACTACAGGTGCCCACCACCACGCTCGGCTAATTTTTTTTGTATTTTTAGTAAAGACGGGGTTTCACCATGTTAGCCAGGGTGGTCTTGATCTCCTGACCTCATGATCTGCCCACCTCAGCCTCTCAAAGTGCTGGGATTAGCTTTTAGATTTTTTGCTTCTTTCTTCCCTCTCTGTCCCTCCCAAACATCCCATAGTTGTATACTATTAAGAAGCAAAATTGCAGCCAGGCACAGCCCAATTGCTAATGCCAGCACTTCGGGAGGCTGAGATGGATGGATCACCTGAGGTCAGGAGTTCAAGACCAGCCTGGCCAACATGGTGAAACCCCATCTCTACTAAAAATACAAAAATTAGCCGGGTGTGGTGGCCCATGCCTTTAATCCCAACTACTTGGGAGGCTGAGGCAGGAGAATCACTTGAACCCAGGAGGTGGAGGTTGCAGTGAGCAGAGATTGCCTCACTGACTCCAGCCTGGGTGACAGAGTGAGACTCCATCTCAAAAAAAAAAAAAAAAAAAGCAAAATAGCAAAAATTATCTTACAAAAAAAAAAACTCTTGAACATGTATAATGTATCAGTTTAGGTAGATCATTGTTACAACATTAAGCAGAAATAGATGTTTGTGAAATCAATAGTTGAAATGGATCAGAATATAAATAAATATCACATAAGGTATTACTTTGACATTTTATACTTTTATATTATTCTGCTTAATTAGTTAAACCACACTTCCCTCAAAAATTCTGTTTATCTCAGCTGATTTTGGGAATCTGATCAATTTTCCACAACTGAATGTTGACAATTAGTCTTTATATTTTATTCTCCTAAAGGTTTTCCAGAACTATAGCCTAAAGGGCTCTAATGATTATTTTAAAATAGAATCTATAGATCATTGTTTAATTCTCTACCATTTTAGGATTGTGAATCTTTCTTCTGGAGACTTTTTTTTTTACGTTTGTTTATCTAAGGACACCAATTTTATACAAGTTATCATTTAACATCACTGACTTCTCTGGCTACCATGCCCCCTTATCCTGGCTGGTCATATTCTTTCTGTGATCTTAACACTCGAGCTTTTAATAAGACTTAGTCACATATTAACAATTCTTACTAATATTATTTTAATAATAATGTTAGAAACAAAGTAAATAGCTTAAAAATGTATATAAGTATACTTACATTAGATATAACTACATATGTACATATACGTAAGTTTATTATAAATGTTACTGAGATAAAACATGTATAGTACATGATTTACTACTACTAATAAAATATACATTACTTTTTGTTATAAACACCATATAATCAATTACTTTTCACAGAATGCTTTTGTTAATTTTTGTTGAATTCTTGCATCACATATATTCTGTCACACGGATGTGACACACTTTGGTTAACCATTCATCAGTTGATGGATATTTAGATTGTTTTTACCTTTCAGCTGTTATGAATAATACTGCATAAACATTTGTGTACAAGTTTTTTGTGGGGACATGTGTTTTCATTTCTCTTGGATATATACCTAGGAGTGGAATTGCTAGGCCATGTGGTAATTCTATGTTTAACATTTTGAGGAACTATCAAAGTATTTTCCAAAACAGTTGCACCAATTTACAGTACCACCATCAGTGTTTGAGGGTTCCAATTTGTCCATATCCTTACAACACTGTTATTGTCTGTCTTTTTTATTATGCCTTCCAAATTAATGTGAAGAGTTATTCATTGTTTTTAAATAAGAGCTTTATTGAGAAATAATTCATATACCATAAAATTCACTGTCTTAAAACATAAAATGTGGTGATTTTTAGTATATTCAGTAAATTGTTCATCGCTATCTAATTCTAGAATATTTTCATCACTCCCCCAAAAAACTTCGTACACATTAGCAGTCATTTTCTCCTTGGCCTTTCCTTCAGTCCCTGGCAATCAATAGTCTACTTTCTGTTTTTGTAGATGTGCCTATTCTGGCTATTTCATATAAATGGAATCATACAATGTGTGGCTTTTTGTGTCTGGCTTCTTTTGCTTAAAATAATGTTTTCGAGGTATATCCATGTGGTAGCATGTATCAAATTTCATTGCTCTTTATGGTTGAATAATATTTAGTTGTATCAATGTACCACATTTTGTTTATTCATTCATTCATCACTTGATGAACATTTGAGTTGTTTTCACAATTTGGATATTGCTGCTATGAACATTTGTATAAAAAATTTCATTTTCATTTCTCTTAGGTATATGGCTAGGAGTTCAAATATGGTAACTTATTGTTTGGCTTTTTGAAGAACTGTCAAACTGTTTTCCAATGTGGCTGGACCATTTTATAATTCCATCAGCAATGTATGAGGATTCCAGTTTCTCCACATTCTCATCAACACTTGTTATTATCTATCTGAGTTTAGCCATCTCGGGGTGTTTGAAGTACTTTCTCATTGTGCTTTTGATTTGCATTTCCCTGATGATTGATGATGGTGAATATCATCAGTATCATCAATGTACACATTGACCACTGACCGCTTATATCTTTTTTTTTTTTTTTTTTTAATGGAGTCTCACTCTGTAGCCCAGGCTGGAGTGCAGTGGCACAATCTCGGCTCATTGCAACCTCCTCCTCCTGGGTTCAAGTGATTCTCATGCCCCAGCCTCCTGAGTAGCTGGGATTATAGGTGTGCAACACCACACCTGGCTGATTTTTGTATTTTTAGTAGAGATGGGGTTTCACTATGTTGGCCAGGCTAGTCTCAAACTCCTGACCTCAGGTGATCCACCCACTTTAGCTTCCCAAAGTGGGATTAGAGGCATTAGCCACCACGCCTGGCCATCTTTATTTGAAGAAATATCTGTTGAGAGCTTTTGCCATTCTTAAAAGTTGGGCTTTTAAAAATTGTTGAGTCATTAGGAATTATTTATATATTCTGGACACAAGTCCCTTATTAGCTCTAAGATTTGCAAAAATCTTTTCTCATTCTTTGAGTTGTATTTTTATTTTACCGATGTTGTCCTTTGAAGCATAAAGAGTACTTAATTTTGATGAATCTAGTTTATTTATCTTCTGTTGTTGCTTGTATTTTGATGTCATAGCTAACAAACCAGTGCTTAATTCAAGGTCATGGAAATTTACATCATTTTTCTTTAAGAGTTTTATGATTTTATCTCTTACAGCTAGCTTTTGGATTTATTTTGAGTTAATTTTTGTATATGATGTAGGGGTTGAGGTTCAACTTCGTTATTTTGCATATGGCTATCAAGTTGTCCCAGCACTATTGGAATTGTCTTGACACCCTTGTTGAAAAGCAATTGAGCAAAAATGTAAGAGCTTATTTCTGGACTCTCAGTTCTATTCTGTTGATCTATATATGTCTATCCTTAAGAAAGTTTGACACTGTCTTGATTAGTATAGTTTTATAGTAAGTTTTGAAATGGGGAAGTGTGATTCCATCCAATTTTCTTCTTTTTCAAGATGGCTTTGGCTTTCTGAGTACCTTGCATTTCCACATAAATTTTAGAATCCACTTGTCGAGGCATGCAAAAAAAGCAGCTAGAACTTTGATAGGAATTACATTCAATCTGTAGATCAATTTGGGGAGTATTGGTGTCTTCACAATATTAAGTCTTCCAATCCATGAACATGGGATTTATTTTTATTTAAGTTTTCTTTAATCTCTTTTGAAGTTGTTTTGTAATTTTCATAGGATAAGTTTTGTACTTTTTTTGTTAAATTTTTTCCTAAGTATTTTATTATTTTTGATGCTGTGTTAAATGGACTTGTTTTACTGATTTCATTTTTGGATTATTCATTTCAGATGTATGGAAATACAAATGAGTTTAGTACATTGATTATGAATATTGATCCTTTGCTGAATTCATTTTGTAGATGTAATTGTGTGTGTGTGCATATATGTATTCTTCAAGATTTTCTATATACAAGATCATGTCATCTGAGGATAAAGATAATTTTGCTCCTTTTTTCCAATCTGAATATCTTTTATTTTATATTTTGTCTAAATGTTCTATTGAACAGTAGTTGAATCAGAGTGGTGAATATGGGTAGCCTTGTCTTATTCTGATCTCGTGGGGAAAGCATCCAATCTTTCAGCATTAAACATGATGTTAGCTCTGGCTTTTTCATAGATGCCACTTATCAGGTCGTGGAAGTTCCCTTTTATTTCTACTTTCTTGGTGTTTTTATCTTGAAAGTGTGCTGGATTTTGTCTAATGCTTTTTCTGTGTGTTTTGACATGATCATGCAGCTTTTGTTCTTTATTCTACTGAATGATGTACTGTATTAAATTCTCTTTAAATATTAACCCAATCTTACATTCCCAGGATAAATCCTCTTTAATCATTATGTATTAATGTGATAGGTTGCTGGATTCAGTTTGCTGGTATTTTATTGAGGATTTTTGTGTTTATGTTCATAACAGCTATTGATCTTTGGTTTTATTTTCTTGTGATGTCTCTGTGTAGTTTTAGTATCAAGGTCATCCTGCCCTCATAGAGTGAGTTGGGAAGTGATCAGTCCTCTTCTATCTTTTTGGAAATTTTTGAAATTTTGATAGCTATTCTTAAAAAGTTTTATAGAATTTCCCATGAAGCCCTCTGGATCTGGGATTTTTCTTGTGGGAATTTTTTTTAGATTACTAATTTAATAACTTTGTCTATTCAGATGTTTTTTCCTTCATAAGTCAGTTTTGTTAGCTTGTGTCCCTCTAGAAATTATTCCATTTCTTCTAAGTTATCTAGTTTCTTGGCACATAATTTTTCGTAGTATTTCCTTATGGTCCTTTTCCTTTCTGCAGTGTTACCAGTAGTGAGGTACTCTTTTTTATTCCTGATTTTAGTAGTTTGAGACTTCTCTGTTTTTTCTTTCTTGGTCAGTCTAACTAAAGTTTTGTTAATTTTGTTGATCATTACTGTTGTTGGTTTCATTGATTTTTCTTAGTTTTCCACTCTTCTTCATTTCTGGTTCTCTTCAGCTCTTCCTGTGGATTTGAGTTACTATCTGGTGTCGTTTACTTACTTCAATATAATTTTGTCTAGTTCTAGATCCCTGAGGAATCGCCACACTGACTTCCACAAGGGTTGAACTAGTTTACAGTCCCACCAACAGTGTAAAAGTGTTCCTATTTCTCCACATCCTCTCCAGCACGTGTTGTTTCCTGACTTTTTAATGATTGCCATTCTAACTGGTGTGAGATGGTATTTCATTGTGGTTTTGATTTGCATTTCTCTGATGGCCAGTGATGGTGAGCATTTTTTCATGTGTTTTGTGGCTGCATAAATGTCTTCTTTTGAGAAGTGTCTGTTCATGTCCTTCACCCACTTTTTGATGGGGTTGTTTGTTTTTTTCTTGTAAATTTGTTTGAGTTCATTGTAGATTCTGGATATTAGCCCTTTGTCAGATGAGTAGGTTGCAAAAATTTTCTCCCATTCTGTAGGTTGCCTGTTCACTCTGATGGTAGTTTCTTTTGCTGTGAAGAAGCTCTTTAGTTTAATTAGATCCCATTTGTCAATTTTGGCTTTTGTTGCCATTGCTTTTGGTGTTTTAGACATGAAGTCCTTGCCCATGCCTATGTCCTGAAAGGTATTGCCTAGGTTTTCTTCTAGGGTTTTTATGGTTTTAGGTCTAACATTTAAGTCTTTAATCCATCTTGAATTAATTTTTGTATAAGGTGTAAGGACCCAGCCCTCCCATTACTGGGTATATACCCAAAGGATTATAAATCATGCTGCTATAAAGACACATGCACACGTATGTTTATTGCGGCACTATTCACAATAGAAAAGACTTGGAACCAACCCAAATGTCCAACAATGATAGACTGGATTAAGAAAATGTGGCACATATACACCATGGAATACTATGCAGCCATAAAAAATGATGAGTTCATGTCCTTTGTAGGGACATGGCTGAAACTGGAAATCATCATTCTCAGTAAACTATCACAAGAACAAAAAACCAAACACCGCATATTCTCGCTCATAGGTGGGAATTGAACAATGAGAACACATGGACACAGGAAGGGGAACATTACACTCTGGGGACTGTTGTGGGGTGGGGGGAAGGGGGAGGGATAGCTTTAGGAGATATACCTAATGCTAAATGACGAGTTAATGGGTGCAGCACACCAGCATGGCACATGTATACATATGTAACTAACCTGCACATTGTGCACATGTACCCTAAAACTTAAAGTATAATAATAATAATAATAATAAATATATATGTATAATTTTGTCCCCACTCACATCCTTTGTGCTGTTATTTTCAAAAATATTACATTTCTATATGTGGTAGGCCAAATAAAACTATTATGTACCTTTTATTTATACAATTGTATTTATAATCAATGATGAGAAGAAAGGAAAAGAAATAGGCACTTATACTGTCTTTTAAAAATTACCTACTTTGTCACCTTTACTGTCACTTTATTTCATGTGGATTCAGATTACTCTGAGGAGTCACTTGTTTTCATCCTGAAGAATTTCCATTAATATTTCTTGTGAGGTGGTATGCTAAGCCACAAATTGTCTGTTTCAGTTTGCCTTCCTTTTGCTTTCATTTTTGAAAGAGACTTTGGCTGGGTATAAGATTCTTGGTGGGTAATTTCCCCCCCAGTACTTTGAATATGTTATACCACTGCCTTTTGACTTTCATTATTTCTGTTGAGGTATTAGCCATTAATCACATTTGGGTTCCTTTGTGCATGATGAGACTTTTTTTTTCCTTTTGCTGGTTTCAATATATAGCTTTGTTTGTGTCTTTTAACATTTAAATTTTAAATGATTGTCTTTGCTAATTTTGACTAGCTTAATACATGTCTCTTTGGGGAGAGCTTTCCCCTACACATTCTGTCAACTCTTGATCACTTGTTTTGGAACTTTCTATTTAATTTTAAAGTTTCACTAGACTCTAAATAGTTTCATTGCCTCTAAGCCAGGCTTTCTGTTGGCTGTCTCCATGTCCCACAGATAAAGTTGATTCATGTCATTCGGATTGTGTCAGTCTCTTTTTTAATGATCGTAATGACTACGCTCGTCCTCATATCCAGTTCACACTTTCCAATATACTCACTGACTGGCTCCCTATGTAAAAGCTCTCATATCGTATTTGCATCCTAGTTTGGACTGTTCTAGATAAATTTAACCTTCATACCAAAATGTCGCTCTGCATTACTTACTCTCATATATTAATCAATTTTACAAAATATTTTATTTCTGAGATTATTTATACCTTTATATTCTCTTTAGGAAAAAATTATCTTCTCAATACTACAATACCAAATATTTTCAAAATTCTCAGTATTAATTTCTTTTATATTTTAATATACTGATTAGTATTTTAGGTTTAAATTTTTACTATACCATAAACCTCATAACTGTATTATTGTCTTTAAATTGAATAAATTTATAAATGTCTTACATATTGAAATTTTCTTTTACTAAATTAGTCATTCACATTGTTTCTTTTGTTTTACTCTCCATATTTCAAAACTTCAAAATGATCAGATGATGACATATAGTGGAAGATAAGAGCAAAGATATGAGAGCAAAGATTACTTTAAGAGTTAACTTATTTGCTTGTACAGCCCTCAAACATTCCAGTGTTGATGAAATGTGGGCACATGATGGTGGTTTTAACTTCAGTTTTCTTTATCATAGTTAATTCAAAAAAGAGAGATTCAGCAAAGCCAAAGGCTGCAAATTTACTTGCAGAATAATCTGAAACAAAGTGAGGAACTATTAATAATAGAGCTTGACAAGTTAATTCTTGGAATTATTTTAAAAATTGAATCTCCTTCCCCTTTCTCTGGCTTGTCCTTGGGGACAAAGCATTCCTGTCAGAGTCAATTTATGTGGCCAAACACTCCACTCCTACATATCCACACTCTACACGCCAAAAGATGGAAATCATATCAATGTTTCCTAACCCAAGAAGACCAAAGCCAATAGGCACATTCTGGTTGTTGTTGTTGTTTTTTTTTTTTTTTTTTTTTTAGAAGAGAATATATCTCCTTCTGGAAATAGAAGAGAATGCTGGAATTATAAATAGAGTTCAATATTCCAGAGATTTCCCCTTGGTGCAGGAACAGCTTGTATATATCTTGGAAGAGTCCTAATTTCTGAGTTCTGTGACACATGGTGAAACAAAGTACTCATCTGATAGTCCATTAATACCAACCACTCCTGCTATACTTGAAATACAAACCAGATGACCATGGTTAGCTTTAGTCATGGCAGGAAGGAAGGCCTTACAAGTCTGGAAGGTATAAATGCATTTTGTCAATATTTCATTTATTTATTACATTTGCTTCATAAGTATTTGATGAATTTACTAATTTAACAAATATTTATTTAACACCATAATGTGTTAAATTCTGTGGTGTAGAAAAGTAGGTACCATATAATCATTGTTTTCAATGAGATTAGAGGTTATTATCTATTAATCTATATTATTCGATTTCTTTTTCTTTTGAGGTAAACTATACTAATTGAATCAAATGAACATTTTATATTTGTGGTTGGCTAAAAATCTTAAAACCTAGTTTTTCTGGTATGCTGAACTTTTCCATGTAGTTTTTAGCAATTTATATTAAAATTTAATTGCATTTACCTTCCTGGCTTTACCCTAAACAAGATTTGCCCTTGCCCTGATGGTTGGCAGAATGGGAGGAATTGTTTAAGGAAAAGTGAATTTCAGTGCAAGCTAAACACACCCAGGTAAGTAAAGCACTACCATATCTTAGATCTATTCTTATTTTAGCACTCCTTTTCTCATTCACTATGTAAATCCAAGTTTCTAATATCATTATCTTGTTGGCTGTGTTATTCTACTGGTTCTCTTATAAATGATTTCAACCTAACCTTGACAATGCTCATGATCTATTTCTGTGAGATTTGCAATGTTAACATTGTCAGAATTTGGTATTTATAGTTTTGGAGAGTGCCAAGATGTGCTCACCTACAAGGGGCCAGTAGAACAGAAAGCAGACACTGGATCAAAGCATGACACATTTGTTTTTGAGATATTCTTTATCTCAGTAACCTTGTCCCAGAGCTGATGAACTAATTGGCAAGTTTCTGCTTAGATGTGAACAATTGGCCTCTTTTGACATTTCCTGTCCAAACGTGGTGGCAATTTATACATCTGTGTCTTATAGTTGTAACATCTTTGTCTTTCAAAAATTAAATTCTTGTTGCATCAGTCATGACTGTAGACTAGTTAGAAATGACAAGAGCTGGTTATTGTCTTTCAGCACAAAAGTGTGAAAGATCTGGCCAGATGCCCAGAGAACATCTCAGTGACTGTCTGGTAGACCCAGTTAGGTTTAAGGACAGGAAGCCTAGGTATGGAGGCCCAGCAGTGGCACCACTATTGATATCTAAAAGTTTATGAAACTTTCAAGAAAATGAAGCTGAGAAATGGAGTTGAAGGTGAGTGTCAGTGCTACCTTGGTAAGAAATCCCATGGCTGGGGACAGTGAAACTCCCCAGAGTAAGGGAGAGAAAGCATTGACCTACAATAGTTTGTCATACAGCTGAACACTGGTGAAATTAAAAAAAACAATGATGACGGTGGGAAGTTACCTGTTCACAGGGATGTAGCCACTTCTAGGAGTTTCGATTTTTGAGACAGAGTCTCTCTCTGTCACCTAGGCTGGAGTGCAGTGGTGTGATCTCAGCTCACTGCAACCTCTGCCTCCCAGGTTCAAGCCATTCTCGTGACTCAGCCTCCCTAGTAGCTGGGATTACAGGCACGCACCACCATGCCTGGCTTATTTTTGTATTTTTTACAGAGATGGGGTTTTGCCATGTTGGTGAGGCTGGTCTCGAACTCTTGGGCTCAAGTGATCCACCTGCCTTGGCCTCCCAAAGTGCTGGGATTACAAGCGTGAGCCAACGTACCCAGCCTAGGAATTCAGTTTTGTTTGCTTTTCTCTATCAACTTTTTTTTTTCTGCAACGTTTCTGTATGTGTATTTACTTTTGGCTATGGCTGAATTTGCGGCTAGCTTCTCGTGTGTTCAGTTGAGAAAAGTTCTCCCTCCTAGAGGGAAAAGGAATAGGTAATGACAAGGGTCTGTTTGAATTTGCAGCCCTATGTACCAGTGGAGCACTTTTTTAGGACATTCTAGAAGATGAATTGCTCATAGGGACCCATACCTAGTGCTCGCTAGATGTATATCTATTATTAAAGGAAAGAAAAAAGAATATAATTGTGTTGAATCAGCAATTAGTTGCCAAAAATGTATTTTACCTTTTGTAAAATATTTTTAGTGCCTGAGAAATTAATAGAAAATTACATATGGATCTAGGTTTGCACATTATTCCTAATCAAAGTAAATCTGTGAACAAATCAGATTTGTTTGCTAAACAGCTATATTCTGTTAAACAGGATTTCCTGATTTTATCACATGTGGGATGTAATGAAAACAAACATCAGATTTGCCTGATTTCATTTTATTGCATTTATGTAAGACTTTTTTTTTTCATGGAAAAGTCAAATTAATAAACTTTCTAAATTTTTCAATACTGGTTTATGGGTCAGACAGATTATCTCTGTTTCCACAAAACATTTCTGGTTACAAAGAATACAAATATGCATACAGTTAAATTGAACTATAATGAATGATGACTTTACTATCAAAAAAAGATTGATGTTTTTGAACTTTAGTGTTGCAAGTTGCTTTCACTTAGTTACTGCACTTGCATTGCCTTTTATAATTTTTCAATGTCATCCCTTTGACCACCTTTTAATATCACCAGTGATTGTATTGCTCTGTAGTGTAACTTAAATGGCTTGAATATTTTAGGATAATATTAATTTGGATAAATTTATGAGAAATTTTTGGTTACCAATACAATTAAAAAAATTTAAATTCATAGAGAAAATGTATTGAGTCACTCAGCACCATTTTGACTTGTTTTTTTTGTAAAGCTTCAATTGAGATAGTAAATTCAATGTAGTATACACCTTAACTTTTAATATGATAAAGTTGTTTATATTTTAAAGTGATCATTGAAAGCTAAAAGTGATATAGTTACATAGTGATACTTTTTTTGTGTGTGTTTAAGCTCATATACACATATAAGAGCATATTAAAACAAATGAACAAAAGAAACTTAAGTATGATAAAGATGATGGACCTGGTAGCTTAAAATCTCTTGGAATATTCCAGTCTGTTGTAAACAAGAGGTATTGGAAGGCTATTTTTGACCTTTGTGTAGTCTGCCCAGAGAGCATGCATTCTTATCTTGTCAAAATATTCTTACTCTGAGCACTTGAGCCCTAATTAACTTTTTGTTAAATCAAATAACCAAAACTTGCCACATCTGAAAGATCTAAAATCCTTTAATAATTATACTGTGATGTGCTGTTAGGTGTATTTAAAAATCAAAACAAAACTATTGTCACTCTGGCTCTTAAGGCAGCCAATTACAGCTATTCCACAGTTTTTGTTTAGAAAAATAAGTCTATAGAGGTGTTTTTGCATTCAAAGTCACCTTTGGTACTTCTTAGGTGACCAAATCACCCATGGTCTGTTCCCTTGGCCTGATTTCATGACACGGCAATTAGCAGCAGCAGGGTGGCTAGAGAAAATGAGGTACATTGGGTATGCTCCACATTTCTTAATTAGCTGAACCCTATTTAGGACCTGCCCTGAGAAAATGTGGCAAAAAATTGTCAACTCCAAAAGAGAAACTCAACATTTTCTTGGATGAATTCATTAATACAAATATATTTAACCAGAGATTGCATACTTGCCAGGACAGTTAGAAAGACCCTGAGGATTTGTCAGTGCTCTTGCTATAATAAGTAACCAAATTCTTATAAAATAATTATGTCTTACACCCCAATACCAGTTTTTATTTTCTTAATTTAGTATTTTTGGTTATTGAAATGAATTAACTAGAGCCATTCAGTTTTGTCATCAGTAGGTAATTTCTAGTCTTCCTGTTCTTGCCTGGAAGCTTCTAATACTACAAACCGGAAACTGTGCCTTGTCAAGACAGCCCAGAAGGACACACTCAGAGTCGCAGTGTGGTCTGGACCGTGCCAAGGATGGACTCATTGGAATGGGCTTCCCAGTGTGAGCTGACGTTGCCACAGTGAGGAGGCCCCTGCAAGGTCATGTCTGGAGCTGAGCCAGGTCCACAGAACCTGTTTAGTCCGGGAGTAGATGGCTATGTGAAAGCAGGCCCTGACCAGCATCAGGCAGAACAGAATTAATGGTATATGTCTGGGTCATAGCATCAGTGAGGGAAATTTAATGTGGTCAAAGTTCTGTTTTCTGATGGGCATGTGAGCAAGCCCTTTTTCCTTCTTGATGTGTTTCCAGTTCTCTCTTCAGGAAGCTAATGCAAAGTGGAATGAAACTTTTTGAATGCTATCTTAATTCAGGGAAAAATATCTTATGGGGATCTTCATTTAGATTATAAACTAAGTGAAGATTTGAAGGAATGTAAGGATGATAATAATTTTAGTACTTGAAATTCAGATAAATGTTTTCACAATAGGTTAAGCTTAGAAAAATGTGTGGAATGAAATTTAACTTATTCTAATCATTGTACATTCATATACAATCAAACTAATTTTACAGATAATATGAAAGCTATTAATTGCCCTTGTGCACAGACCTACTGATGGCAGTGGGTAGATTCTATTACAATGGCTTACTGAGATCCTTCATCTTTCATGGTGATGTGCCTATCTATGCATGTTCAGTAAGAGCCAGGCCTTCTTTTTCCAGGATATAATGAATAGCTTGATAATGCAACCAGAGCACAGGTGTGCCCCGTTTAAGAATAAGTTTAATTTAATCATGTATGACAAGCCTATTCTTTAGGGATGATGGTTGCTGTTCATATATTGAACCAGCTGCCTCCTCAGGAAATTGAACTGATACCTGCTTTATGGGTCACAAGTCCCCTTCCAGCCTTACAGGTATTAAGGGAGGTCACTTCCTGGTAGACCAGGAGCCTTGGCAGGTTTGGGAGACCTCAAGAAAAAAAAACAAATCTCTCACTAGAAGAACTGCAGTACAATTTCTCCCCAGCAGTACTGCAGGCAGCACCCGGTGGAGATACATTTATTGGGTTTGGTCTCATAGCCTTGGAATAGATGAGCTAGTAAGAGCAGTAGAACAAAATTTTAAAAATCTCTCTAATTCTTGAGATGAATCAAGATTCTTTCCATCATCTTCAGATGGAAGTTGATTTCCTTGTTTCAGTGGTTGCTCAGTATCATCTGTCTCTAGGTTTGCTGACACACAACCAGAAGGCTTATGTGTGTTTATTAATAGCTCTTACCACACTACCTATGGAGCTGATTCAAGGCAAACAACAGAGCACATACACAACATAAAGATACCAGTTCAGAGGCTACATGAAGCCTAAAGAATGAGAAGGAGCTACTATGTGAGTGAGGAGAAAGAATATTCCTGTTGGAGAGAGAACAGCTTGTGCAAAAACCCTCAGATGGGAAAGAGCTTGATGTTCTCTGGAGTTTAATCAGGATCCTTGGCATGTAGAAAATTAGCAGAAAGTAGCCGGCCGTGGTGACTCATGCCTGTAATCCCAGCACTTTTGGAGGCCGAGGCGGGCGGATCACAAGGTCAAGAGATAGAGACCATCCTGGCCAACAAGGTGAAACCCCGTCTCTACTGAAAATACAAAAAATTAGCTGGGCGTGGTGGTGCGTGCCTGTAGTCCCAGCTACTCGGCAGGTTGAGGCAGGAGAATGGCGTGAACCCGGGAGGCGGAGCTTGCAGTGAGCCGAGATCGCACTACTGCACTCCAGCCTGGGTGACAGAACGAGAATCCATCTCAAAAAAAAAAAAAAAAAAAAAAGTTAGCAGAAAGTAGAGAGAATGAGAGGTGAGGGACAGACAAGGGAGGCCATGACAGGCAATTATATATTACTCTAAGTGCATTTGGAAGTCTCAATATTTTTGAGCTGTGGAGTGAGATGATTATTGATGAATCTGTTGAAAAGGTCACCTTACTCCCATATAAAGATGGGTTGGGCTGGGCGTGGTGGCTCACACCTGTAATCCCACTTTGGGAGGCCGAGGCGGGCAGATCACGAGGTCAGGAGGTCGAGACCATCCTGGCTAATACGGTGAAACCCTGTCTCTACTAAACATACAGAAAATATTAGCCGGGCGTGGTGGCGGGTGCCTGTACTCCCAGCTACTCAGGAGGCTGAGGCAGGAGAACCACCTGAACCTGGGAGATGGAGCTTGCAGTGAGCCAAGATCCCTCCACTGCACTCCAGCCTAGGTGATAGAGCAAGACTCCGTCTCAAAAAAAAAAAAAAAAAAAAAAAAAGATGGGTTGGAAGTCACCAGTGTTGAGGGTGGAAGGCCCTGAGGAGCTGTTGGTGAGAGATGAGGATGGCTTGATCCAGGGGCTGGCAGCAGAAAGGAGAGACATGCACTAGGGCATGTTGTGCAGGGACAGCCAAGGTTGCTGGTGTTGAGGGAAGGGGAGGAATCAGGATGATTTATAGATTTGTGATGTGATTGTAATGGATGCACCCTAGCTCCATTTAACAAGATGACATTTCCCCTTACTGAAGGAAATGTTTGGGGTAGGGTGGTACAGGGAAGGAAATCAATGGTTTTCACAAATGTTTCTGGAAAACGTATTATACGGCAAGCACTGTGGTAAGTGCTCAAGGAATATTGGTTAAAATAGGTTAGTGGGGGTTCCCATTATCTTCCCAGTGACCAAGGAAGAAGACCAAGGAAATAGTTCTGAGTTCCATGGGGAGTGGTATAAAAGTGTACAGTGGAAAGAGGGAGGAATCAGGAGACATGTAAAGGAAGCCCATTCCAAGGTCCTATTTTTGGAGACACAGAGAACTAGGGCTATACCTGTCCCTACTTCCCCATGTCTCCCAATGCCCTGGTTTCAGCACCTGTTCCCCCCACAGGCCCCATTTGCCGCTGATCCCTGTTCATTCCCTGGCAGCATCAAGTATGAACACTCTTAGTGGAAACATCTCTGGTAACTCTTCTTTCCTTTAGCCTCTACCCACT
Organism: Pongo abelii; assembly: GCF_028885655.2. Classification (NCBI taxonomy): domain Eukaryota; kingdom Metazoa; phylum Chordata; class Mammalia; order Primates; family Hominidae; genus Pongo; species Pongo abelii. Next base: position 71,113,892 of record NC_071992.2, read on the forward strand.
TTCTAGAGTTGCACTGACCAAGGAGGTAGCCTCTAGGCATATGTGGCTGTTTAAATATGCATTTAAGGTTGGGTGCGGTGGCTCACAGCTGTAATCCCAGCACTTAGGGAGGCCAAGGCAGGTGGATCACCTGAGGTCAGGAGTTCGAGACCAGCCTGGCCAACATGGTGAAACCCCCATCTCTCCTAAAAATACAAAAATTAGCTGGGCATGGTGGCGGGTGCCTGTAGTCCCAGCTACTCAGGAGGCTGAGGCAGGAGAATCGCTTGAACCCAGGAGATAGAAGTTGCAGTGAGATGAGATTGTGCCACTGCACTCCAGCCTGGGTGACAGAGTGAGACTCTGTCTCAATAAATAAATAAATAAATTATGCATTTCAATAGATTATATGATATAAAGTTAAAAGTTTAGTGCTCAATCCCATTAATCACACTTCCAGTGCTCAGTAGTCACAGATGACTAGAGGCTTTCATATCGGGAAGCACAGATGAAGGCCATTTCCCCCATCAAAGACAGCTCTACTGGGCAGCATTGTGTAAACCACTCCAGGCTTCAGGAAAGACACTCCTGAGTCATGAATTCACTCATTCTTTTTCTGTAATTTTTCCCTCCTCTATACTTGTTCCTTCTGTAAGCATGGGCCACCATTTACCAGTTGCCTGACCTTGGGGAATTCATTTAAATACTTTGGGCCTCAGTTTCCTTATTTGTAAAATGAGAGTGAAAATGGCATCATGGTTGCAAGTACTCAATAAATGGTGGTGATTGTGATTCATCCCCCACTTAATTCCTCTATTAGAATGCCCAGTTCTGCATGCCCATAAACCACCACTCTAAAAATAGCCCCGTCACTGCACAAGTTCCTTTTGCACTCATGGCCAAATTAAATCCCTCTTGTATAATTGCTGTCACTCTCAGTTTGTATTTAGGTGGGAAGATTTCTGACAGCCTAATAAGTCTTGGGAACAAACTGCAGAGGGTAGAGGGAAAGAAATTTCTCTGATAATTTGGAAGAAAACAAGACCAGGAAAAGCACAGCAGATAAACCCTGCAAGGATTGAGACCCCACATCTTTCAATGGAAAATCCCCAAATGGTATGTTTATAAAGAAATGCATGAACAAGTGTTTATAGGACTGCATGGAATTTTCGTACTCACCAACAAAATAAAATGATAAAGAAAGAGGTTTACCCAGAAATGAGAGATGGCATATACAAGAAAGGATTTTTCCACCATGTGATCTGGAATACCGAGGAAGGGCTTTCCCGTGACTAAGCCAGCATTGTTAATGAGGATGGTCACGTCACCAACTTCTTTCCTGACCTGGTCAGAGGGAGGCAAGCATTGGTTCAATTGAGGCATTGCATTTTGACATTTATTTTCTCAAGTTGCGATTTTTTTTTTTTCTCATTTTCTTCATGTAGTTTCTCTGAAGCTAGATTTTTTTTTTTTTTTTTTGAGACAGAGTCTCACTCTGTCGCCCAGGCTGGAGTGCAGTGGCGCAATCTCGGCTCACTGCAAGCTCCGCCTCCTGGGCTCACACCATTCTCCTGCCTCAGCCTCCCGAGTAGCTGGAACTACAGGCGCCCGCCACCACGCCCAGCTAATTTTTTTGTACTTTTAGTAGAGACGGAGTTTCACCGTGTTAGCCAGGATGGTGTCTGTCTCCTGACCTTGTGATCCGCCCGCCTCAGCCTCCTAAAGTGGTGGGATTACAGGCGTGAGCAACCGCGCCCTGTCGAAGCTAGATATTTTTATCTTGCATGTAGAAATTCTTCAGCTTTAAAGTAACTGTATGACAAAGTATCTTAAAAAAAAAAAACAGATTTAGCCAGATTCTGGATTTTTTGTGTGGAGACGACCTGCAGCATATTTTCCTCACCTCCCATTTCTGTTACCTGACTGCCCGTTCCCGGGTCACTAATGGCAGTGGAGTCTGAGTGACACTGCCTCCCTACATGTCTCAGGACGGCTCCCTTCAGATGGCCTTCAGGTTTTCCCGCAGCACATCAGCAGGTGTCTGACGCCTACTTCTGTGGGCGTCATCTCCCCTATTTCTCTTTGAGGAGGAAGGCAAGACATATCTCATCCCCTCAAGCCGGATGAGTTTTCGGCATGAACACATCCTAAACATGGATGCCTTTGATCCGCTGCCGATGGACTTCCATGTTTCTGTGCTCTTCTATCCAATGGACCCCGTAGAATCGAATTACTGTCTGTGACTGATGTTGCCTTGAGTTCCTCAGCTGTGCCACTATTGTGCCTCCTAAGTCCTCATTTTCCTTCACCCTTCCCTCCTAAATTGCCCGCCTCATCTGCCGGCACAAACCCCAATATACCACAAGCACTGATCGGAGAAGAGTATGCTCCAGGAAACACCTGAGGGACTGGTTTCCTCTCTTCACCATTTTGACTCACATTATTATGACTTTGTAGGTGACATTGAGAAAGCTGACCCAATGGCAGACCATGAAGTATATTTAAACAGCAATTAAGACTTTCCTCCCCTGAACTGGATCTCTCAGCTGATACAACTATCTGTTTCTTTGTTTCTAAACAAGGAGCACTACCTGTCCTGACTTTGTTTTCTAATTCCTGGTCCATGCACTGCTAGTTGAGCCTGCCAGATAACACGATTTGGAGAATAAGGTAAATATTGCTGCTGATGTAGTAGATTGGAATGAGCTAGGAAAGGAATACTTAATACTGCTGAGCTGATGCTGGGCTGAGGAATTAGACTCCTCTGCTAGGGAGAGAGGCAGGGCAGAGGCAAACATCCACAGGAGACTAACTTTTAAAGAAGGGCATCCCATTGGCTTGGTGAAGCAATCAGTGTGAGCAAGTGCTCAAGACCAATGAGGTGGTAACAGGGACCCAAGAAAGAGGTAGAATCTTCAGCTTAATACATTCCTGAACACTTAAGAAAAGCCCAGTGGCTGCTGTCATGCAGTTTAAGAAGCCTTGAGCCTTAGGGACAACAGGGACAAGAGAAATTTTATCTAGATCATGGGATTTAATTTTCACTGTAACTCCAAGAGGCAGTCTAGGGAGGCATCATCATCCTAGTATACAGATGAAGAAACAGGCTCTGAGAAATTAACATCTTGCCAAAAGACCCATAGCTTTTGAGAAGAGCAACAGTGATTCACACCCAATTTAAATACACACAAAAAAGCTGTTTCCCCCCAAATTTACTATGCTTTCTAGTCAAAATGATTATTGCTGTAACAAGCCAGTCTCATGTGTGTGCACATGCGCACACACACTCACACACATACAAATAAATATTAATCATTGATTGGACCTGGACATTTGAAAATAAATTGTGAATCTACTTATTTTAACAAAAGCAATTTATTAATATATTGGTTTTCTATGTTGGAGATGAGATTGTTACCTCAATCTAATTTTGGGAAGTTAATTACTATGCACCTTTAGAATGCTGTTATTGCTATTCACCTTTCCACAAATTTCAAGGAATCTGGTAAAGCCTGTGGTTTGTTGAAAGTCTTGAAGTACAACCCTAGTATTTAGGTTTCTTGGAAGTTGCTACATAATTGAAATAATACAAAAAACGCACATAAAGTAGTTGGCTGAGAAAAATTCTATTCATAGGAGTGCGGAAAAGAACATTTTAGTGTGAAAAGATAATTTTAGGTTAAAGTTTTAGTCTGGTTTCTACTAAGTAACAAGAAAATGTTGACCAAGAAGGAAAGATTTGTTAGGGGTTGGCAGTGGCGGAAGAAGGCAGGAGATTACAATACTTTTGATCAAAGAAAGAGGATTATGAAGGGGTCTTTTGATTATGCACATACTGTTGATGTCCCTTTGGGGATGCAGCATGGGGTCTGACCTAGGTGATGGGATCCCTCACTTGTCTGCTCTGTGGCCTGGGTAAGTTCCTTAAACTCTCTCTGACTCTGCTCCATCACTAGTAAAATGGAGAAAATGATAGTACCTACTTCATTGTGAAGATTATATGGGATAATACTTTGGAAGAAAACACTTTTTCCAGGGTCCTGATCTGACTAGTTAGTGGTACCGGGACTGGAGCTCTGTTAGACTACTTCCCAAGCTCATCCCGAATATATTCATCTACTAACTTTTCCAGCCATGTGTCTTTCCCTTTTACAAATGAGGACTAACTTTGATTCCACTTGCTTTGTACTAAAATATGCCTAAGGATCTACAATACAATACTTGCATTAGCTCATGATGAATTATAAAGAACAAATCCTATGGGACCACCAAATAAAGAAGAAGACAATAGAAAATGAAGGTCAAGGGTGAAGAGTGTGCTTCAGAAAGTTAAGTGTCACAAAGTAGGACTCAATCAATATTTTTTGAATGGATCAATAAGTGAATTCCATATATAGAGCTTAGATTGATTGTCAAAGGGATGGAAAATCCCTTGGAGATTCTGTTATCAAAGTGTTTGCACCCCTTTGGGCCATAGCATAATGGATAAGAGAACAGACTTTGGCTTCAACCTGCCTGGGTTGGAATCTTGGCTAATCATTAGTTTTATAATCTTGGGCAAATTACATATTCATTCCGTTCCTCAGTTTTCTCATTTGTAAGTGGGGATGATGATAATTATGTATACCTAAGAAGGTGATATTGTGTTGATTAAATGAGTTGTGATGTGTGTAATGTGCTTAGAATAGTAACTATTTGTAATATAGTGGGCTTTTGGTTTTTTTCTAGTGCTGTCTTGACCAATTTGAGGCCATGGCTAGAGGCTGATCAGTTCCCCTTCCTGAGCAGCCAGTTAAGTCCCCATATCCAAACACTTCACTTATTGAGTCCTCACACTCTGGGCTGCTCTATGCCCACCCCAGTTACACAAGGGCCAGGTGCCAGACAACCAGGGGCAGCCTCCATGCCCTAGAGCCCCCTGAAGTTATTCAAATTAACCAGTCCTGAACATGCTTACCCTGCCTTGCCCATTCCTTCCTGAGGAAAACACATAAAGACCCCACCACTGGCCCGACCTCCCTGCTTCATGAGTGACCCCAGTGCTCCCCTTCATGGTCCTGCAGGCTGTGCTGTGTTCGCCCCCGGGGACTGTAAGCAAAACAAAATGGAAATGCTCGATTCTGTTTCTTTCTCTCCATCTGCGTCTGGCCTCACCACACCATGCTCGAGGTAACATGGCTGAAACGCTACTCAAAAGCTGACCCATTGCTGTTAGGGTACCTGCTAGCTACGTAACAGATGGTAGCTGCAATTTAGAGTATTTGTCAATATTTAATGTGGAGTTAGAACAAATATCAACAGGCTAAGTCTAAGAGGAAATTTGATCTAAAATATGCTAAATGCATATTTATATTTATTTTTATTTTTGTTTTTACTGTATATTTCATATATAGCCTCAGTACATGATGATAATGGATATGATGCATTAGAATCACAAACCACTGGCCCGGTGTGCTGTTGCACGCCTGTCATCCCAGCACTTTGGGAGGCCAAGGTGGGTGGATCACTTGAGCTCAGGAGTTCAAGACCAGCCTGGCCAACATGGTGAAAACCCATCTCTACTAAAAACAATATATAAAAATTAGCTGGGCATGGTGGTGTGGGCCTGTAATCCCAGCTACTGAGGCAGGAGAATTGCATGAACCCGGGAGATGGAGGTTGCAGTGAGCTGAGATGGGCGCCACTGCACTCCAGCCTGGGCAACAGAGCAAGATTATGTCTCAAAAAAAAAAAAAAAAAAAGAATCACAAAACATAGAAAGTTAAGTTAAAGCTGGATATGATCTTAAAGATCATTTGGTTCAATCCTTTTGTTTTACAGATGAAGAAACAGGGGCCTAGAGAGGGCCAGTAACTTGTTAAACATTGCACAACCAATGAGCTGCAAAGCCAGGAGGAGGCCCCTTTTCCACCACCTCCTGCCGGTGAATGAGTTCCCCGGAAACATAGCTGGGCAGCGCTGGGCTCAGGCTTCTCAGATTCCCACTTGCCTTGTTTACACTGTTCTCCCTTTTGGAGGTTACATAGTCTGATTTCTGACATGCAGAGTCAAGCAGGAAACACATAGAGAGCTTGAGGGAAATTTATGACAAACTTCTGTCTGTAAAAGTGCATACAAGATGCAATATTTTCTTTGGGAACAGAAGCAGGGAACACCAGTCAGCTTACCTGATCAGCAACTCTGTAGACCTCTTGTCTGTTGCTACAGTCACATGCATAGGGAAACACCTTCTTACCACACTTTTCTTTGGCCAGTCTGCACGTTTCCATATTGCCTTCTTGATTAACATCCCATAGAACTAAAATGGCTCCAAACCTGGCAAAATGTATAGCCAATTGCCTCCCAAGTCCACATCCAGCTCCCATTATAAGTACAATCTCTCCAGCAACATTCTTTTTCTTCTTGGGAATTATCTTGTAAACCAAAGATTCCAAAAAGTAATATAGAAATTTTCCCAAAAGTACGGAGGTGTCTGCAATCACATCCATGTTTATTGACTGCAGAAAGGAATGTTCTAATAAGGAAAAACGTAAGTGATAAATCCATGCTACTACGGCAACTATTACAGTACACAGACAGCATTTTGCACAAGGAAATTTACCTTTGAGATTTACCTTTCATTCTCCAAAACATACAAATGAACAACAATTGACACAATTGTCAAACTTAAAATTTATATAAATAATGATTACGGAAATATTTTTCGTTAACAAGTACCTTTCCCTACAGGGCACTTTCTTACACTAATCTAATTTAACCCATAGGTAGGTCACAGATTACTAGGCCAGTTTTACAGGTAAAAGTATAAAATCTTTGAGCCTTGACTTGCCCAGTATTATTTGACTAGTAAACTAAGATGTTGGAAGTACATCAAGTGCTCTCAGGGTTGCAGAACAGTTAAGTGGTGCCACTACAATCCCACAAAGGACTTAGACCCAGGGTTGTGTGACAGGGAGTCTCGTTTTCAGTGGGATAGTGAAGACACCAAGAAAAATGGGCAGTGAGGATTGCATTTGAGTTTTAGCTAGAAGGCTGCCTCCAAGACAGAACAAGGAGAAAGGGTATTACAGCTGCCCCTTGTTAACTTATTGAAAATGTTAACTATATTCTGAAAGGTATTATCCTTGGAAAATTTTAGGGACTTAAAGTGTTCACTCAGAGATTTCAAGCTTACAATCATCAAAAAGATTAAGCTATGAAAAATTCACTCTCTTCTCTAAGCTTACATAGACTTTTCCGATTCAAGCACAACCCCAGAAACATATAGTATATTACAATGATGAAACGAAGCTGTATCTTATCACCTATAAAAAAATACAGGTATTATGGAGAGGGCATTCTGGGCCACAGGATTTTTGTGTGGAGAACAAGAGAGAATTGGGACTTTCCTCATAACTTTTCTGTATAAGAAAGTTTGTTCTCAAGGTAGATGATTTATCTTGAAAGAAATTCAAGTAGCTTGCTATGAAAATCACTAAATTTCAGCAACATATTGTTATGCTTTGGGACCACTGTGAGGACAAGAGTTTTGACATTTCTTCAATCCTGAACTAATAGATCACACCCTTAGACCACTGAACGTGTTCAATTTTGGAATAAAAGAAAAAAGTACAAATAAGTCTTGATAGAGAGAGTGCCGGCCAGAAAAGACAATTGTTCCTATGCAGGTCCTGGGGCAGCTGTGGCAACCAGGCAGTTAGAAAAAAAAAATCGTGAAGCATTCCCATGAGCAAACGCTTAAGTGCTAAATGGCACCATGTGCTTATTTCATTCTCAGAATAGCCCTGTGGGGTAAATATGAGGCTTAGATGGGGACATAACTTGCTGAGGGTTGCACCATTTGTAGGTAGAAGTGGGATTTGAGCCCAGATTCTATGATTCCAGAACTCCTATTCTTTTGACTACTACACATGTAACTCCCCAAATGACTTCAGTTAACTAGGCCTTGAATCACAAGGATCGTCTTTCATTTTTCAGGCATGTACGGGGTGCTTCAGTTTGAAGAATAGGTCATAAGAATGGAGGAAGTATTAGTACCATGTTCACCCACATTGTGCAGGGTGGAATGAGTAGGATTCACTCTGGAGACGTGGACTCAACTGTTGGTCCTGCCACTGACTAGTTGAGGGCTTTGGGCAAGGTTTGCCTTTGTGAGCCTCTGTGTATTTGTCTGCGAAGTTGGCATGATATTTAACTCCCAGGAATGCTATACATTTTCAAATATCAAATGTAACAAAGCATTTTGTAAATTGTAAAATGCCATGCAAATATTAGCTTCTATCACTTCCACAGGAGCCTCTTTGATGATGACACTGAGTTTGCAGCCAGCTGGCCATAAAGATGCGAAACACGCAGGCATGGGAGGCTTTTCTCTACTGTTTAGTGTTGTGCCTCAGCTACGAAATTGCTGAGGAGGGCATGGGAGATGAGTTTGTTGACGGATGTAGGACCCCAGTGTGGGGCCAGGACAGGAATTCAGGCACATGTGTGTGGCACACACAAGCACGTTCCCTCCACTGTCTCTTGGCTTTCTCTCATGTCCTTAACCACCTCTTCTCCTCAACTTGCCAAAAGCCACGCTAGTGAACAACAATTAGAAAAGAGAAATAAAGAGACATTGGAGATGATCATAGAATGACTTCACACCACTATTTAGAAATTGCACTAAATCATGCTCAGAGAAACTCATTCTCAGCTGCAGACACTTAGAATGTTCTCTCAAGTGGCTAAATAAATGAATCTTATCTGCAGAAATGCTGCACTCTGGTAGCACGGGCGTCCTTACAGGGGCTGAAGCAAACACCACTCGTGTTGGTAGCTAAAAGCTTGCTCTTAAATAGCTTTGGGTTTACAATTCCTCCCACAACTTCTGAGATCTGTCTGTGTGCAAGATAAAGGAGTGTCAACCATGAGAATTTGCCTGGGCTTCACCTGTGTTTGTATTAGTGCAATATATGGCATACGGCCTGCACTTTCAACTCCCAAAGTGGCCTGGAGGAAAGGTGCGTCCTGTGAAGTAATTTATAGGCATAACACTGCCATTATATCAGGCTTCCCGTGGGTATCTTGAAATCTTTATTTCTACATTGAGGACACAAACACCTCCTTAGTTCTGTTAGGAAAATGTGAAACACAGTTGCAGCGTCATCTAAACAATTTGATTGTCAGGATTCAATATTTTCTCCCAATTTGTATTATGAAAACGTACGAATACAGAAAACTTTGGGAAATGGCACATAAATGTTCTAAGAACCCAGACTTGAACCAAACAGTCAAGCCAAACATTTTACCTTTTTTTTTCAACAGATTCATCAATAATCATCTCACTCCCCAGCTCAAAAATATTGACACTTCCAAATGCACTTAGAATAACATACAGTTGCCTGTCATGGCCTCCCTTATCTGTCCCTCACCTCTCATTCTCTCTACTTTCTGCTAGGTTTTTCTTTTTCTTTTTTTTTTTTTTTTTTTTTTGAGATGGAGTCTTGCTCTGTCACCTGGCTGGAGTGCAGTGGTGTGATCTCGGCTCACTGCAGCCTCCACCTCCTGGCTTCAAGCGATTCTCCTGCCTCAGCCTCCCGAGTAGCTGGGACTATAGGCGCATGCCACCACACCCAGCTAATTTTTTGTATTTTTAGTAGAGACGGGGTTTCATCATGTTGACCAGGATGGTCTCCATCTCTTGACTTCGTGATCTGCCCACCTTGGCCTCCCAAAGTGCTGGGATTACAGGCATTGGCCACTGTGCCTGACTGCTTTCTTGTTTTTTTTTTTTTTTTTTTTTGAGACAGAGTCTCATTCTGTCACCCAGGCTGGGGTGTAGTGGCCCAGTCTCTGCTCACTGCAACCTCCACCTCCTGGGTTCAAGTGATTCTCCTGCCTCAGCCTCTCAAGTAGCTGGGACTACAGGTGCATGCCACCACGCCTGGCTAATTTTTGTATTTTTAGTAGAGATGAGGTTTCACCATGTTGGTCAGGCTGGTCTGGAACTCCTGACCTCAGGAGATCTGCCCGCCTTGGCCTCCCAAAGTGCTGGGATTACAGGTGTGAGCCACCATGTCTGGACACCATATTTGCTTTCTATCTCCTCCTCTCTATCTTGGGCTGAACCATTTGAAAATAAGCAAATATCATATTATACTGCAAATACTCAGCCCTCATCTCCTAAGAGGGAGTTAGTCTATATAACCCCAATAAAATGATGAGACCTGATAAAATTTAACAATTTCGTACTATAATCTAATCCATATTCAAAGTTCCCCATTTGTCTCAAAGATCCAATTGAGAGTCATGCATTGCATTTGGTTGTGATATCTCTTCAATATTCTTTTGTCTGGAACAGCTCTGCTTCATCTTTCTAAAAAATTTATTGATTTATCTATTCACTGACTTTTTGAGGAGTCTAGGCCAAATGTCACGTAGAGTGCCCCATATTCTCGATTTGTCTTTCTTTTCTCATGGTGTCATTTAACTGGACTTCTGTTCCCTGTATCTTCTTCAAACTTCAAGTTAGAATTAGAGAGTTGATTATACTCAGATTAAATATTTTTATCAAGAAAATGTCATACATGATGTGGAACACTTTATTGCAACACATTCAAATGTCTAGTGTCAGGCTGTTGTTCCATTATTAATGATGGCAAATTCAGTCACTAGGGGAAGGTGGTGACCACAAGCTTTCTCCATTGTTCGGGCATGTTTCCCACTTTATAATTGCTAGAAGTCTGCAGAATGGTACTTGGGCACAATGTGACTCTTGCTCCCCATAATCTTTCACCTAATGGTTCTTTAAACTATAGTCTTTATTTTTTAGAGCAGTTTTAGGTTCACAGGAAATTGGAAGCACAGAGTTCCCACATAATCCCCACCTGCCCCAGTCCTCCCAACATCAACATCCCCCACCAGAGTGGTCCATTTGTTACAATTGATGAACCTACATTGACACATTATTATCACTCAAAGTCCATAGTTTACATTAGGGCTCACTCTTTGTGTTGTATGTTCTATGGATTTTGACAAGTGTGTAATGACATGTATCCATGATTACAGTATCATACAGAATAGTTTTATTGCCCTAAAAGATACTCTGTGCTCTGCCTATTTATCCCCACTTCCTCCTAAGCCTGGGGAACCACAGACTTTTTTACTGTCTCCATAGTTTTGCATTTCCTAGAATGTCATATTGTTGGAATCATACAGTATATAGCCTTTTCAGATTAGTTTCTTTTTTTTTTTTTCTTTTATTATTATTATTATTATTATTATACTTTAGGTTTTATGGTACATGTGCGCAATGTGCAGGTAAGTTACATATGTATACATGTGCCATGCTGGTGCGCTGCACCCACCAACTCGTTAGTAATATGCATTTAAGATTCCTCTGTGTCTTTTCATGGCTTGATAGCTTATTTATTTTTAGCACTAAATAATATTATTTTATCTGGATGTACCACAGTTTATCCATTCACTTACTTAAAGACATCTTTGTTGCTTCTGAATATTAACAATTACAAATAAAGCTTCTATAAACATCTATGTGCAGGTTTTTGTGTCAACATAACTTTTCAACTCCTTTGGATAAATACCAAGGAGCACAACTGCTGGATCATGTGGTAAAAGTATGTTTAGTTTAGTAAGAAGCTTCCAGACTGTCTTCCAAAGTGGCTGTAACCATTTTGCTTTCCTCCAGCAATGAATAGGAGTTCCTGTTGCTCTGCGTCTCCATCAGCATGTGGTATTGTCAGTGCTTTGAATTTTAGCCATTCTACTAAATATGCAATGCACCTCAAGATTTTAACATCTGTTAATGACCCTTGCCTAAATCAATGATTACACTTGGGCATGAAAATGCTGATTTTCTAGTTTAGCATTCTTTCTACATTTATTAACTGGCCTTTCTCTGTAACAGGTATCATTTTGCTGTATTTTTTAATAGTCTTTCTTGCAATGGAAGATTCTAAAGAAAAGAATGACTCTCGCCATGTGGATTTGTCATGCTTTGTGCCTCACAGAAAGCTTTCTGTGGACTCACAGAAAGCTACATGTAGCTGACTGTTACTCCATCATTTTGTATGCCTCATAAAACCTAGCCAATGTCTCGCATATGACAAGCATTCAGTAATTATTTGTTGAATTTAATTTAATTTAAGAATGAGTCTCAAATGCTATTATGGATGTGGTCAATGAACTCTCAGTGTACTTACAAGTTCCTGGAAAACAAAAATGATATGAATCAAATATATTATGGCAGAAGAGAAATATTTTGAAATACTTTTAAGATTAACATCCCATAATTACTGTTTTACATATCTCTCTCCTCCACTAGACTATGAATTTCTCAAGGGGAAGGACTGGACAAATTAACTTTGTATTCCTGGTACCCAGTGAGGGGTATAACTCACAATCAATTCTTCATAAATATTTGCTGAATCCATGAAATAAAGTTGTAAGATTGGGTCATTGTTGGACTATTTTTTTTCTTCTGTCATTCTAGTATGTCTTTTTAAGCCTGTGGCTTCCTTTCTCAGGTTCACCATGTGGCTGCTAGTGTTCAACAATCACATTTAAGTTCCAACCAGGAAGAAGGGGAAGGCAAAAAGCAAAAAGAGCATTTGCCCCAAAGCCTGCTTCTGCTACTTCTGCTTTTAGCTTCATGACCACTGCCATCTGCAGAGGAAGTTGAGAAATGTCATCTCTTAGCTGGGCATATTGCTCCTCCAATAACATTAGCATTCTGTTACTAGGTAAGCAGGGGTAGTATTCTGGTACAATCAGTTTGGGGCAAAATTTCCTATTTTTCTATTTTGAAATCCTTAGTAGAGTTGTCTTCCCTCTAGTTGAATTCATCCTTACAATTTCTCTTCTGAGGAAATAATACTTTGATACACACATCTATATACACATATATGTACATATACACATACATAGACATGTACGCGAATGCATATATGTATACATTTATATTATATATGCACATAGAAATATATGTTTCTATACATATGCACATAAAAGCATATATGTATGTATTTATATCCACCATCCCTGTATACACTCACATATACATACACACATATACACACACATACACACACACACACCCCTTTTTGTCATAGCTCTCTGGGAGTTCTCTGGGATTGACTGGGATTGATGTTAAGGAAAAGGTGTGAAAGATCAGAACCAACAAGTGCAGGAGTATAGAATTAGACAGGACTCTCTTCTACAATGTCCAGGGGCAGTTTTGATTAGTACAGTACTAGGCATTCTTACTCAGGTTTTTGCTTGTTTATTCAGTAATCACTGAATTTACACTATAAGCATGTATTCCAAATAATCATTTTGTTTTCTCTTGTAATCACTGATGTCAGGTGCCAAGTGTCTGCCCTGCAATAGTGGGCATGACATTTGGGGAGCCCACTGTCCAGCTGCAAAGGAGGCCTGAGCTTAGCTAGGCCTCTGGACACTGCTGATCAGAAGAGCGAGAACACAGGTGGATGGGCTATCTATGTGCCTTTGTCTGTCTTCATACCTTTGGCCATGTGAGGTTTGTCCTCAAAACCCCATTCCTGCCAAAAACCTTTGTATTTGCTACTGACAGTTTAATCATCAATTCGTCATAGCACAACTACATCCCACACAGCCATGAGGAACACAAGACCCGGGTGAAGAAACAGCACTTTATTTCTCTAGAGTTGAATTGTCTTAGCTCTCAAGGCTCCATTTCTACTTACGGCAGATGATTAATCTTACCATTTCCAAGTTATTCCTTATGTCTTCTAGGTTAAAGCCTAGTCTTTTTTGGATAGATAAGTCAAAATTCTACACTCTGCCTCATTCCATTGGGTGGCATTAAGGCATTGCAGGAAGGCATCGGTCTTCTTGGTTGAGTTTCTCTGTGGCTTTTGATGTTGATGTCACCCTCCTTTTCACTCTTTGTGGACTTCTACCTCACAGTGTCTCCTGCTGGGATTTCCACCCTGTTCTGCTTTCCAGGGGCCAGGTCATGCACGTCATTCTGCCTGCTCTGCCCATCAGCAATTTCTTTGCTATCCTTTCCGAGTTCCTGCTAGCCCTTTCCCTAAAAATGTGGTGGTTGGCTAATGATGCCCTGTCCATGTAGTGGCCCATTGCACTTGCAGATTCCGTGTTCCTTCCTTTCCTTGGCTGAGTCTTCTAAGGTATACATTAAGAAGCTCATAAAATGTTTATCTTTCAAATTTGTGTCTTCCAAGGCTTGCTTTGCAACTCAAATCCCTGTTTTTGACCCTTTGCTCTGGTTGAGTAATTTTTTAAATCATATTTTTGCTTGGTCAATACATCTCAGACACAGGACATCCCACTAGGAGCACTACATTGGGTAATGTTTCACAGGACCTTTTTGTGTAATCCCTTGAGAGTCAGTGGGTCATTGCTGGTCACCTGAGCAGGCATGCACAGACTGACAGCTGGCTTGACTATGCCTCTCAGATTTTACTATAATCTTTCAGTTGTTAACTGTGAGGTAACATTTTACATGAAGAAAAACCCAGGAGCAACACTATGAAAGCCTCATTATGCTGACCTCTGCCCTAGCCCTGGAGTAGGAATGCAGAAGATTAAACATCAGAGGCAGAAACGTTCAATGAAAGGAGACATCCAAACCCAGATGAGGTTGCCTCCTGTCCAAAGAGGAGCCAGCATCCTCAGCAAAGCTTTTAGTTCCAGAGAGTATAGAGCTTTTGACCCAGACCCAGATGCATTTCAGTGGCTGGGTTAGGGGTCTAGCAACCTTGACGAGGGTTTGGGGTTTGTTCTAAGCAGCTAGGGCTGTGCTTGCTGCTTAATAAAACAGCCAGTAGCCATCTGCTATGGTCTGAATATTCCCCAATATTTTTATGCTGGTACTTAATCGCCAATGTGATAGTATTGAGGTGGAGGCTTTAAGAGGTGATCAGATCATGAGAGCTCCACCCTCATGAATGGATTAGAGCCGTTATAAAAGGGCTCTAGAAAACTAGCTAGCTTGTTTTTCGTTTTTTGCCCTTTCTGTCTTTTCTGCCATGTGAGGACACAGCATTTATTTCCTCCAGAAGATACAGAACAAGGCACTATCTTGAAAGCTGACAGTGGCAGCCCTCACTAGACACTGAATCTGCTGGTGCCTTCTTCTTGGGCTTCCCAGCATCCACACCTGTGAGAAAAACATTTCTATTATTTATCAATTACTCAGTCTAGGATTTGTTATAAAAGCATAAGTGGACTAAGAGAGAAATTGGTACCCAAAATTGGGATATTGTTAATAACAAATACTTGAAAATGTGAAAGTGGCTTTGGAACTTGGTAATGGATAGAGGCTGGAACTGTTTGAAAGTGCATGCTAGGCCGGGCATGGTGGCTCACGCCTGTAATCCTAGCACTTTGGGAGGCCGAGGCAGGTGGATCACGAGGTCAGGAGTTGAAGACAGCCTGGTCAAGATGGTGAAGCCCTGTCTCTACTAAAAATACAAAAATTAGCTGGGCATGGTGGTGGGCGCCTGTAATCCCAGCTACTCAGGAGGCTGAGGCAGAGAATTGCTTGAACCTGGGAGGCAGAGGTTGCAGTGAGCTGAGATCGCGCCACTGCACTCCAGCTGGGTGACAGAGTGAGACTGTCTCAAAAAAAAAACCAAAAAACAAAAAACAAAAAATGCATGCTAGAACAAGGCTAGATTGCTGTGAGCAGAGTGTTAAGGGTGATTTTGGTGAGAGGTCAGAAGAAGAGGAAGAGGTCTTCTTAGAGATTGTCTAAGTGGTTGTGATCAGAATGTTGGTAGAAATATAGACAGGAAAGGCCATTGTGATAAGGTCTTAGATGAAAATTAGGAATATGTTATTGGAAATTAGACAAAAGTTCATTCTTGTTACAAAATGGCAAGTAACTTGGCTGAATTGTGTCTGTGCTTTGCAGAAAGCAGAACTTGCAAACAAAGAACTGGGATATTTGGCAGAGGAAATCTCCAAGTTAAGTGTTCAGGGTGCTGCATGGCTTCTCTTGATGGCTTATAATAAAATGCAAGAAGAGAAGATGAATTAAATATGGAATTTATAATCCTAAAATACACAGATATTAAAGAGTTGGAAATATCTCAGCCTAGCCATGTAGTAAAAAAAAGAAAAAAAGGCTTGTTTTGGGGAAAATACTAATGGTGGCTGGCAAACTACAATATTATTCATCAAGACAGTGGGAGAATGACCCAAAAGGCATTTCAGAGGTATTTAAGGCTGCCACTCCCATCACAGGCCCAGAATACCAAGATTTTGAGGGCACAGTGGTTTCAAGGGAGGGGCCCAGGGCACCAGTGGGACCTTACAGCTCTCTGTCCAGGCCTGCCTCAAGTCTCTGCTTCATATATTCTGGTGCAGCACTCTCAGGCTGCCCCTGCTGTGTCTCAAGCAGGCCCAAATGTTGCTGGGGTTGCCACTACAGATGGCTCAAGCAGTAAACCTTGGCAGCATCTGTGCAGTGCCAAATCTTTAGGTGGGCAGAGTATATGAGCTGTGGAGGCATGGCTACCTCCACCTTGAAATAAAAGTCTGTTGCTTGTAAATTACCCAGTCTCAGATAATTTGTTATAGCAGCACTAATGGACTAACATGAAGATCATGCAATTTCTTTAGCTGAGTTTTAGAAGAAATGTGACACACAATTGGAAACATTCAAGCATCAAGGCAGGAAGCAACAGTGCATGATACGAGTTCAAGATGATGAAAACTCTTACCGTGCTGTGCAAATAGCCACAGGATTTGAAGTGAATGTAAATAGAGCAATAGAAGAAATAGCTGGGTGGGAATGGGAACACTGCTATTATTGGAGAGACTCCAGCTATGTGGTCAGGGGAACTCAGCGAAGGGTACTTACCAACATAAGTGAGGAAAGGGGTTGTGACAAAAAGGATAAATATGTCCCAGAGGAAATGATGCCATCAAAAAACCTCACATACAGAATTCTCAGAGGTAATTTTATGATGTCGAAAGCACAATGCGTAAAATATTAAAAGCTGATCCAAACTTAGAAAGGTGTGGGAAAATTCAAGAAAGCCTAGGAAAGATGCTTTTGCCATATGGTAAGTTACATGACGAAAAGAAGACAAGCATGGGTTGAACTTAATACATGCTTTACAAAGAAATAAAACACTTTAATTCTCAATGTTTCAAGTGTTTTAAATTACATTGTACAAAGTAAATACTAGTTTTACTATTTTTAAGTTTCCTCATACATTTATAACCAATGGTAATAGAGCTTTTAATGTTTTGGCAAAAATTTTTAATGGTTATGGCATAATTGTAATATTTCCCATTTACGGTTGAGATTGTTTTATATGCTTACAACTTGCACTGAAATTTTTTGGGTCATTTTTATGGTCTTGCACTACTTTTGCTATGCTTTCAATCTTTGTTGCCTCCCAAAATCATATTAGAATTCAATTGCCATTGTAATAGTATTGAGAGGTGAGACCTTTAAGAGGCAATTCAGCTGCGAGGGGCTTTGCCCTCATGAGTGCATTAATGCCATTATCACAGGAATGGAATCCTTATAAAAAGATGAATCTGCCCCCCTCTTGCCTCTCTCTTTCACTCTCTCTTTGCCCTTCTGCCATGTCAGGATGCAGTAAGAGGGCCTTTGCCAGATGATGATGGCTCAATCCTGGACTTCCTGGCCTCCAGAACTGTGAGCCAATACATTTCTGTTTATTGCAAATTACCCACTCCGTGGTATTCTGTTACAGCAGCACAAAATGAACTAAGGCAAATGGGCAAAAAGAGGAATGTCATTATGTAATAATATTTCATTGTATGTTTCTATTTTTTTTTTTTTTTTTTTTTTTTTATATACATGTACTTTCTTTATTTTTTTTTTTTTTTTTTTCTTTCTTCTTTTATTATTATTTATTATTATTAAACTTTAGGTTTTATGGTACATGTGCGCAATGTGCAGGTAAGTTACATATGTATACATGTGCCATGCTGGTGCGCTGCACCCACCAACTCGTCATCTAGCATTAGGTATATCTCCCAGTGCTATCCCTCCCCCCTCCCCCCACCCCACAACAGTCCCCAGAGTGTGATGTTCCCCTTCCTGTGTCCATGTGTTCTCATTGTTCAATTCCCACCTATGAGTGAGAATATGCGGTGTTTGGTTTTTTGTTCTTGCGATAGTTTACTGAGAATGATGATTTCCAATTTCATCCATGTCCCTACAAAGGACGTGAACTCATCATTTTTTATGGCTGCATAGTATTCCATGGTGTATATGTGCCACATTTTCTTAATCCAGTCTATCATTGTTGGACATTTGGGTTGGTTCCAAGTCTTTGCTATTGTGAATAATGCCGCAATAAACATACGTGTGCATGTGTCTTTATAGCAGCATGATTCATAGTCCTTTGGGTATATACCCAGTAATGGGATGGCTGGGTCGAATGGAATTTCTAGTTCTAGATCCCTGAGGAATCGCCACACTGACTTCCACAAGGGTTGAATTAGTTTACAGTCCCACCAACAGTGTAAAAGTGTTCCTATTTCTCCACATCCTCTCCAGCACCTGTTGTTTCCTGACTTTTTAATGATTGCCATTCTAACTGGTGTGAGATGGTATCTCATTGTGGTTTTGATTTGCATTTCTCTGATGGCCAGTGATGGTGAGCATTTTTTCATGTGTTTTTTGGCTGCATAAATGTCTTCTTTTGAGAAGTGTCTGTTCATGTCCTTCGCCCACTTTTTGATGGGGTTGTTTGTTTTTTTCTTGTAAATTTGTTGGAGTTCATTGTAGATTCTGGATATTAGCCCTTTGTCAGATGAGTAGGTTGCGAAAATTTTCTCCCATTTTGTAGGTTGCCTGTTCACTCTGATGGTAGTTTCTTTTGCTGTGCAGCTCTTTAGTTTAATTAGATCCCATTTGTCAATTTTGGCTTTTGTTGCCATTGCTTTTGGTGTTTTAGACATGAAGTCCTTGCCCATGCCTATGTCCTGAATGGTAATGCCTAGGTTTTCTTCTAGGGTTTTTATGGTTTTAGGTCTAACATTTAAGTCTTTAATCCATCTTGAATTGATTTTTGTATAAGGTGTAAGGAAGGGATCCAGTTTCAGCTTTCTACATATGGCTAGCCAGTTTTCCCAGCACCATTTATTAAATAGGGAATCCTTTCCCCATTTCTTGTTTTTGTCAGGTTTGTCAAAGATCAAATACTTGTAGATATGTGGCATTATTTCTGACGGCTCTGTTCTGTTCCATTGATCTATATCTCTGTTTTGGTACCAGTACCATGCTGTTTTGGTTACTGTAGCCTTGTAGTATAGTTTGAAGTCGGGTAGTGTGATGCCTCCAGCTTTGTTCTTTTGGCTTAGGATTGACTTGGTGATGCGGGCTCTTTTTTGGTTCCATATGAACTTTAAAGTAGTTTTTTCCAATTCTGTGAAGAAAGTCATTGGTAGCTTGATGGGGATGGCATTGAATCTGTAAATTACCTTGGGAAGGATGGCCATTTTCATGATATTGATTCTTCCTACCCATGAGCATGGAATGTTCTTCCATTTGTTTGTATCCTCTTTTATTTCCTTGAGCAGTGGTTTGTAGTTCTCCTTGAAGAGGTCTTTCACATCCCTTGTAAGTTGGATTCCTAGGTATTTTATTCTCTTTGAAGCAATTGTGAATGGGAGTTCACTGATGATTTGGCTCTCTGTTTGTCTGTTATTGGTGTATAAGAATGCTTGTGATTTTTGCACATTGATTTTGTATCCTGAGACTTTGCTGAAGTTGCTTATCAGCTTAAGGAGATTTTGGGCTGAGACAATGGGGTTTTCTAGATATACTATCATGTCATCTGCAAACAGGGACAATTTGACTTCCTCTTTTCCTAATTGAATACCCTTTATTTCCTTCTCCTGCCTAATTGCCCTGGCCAGAACTTCCAACACTATGTTGAATAGAAGTGGTGAGAGAGGGCATCCCTGTCTTGTGCCAGTTTTCAATGGGAATGCTTCCAGTTTTTGCCCATTCAGTATGATATTGGCTGTGGGTTTGTCATAAATAGCTCTTATTATTTTGAGATACGTCCCATCAATTCCTAATTTATTGAGAGTTTTTAGCATGAAGGGTTGTTGAATTTTGTCAAAGGCCTTTTCTGCATCTATTGAGATAATCATGTGGTTTTTGTCTTTGGTTCTGTTTATATGCTGGATTACATTTATTGATTTGCGTATATTGAACCAGCCTTGCATCCCAGGGATGAAGCCCACTTGATCATGGTGGATAAGCTTTTTGATGTGCTGCTGGATTCTGTTTGCCAGTATTTTATTGAGGATTTTTGCATCAATGTTCATCAAGGATATTGGTCTAAAATTCTCTTTTTTTGTTGTGTCTCTGCCAGGCTTTGGTATCAGGATGATGCTGGCCTCATAAAATGAGTTAGGGAGGATTCCCTCTTTTTCTATTGATTGGAATAGTTTCAGAAGGAATGGTACCAGCTCCTCCTTGTACCTCTGGTAGAATTCGGCTGTGAATCCATCTGGACCTGGACTTTTTTTGGTTGGTAAGCTATTGATTATTGCCACAATTTCAGCTCCTGTTATTGGTCTATTCAGAGATTCAACTTCTTCCTGGTTTAGTCTTGGGAGGGTGTATGTGTTGAGGAATTTATCCATTTCTTCTAGATTTTCTAGTTTATTTGCATAGAGGTGTTTGTAATATTCTCTGATGGTAGTTTGTATTTCTGTGGGATCGGTGGTGATATCCCCTTTATCATTTTTTATTGCATCTATTTGATTCTTCTCTCTTTTTTTCTTTATTAATCTTGCTAGCGGTCTATCAATTTTGTTGATCCTTTCAAAAAACCAGCTCCTGGATTCATTTATTTTTTGAAGGGTTTTTTGTGTCTCTATTTCCTTCAGTTCTGCTCTGATTTTAGTTATTTCTTCCCTTCTGCTAGCTTTTGAATGTGTTTGCTCTTGCTTTTCTAGTTCTTTTAATTGTGATGTTAGGGTGTCAATTTTGGATCTTTCCTGCTTTCTCTTGTGGGCATTTAGTGCTATAAATTTCCCTCTACACACTGCTTTGAATGCATCCCAGAGATTCTGGTATGTTGTGTCTTGGTTCTCGTTGGTTTCAAAGAACATCTTTATTTCTGCCTTCATTTCGTTATGTACCCAGTAGTCATTCAGGAGCAGGTTGTTCAGTTTCCACGTAGTTGAGCGGTTTTGAGTGAGATTCTTAATCCTGAGTTCTAGCTTGATTGCACTGTGATCTGAGAGACAGTTTGTTACAATTTCTGTTCTTTTACATTTATTGAGGAGAGCTTTACTTCCAAGTATATGGTCAATTTTGGAATAGGTGTGGTGTGGTGCTGAAAAAAATGTATATTCTGTTGATTTGGGGTGGAGAGTTCTGTAGATGTCTATTAGGTCCGCTTGGTGCAGAGCTGAGTTCAATTCCTGGGTATCCTTGTTGACTTTCTGTCTCGTTGATCTGTCTAATGTTGATAGTGGGGTGTTAAAGTCTCCCATTATTAATGTGTGGGAGTCTAAGTCTCTTTGTAGGTCACTCAGGACTTGCTTTATGAATCTGGGTGCTCCTGTATTGGGTGCATATATATTTAGGATAGTTAGCTCTTCTTGTTGAATTAATCCCTTTACCATTATGTAATGGCCTTCTTTGTCTCTTTTGATCTTTGTTGGTTTAAAGTCTGTTTTATCAGAGACTAGGATTGCAACCCCTGCCTTTTTTTGTTTTCCATTTGCTTGGTAGATCTTCCTCCATCCTTTTATTTTGAGCCTATGTGTGTCTCTGCACGTGAGATGGGTTTCCTGAATACAGCACACTGATGGGTCTTGAGTCTTTATCCAGTTTGCCAGTCTGTGTCTTTTAATTGGAGCATTTAGTCCATTTACATTTAAAGTTAATATTGTTATGTGTGAATTTGATCCTGTCATTATGATGTTAGCTGGATATTTTGCTCGTTAGTTGATGCAGTCTCTTCCTAGTCTCGATGTTCTTTACATTTCGGTATGATTTTGCAGTGGCTGGTACCGGTTGTGCCTTTCCATGTTTAGCGCTTCCTTCAGGAGCTCTTTTAGGGCAGGCCTGGTGGTGACAAAATCCCTCAGCATTTGCTTGTCTGTAAAGTATTTTATTTCTCCTTCACTTATGAAGCTTAGTTTGGCAGGATATGAAATTCTGGGTTGAAAATTCTTTTCTTTAAGAATGTTGAATATTGGCCCCCACTCTCTTCTGGCTTGTAGTGTTTCTGCCGAGAGATCCGCTGTTAGTCTGATGGGCTTCCCTTTGATGGTAACCCGACCTTTCTCTCTGGCTGCCCTTAACATTTTTTCCTTCATTTCAACTTTGGTGAATCTGACAATTATGTGTCTTGGAGTTGCTCTTCTCGAGGAGTATCTTTGTGGCGTTCTCTGTATTTCCTGAATCTGAATGTTGGCCTGCCTTGCTAGATTGGGGAAGTTCTCCTGGATAATATCCTGCAGAGTGTTTTCCAACTTGGTTCCATTCTCCCCGTCACTTTCAGGTACACCAATCAGACGTAGATTTGGTCTTTTCACATAGTCCCACATTTCTTGGAGGCTTTGCTCGTTTCTTTTTATTCTTTTTTCTCTAAACTTCCCTTCTCGCTTCATTTCATTCATTTCATCTTCCAGGGCTGACACCCTTTCTTCCATTTGATCGCATCGGCTCCTGAGGCTTCTGCATTCTTCACGTAGTTCTCGAGCCTTGGTTTTCAGCTCCATCAGCTCCTTTAAGCACTTCTCTGTATTGGTTATTCTAGTTATACATTCTTCTAAATTTTTTTCAAAGTTTTCAACTTCTTTGCCTTTGGTTTGAATATCCTCCCGTAGCTCGGAGTAATTTGATCGTCTGAAGCCTTCTTCTCTCAGCTCGTCAAAGTCATTCTCTGTCCAGCTTTGTTCCGTTGCTGGTGAGGAACTGCGTTCCTTTGGAGGAGGAGAGGTACTCTGGTTTTTAGAGTTTCCAGTTTTTCTGCTCTGTTTTTTCCCCATCTTTGTGGTTTTAACTACTTTTGGTCTTTGATGATGGTGATGTACAGATGGGTTTTTGGTGTGGATGTCCTTTCTGTTAGTTTTCCTTCTAACAGACAGGACCCTCAGCTGCAGGTCTGTTGGAGTACCTGGCCGGCCGTGTGAGGTGTCAGTCTGCCCCTGCTGGGGGGTGCCTCCCAGTTAGGCTGCTCGGGGGTCAGGGGTCAGGGGTCAGGGACCCACTTGAGGAGGCAGTCAGCCCGTTCTCAGATCTCCAGCTGCGTGCTGGGAGAACCACTGCTCTCCTCACAGCTGTCAGACAGGGACATTTAAGTCTGCAGAGGTTACTGCTGTCTTTTTGTCTGTGCCCTGCCCCCAGAGGTGGAGCCTACAGAGGCAGGCAGGCCTCCTTGAGCTGTGGTGGGCTCCACCCAGTTCAAGCTTCCAGGCTGCTTTGTTTACCTAAGCGAGCCTGGGCAATGGCGGGCGCCCCTCCCCCAGCCTCGCTGCCGACTTGCTGTTTGATCTCAGACTGCTGTGCTAGCAATCAGCGAGACTCCGTGGGCGTAGGACCCTCTGAGCCAGGTGCGGGCTATACTCTCCTGGGGCACCGTTTCCTAAGCCCATCGGAAAAGCACAGTATTCGGGTGGGAGTGGCCCGATTTTCCAGGTGCCGTCTGTCACCCCTGGAAGGGGAACTCCCTGACCCCTTGCGCTTCCCGAGTGAGGCAATGCCTCGCCCCTGCTTCGGCTGGCGCACGGTGCGCTCACCCACTGACCTGCGCCCACTGTCTGGCACTCCCTAGTGAGATGAACACGGTACCTCAGATGGAAATGCAGAAATCACCCGTCTTCTGCGTCGCTCGCGCTGGGAGCTGTAGACCGGAGCTGTTCCTATTCGGCCATCTTGGCTCCTCCCCTCTCTATTTTTTTTAAGAGATGGAGTCTCACTGTAGTGTCCAGGCTAGGCATGAACTCCTGGATTCAAACAATCCTCCCACCTCAGCCTCCCAAGTAGTTGGGACTACAAGTGCAGACCACTGTGCCCAGTGTGTTTTTAAAATTTTGAAATAATTCAAAACTTACAGAAAATTTGTGAAATTGTTACAGAGAACTCCCCTATCTCTTTCTCTCTACGTATATGTACATATATAATAACACACATATATATTTTTCATCCATTATTATTTTTCTTTTTCTGCATGATGTCTCATTGCATTATTGCCACCTAATCCTCCACTGTGTGTTTCCACAAAACAAGGACACTCCTGCAAAACCACAATACAACCATTTACATCAGAAGGTGAATATGTAACTCACAGTCTCCACTCAAATTTCTCCAAACACTCCAATGTTGTCTACTATTGTTTGAAAACATCGACTGGGCACAGTGGCTCACATCGGTAATCCCAGCACTTTGGGAGGCCGAGATGGGCAGATCACCTGAGGTCAGGAGTTTGAGACCAGCCTGGCCAACATGGTGAAACCCTGTCTCTGCTAAAAATACAAAAATTAGCCAGGCATGGTGGTGGATGCCTGTAATCCCAGCTACTTGAGAGGCTAAGGGAGGAGAATCGCTTGAACCCGGGAGGCAGAGGTTGTGATGAGCTGAGACCACGCCATTGCACTGCAGCCTGGGCAACAAGAGTGAAACTCTGCTCAAAAAAAAAAAAAAAAAAAAGAAGGAAACAAAGAAAATAATAATATGTATTCATATTGATATTATTTGAAAATATCAATGTCAAGATATTTAAAAAATATATGTTACCTGGCTCTGCCACCTAAAAGCCTAGAATTTATTACTGCCCCAGTAGTAACAAATTGGATTGTTTTTTTGCTTGTAGTTGACATTCTTTTTAATCTCCCTTACTCTGAAACCATTCCTCAGTCTTTTCTGAGTTTCCACGGAAACCCAGGAAAATTTTGGTTTTCCAAAATTCCATGACCTTGGCAATTTTACAAAGTGCAGTCCTTTTACTTTGTAGGAAGACCCTCAGCATAGGTCCATCCAATGTGTCCTCATGTCCAGATATAGGTCATTCAAGCATTTTTGAAAGGAATACCCAGAAATGACAATCCTTCCTCCTCCTCAACCCTGACCCTGCCATCAACTTCTCATCTCACCTCACTCCTGGTGCCTCTGAGGGGAAGGAGAGGAAGAAGAAGAAGAAGAAGAAAAAGAAGGAGAAGGAGGAGAGAAAGGAGGAGGAGGAAGAGGAGGAGGAGGCAGAGCGGGAAAGGGTGGAGGGGGAGGAGGAGGAGGAGGAGGAGGAAGGTCTTGTAAGCTTTGGAAATGACCTTGCTTTCTGGCACAGTAAGGTACCTCAGGCCCACCTTAAACTTCTACATCAGAACTCGAATTAGCTGTTTCTGTAAGAATTTTCATTCCTGGGTCGGGTGTGGTGGCTCACGCCTGTACTTTGGGAGGCCAAGGCGGGCGGGTCACCTGAGGCCAGGAGTTCAAGACCAGCCTGGCCAACATGACAAAACCCCATCTCTACTAAAAATACAAAAAAAAAAAAAAAATTAGCCAGGAGTGGTGGCAGGCACCTGTAATACCAGCTACATGGGAGGCTTAGGAAGGAGAATCGCTTGAACCCGGGATCTCCACCTCCCGGTAGAGGTGAGCCGAGATCGCGCCATTGCACTCCAACCTGGGCAAGAAGAGTGAAACTCCGTCTCAAAAAAAAAAAAGAATTATTGTTCCTTCCAGCAGAATATCAGACACCAAAATCTAGGATCTTGGGTTGCCCATTACTACTGAGGCAGTAATAAATTCTAAGGTTTTTTTTTTTTTTTTTTTTAAAGCGGCAGAGCCAGATAGTATATATTTTAAAATATCTTGACATTGACATTTTCAAATCAACTTTAGCATTGAATCATTTTAACTTGTTTTTTATTCTATATACATCTTTTTCCTCTTACATTGAAAATCTTTCTTCCCATAGCTCTTCTTCATTTTCTTTCAATATAAGGAGAATAGTTACAAAACACATAAATATTACTACAAGCAACAAAACTTCTGAGGAAGTTCAAAATTCCCCTGTTTCTTTTTATTTCTAGAATGTCTTCCACTATAAGCACATGGTTAAAGTACTATGTTTTAAAGGAAATTGAGATACATGTTCCTGCATTATTAACTTGATATACACAGGTACCTTTGTTTCAGTTTGTTTAAAAACATTCTTTTAAGATTTAGTTTTAGTTATTGTTTGGAATAGGTAATTCATATTAATTATTCGAAGAACAAAGTTATATAGCCAGGTACGCATGGTGGATATCCTTCTATTCCAGCCATAACTACCCCATCCCATTTTCCATGCTTTCTCTCTCTTTCTCTACGAATATATACATATATATATACACATATATACACGTGTGTGTATATATATACACATGTCCATATGAATTTATACACACACACACACACACACACAAACACATGATTTTGATGTACCTAAGTTTATCTTTTAACCCTACTGAACTCTGACATGGCCTGGAATCCTTGTCAACCTCTCCTAGATATTAATCACACTTGACAACTGGGGTGAAATCTAGTTGCCATCTCACAACATCGAACAAAGCTCTGCTCAATGTTGGCTTTCCCAATTACATGAGCTATTCAAATCCTTGTTGATCCAGCTGCATTCGGCACAAGACAGGGCAGAGACTACTCAGTGGTCTATTGCAAGTTCCAGGTGCCAGAAAATGAAGTATCTGCCTTGTTTACAATTGCATTCCTGGCACATATTATGTGCTTAATAAATATTTTCTGAATATGTGAAATAACAGTCACCATGAAGAGAAGTCTGGTGACCTGAAAACTTAGCTTCTAATGTGTTTGGGTTCTGCTCAGCATGCCCCATCAGATGTGGACACCAAGAAGCTCTCTACAAAGACTAGTGTGGGTCGTTGATGGTCAGTGGTGTTGAGGTGTTCCAAGTTAAAAGTCAACTGACTTCTCTGGCAGTAAGTTCATTGGGCTGCATATTTTCTACTCAGGTGAAGGGAGGGAAAAGATAGTGGCTCTCAAATTGTGGTCTCAGCAGTGTGGTCTCAGCAGCAACAGCATCCCCTTGGAACTTGCTGGAAATACAAATTATTGGGCCTCACCCCAGACCTATGGAATCAGAAACTCTGGGGAGCAGCCCAGCAATTTCAATTTGAACAAGGCCTCCAGGTGATACTGATGCACACTCATGTTTGAGACCCACTGGGCCATAATCTACAGAGGACTGAGGATCTGTGCCAGGTGCAGAGAGAGAAAGGTGTCTGGCCAGCATCAGAGCATAGCAATGCAGGTGAGAGGGCTCAGGTCCT
The DNA here is from genome assembly GCF_028885655.2 of Pongo abelii. Lineage (NCBI taxonomy): Eukaryota > Metazoa > Chordata > Mammalia > Primates > Hominidae > Pongo > Pongo abelii. Next base: position 71,141,189 of record NC_071992.2, read on the forward strand.
CAGACTGAGGTGTCAAGGAGGGATTCCAAGCCTGTAGAAGGTGGGAGAGAACAAAGCATGTCTTGAACCTCTGCCTGAGCTTAGCATACTGTGTAGCAACAGGGGTTCAGGTGGAAGGTTAGGAAATAAAAAGGATCCTGGATTATGTTACAGAGTCTTATTTACAAATACAAACAACAAAAACAACAACAACAAAAAAGTCGTGACCCAACTTTTAGATGTGTAACTTCACAATGGATTAGCTAAGAGTTTGACTTATTTTTATTTTACCTGAACCACTTGTCATGGGTTCATTAGTTTACCCATGAAGGTGTGGTAGGCAGAAGTCTTAAGAGGGCCGCAAGGTTCCTGCCTGTGGTGTGCACACATCTTTTCCAAGTTATTCAATCAAACAAGAATCGAGGCATTGCCGTGAGGGGATTTTGCAGATGTTATTAAGGTCCCAAGTTAGTTGACTTAAGAAAAGGGAGATTATCCTCTGTGGATCACATCTAACCAGGTAAGCCCATTAGAGGAGACTGGGCTGACCGGGCTCTTGCTGACAGAAGAGACTAGAAGGGTAAGAGGGATTCAGCATGAGGGAGATTCTCCATGCTGATTTGAAGGTGGAGGGAACCATGTGACAAGGAATGACTGTGAGTGGCTTCTGACAGCCAGCAAAGAAATAGGACTTCAGATCTGCAACCACAGGAACGGATCCCTGCCACTCCACATGAGCTCAAATGAGAAACGTAAGCTTCAGATGTCCTTGTCAGCACCTGGAGCAGAGGACCCAGCCATGCTGTGCTCAGGCTTCTGTCCTGTACACTGTGTGAAATAAATAAAGTTGTTTTAAACAGCTGAGTTTGTGTTACTGTGTAACATCAAGCATAGGAGATCAAGAATCCTAAATTAAAGGGAGAGAGGACTTCCTGGTGGTTATCACACATCCTGCTAGTCTCGTCCTTGCCTCCGTCAGCACGGTGAAGCCTTCTTGATAGGGACTGGTGACCTGGAGGTTGCACCCTCAGCAGAACTGAGGACCCACCTGAGCAGGCCAAACAGGCAGCTTTGAAAATGGAAAGGAAGGGCAGGTGTCAGAGTCACTGTAGAAAGAAGTGACTATGTGACCACTGTGACTGAGGGATCTAATGGTGGACATAGTCTAAATGCCTTTGCCTGTCATTTAATGTCTTTGTAATTTGATTCTAACTAGTTTTTCTGGATTTGTTTCCTGTCAATTAAGTTCTGTGCCACCTAACTTACTCAGAGTCCAAGGAGCAAGTTGTTTACATTCCCAACTCTGACACTCGCTAGCACTTTTCCCAGCCTGGAATGAGCTCTCTTCTCTTCTTCCACAATTGACAATTGACAGTCCCAATTGACAGTTTAGAGACAGAGAGAGGCAGTGGCCCTTCCGTGTGTTGTCTCTACTAAATACTGAAAAATGAAGAAATGCCAAATAAGAGTCACCACAACTGTGGCTTTAAAAATGGACTGTTACATTTTTAACCCAGAAAATACACTGTAGTATAATTTTGATAATGACACAACTACAGAATTTATTTTTTAAAAAAGCATTAACTCATGATGCTTGCTATGTATTCTGTAATGAGCATAATCTTCTTCCAGAACTTTGAGTGGACTCTATGAATATGTATGTAAGATTTAGTAATGTGAGGCCCAGGCCTGATTCCCACCTCCCAGAGACCTCTTGGCCCCATCCTGCCTAAACACCACATTCTTAGATGAGTGGGTCCTCCATCCCATCACAGCTCTGATTCCATTTTCTCCACTGCAGTGCACAGTGACAGCACTTTTCCTGCGTTATTGTCTGATCTGTTTATTTTTGCCTTCTATTGATAATCAATTTTAAGTACATATGCCATTTGTGTGCTATCCATTCAGCTGATTTTTAAGCCATTCATTTATTTAACCAACTTTTTTTTTTTTTAATTTCCAACTTTCATTTTAAGTTCAAGGGTACATGAGCAGGTTGTGGAGGTTTGCTACATAGGTAAATGTGTGCTATGGTGGTCAGCTGCGCAAATCATCCCATCACCTAGGTATTAAGCCCAGCATGCATTAGCCATTCTTCCTCCCACTCCCGACCCTATGGCAGGCCCTAGTGTGTGTTGTTCCTTCTCCGTGTGTCCATCCATGTGTTCTCATTATTCAGCTCCCACTTATAAGTGAGAACATGCAATACTTGGTTTTCTGTTCTTGCATTAGTTTGCTGTGGATAACGGCTTTCAGCTGCATCCACGTCTCTGCAAAGGACATATCTTTCCTTTTTATGGTTGCATAGTATTCTGTGGTGTATATGTACCACACTTTCTTTATCCAGTCTATTATTGATGGGCATGTAGGTTGATTCCATGTCTTTGCCATTGTGGATAGTGCTGCAGTGGACATATACGTGCATGTATCTTTATAATAGAATGATTTATATTCCTTGTGGTGTATACCCAGTAATGGGATTGCTGGGTCGAATGGCATTTCTGGTTCTAGGTCTTTGAGGAATCGCCACACTGTCTTCCATGTGGTTGAGCTAATTTATGCTCCTGCCAATAGTGTAAAAGCATTCCTTTTTCTCCACAACCTCACCAGTATCTGTTGTTTTTTGACTTTTTAATAATAGCCATTCTGACTGGTGTGAGATGTGGTTATCTCACTCATTGTGGTTTTGATTTGCATTTCTCTAATGATCAGTGATGTTAAGCTTTTTTTCATATGTTTAACAAACATTTTTCAAATATCTGTTTTGTTGAAAGTTGTATACTAGGCTCCAGGGATTACAGCTATGACAAAGCACCAAGGATTATTTTTTTCTTAGTAAGTTTAGTGGGAGACAGATAGAAAACAACTAATTGAGTAAAAATATTTAATTCCAGTTATATGTCATGGAGGAAAAATGCATTGTTCTCAGAGAATCCAAAACAGATCTTACCTAGAGAGATTGATGTGCTTTGTTACCCCATAGTGTTTCACATTATAGGGATACAGTAGCTATTAATTAATTGCTTAATGAGCAAACCAGGATTTCTGCCGTTCATAAAGTACATAAAACCTTACTCTTGACATGAAATAGATGAAAAAAATCACAGTATATTTAAAGATAAATACTTTGATAGTTTTTTATATTTCAAGTTTATTGTGGATAGATACCTGGTTTCCTTTTACCTTTTGGAACTTACTGAAATATGTCCATGGTTCTGAAATAGAGTTGTAGGACAGTAATGGATCTTTTGAAGTTATTTGGCCTATTGCCAGAATTTTGACATCAAAGTAAATTTCGACAGTGAGCCTAACACTAAGAAACTACATTGGCTAATAAAATGGCCTAGAAGACTTGCTAGAACACTTACCATTTGGGGCTGTTGTGAAATTTTCTTAATTGTACAAGCCATCTTTGAAATTTTTACAACATAATAGGTACAAGGTTAATTGTAACAAATGTAGTTTGCCCAGACTATTCAGACTAGATTAAAGGTGATAGCAAAAAATTAATAAAAGTGATTTTGAAGAAATATTTTTAGTTGAATATAGAAATGCAAATCGGATCCACTATCATAAAATTTACAAAGGTGTTTCTCCCTTATTAGATATTAGGTTTTGTTTTTACATAACATCCTATTTTATGCAGAGCACAGCATGCAGCCAGTCTAGGTCTGCAGAGCTCGTGAAACTAAAATAAAGACATTCATTTCAATAATGCCCCAAATAAGATTGATGGCTATCATCGCTCCCTAACTGATCAAAAGGAATTGGGGCTTGGGGAGGTCGTGCGTAAGTCACACAAGTGACCCAAAGCTAGACCCTGTCCTAGTACTCTTTCCACAACATCACATCTGAAAAATTTACACAATTAAATATATATATATAATTAAAAACACACACATAAATAAAACCAACTCTAACAGAACAAAATCCATTTAAGAGAAGCAGGAGTTGCAGAACACAGCTTTCTTTATCGATTCTGTCTAACTCCAAGGACTTAGGGGCGCTAGAGAGTTATACTTTATTAAAATAATCCACGAAAATTACTGTGTGTGTGTTTTCATTAATAAAATATTGTCTCTTTCCTGGAGTTGAGTCTTCCTTCCTGTAAGCAAATTTGAATGTTGTTATAATATATTTTGAGGCACTCTAAGAAGGGAGGAAAGGACACAGAGTGGAAATGGTCACAGTTCTGGTCGTCTGAGGAATGTGAAATCCCTCTGACCCTGCAGTAATTTCACCAGTCCCATTTTTCTACTTGTAGTTCTGCAAATGGCCAACCATACTGAAAAGCCTGGTCTGACTGCAGGTGCCAGTCTCCCCATGGAGCTGCTTCTGAGATCTTTTTTTCTTCTGCGATCTCAGGGATTTTTATCTGCTCATTACTACATGCTGGGTCTCAGCAACCACACAGTTAGGGTCTTCAAGTCGAGTTTAATCTAGAGACTATTTACAGAGATGTGGACAGAGTATGAGGAAACTGCACGGGAGAATGAGGTGTCTAGTGGCTGGTGACAGAAGGCTGCCCTGTGTCTGAAGGAGCAGAGGTAGGGAGCATTACCAGAACCGAAGGCAGAGAGGTAAGATGGAGAGAAATCTGAGACCTTTAGTCCGGGGGCCCAGTTAGCCAGTGACAACCCTGAAGGGAAGAAGCTGGAGGTATAAATAATTCATAACTTACTCTCTAATCTGCCGGTATGTCCACTCAGTGAAGCCCAACAGGAATCCAGAGAGCAATGCAGCCCATCCATGTTATCTGTTTAGGTAGCTTCTGGCAGGTGTGGAGCCAAGTAGATGCTGTTTATCAGACAGTTGCTCACAAGCCTGTAACACAACCTGGCCACTTTAAGAAAGCCAAAGCGTGGCCATCAGTTCAGGCAAAGCTTGACTTTGCTTCAAGACAATGGGTTTTGAGCTCTTAGTAGAATTTGCTTTATTTCAGTCTCCAACTTCAGCAGTCCCTCAGCCCTCCTTCCCTCAATATCTGCTGAGCGAGCTTGATGTTGGTTTTGTAACCTAGAACTTACACTTCAAATATCTTTTCAGGTGGACACAACCTAAAAGAATGTCTAATAACTGTTTGTTAGAGAAATGAATAGGCATAACTCGCTTGACTCTGTCCCAACTAATCCTCTGTTGAACTTTTCTCTGGTTTGATCAGCATGTTTGTTTTCTCGCAACCCAAGTGCTCTATTTGATTGACAGCCCTCACTGCCTTCCAAGGCTAGAACCTGTTGCTATCCTGTTGGGATGGGAGAAGAGGGACCTTCTTGGCAAGGTGCACTTGAGAATACCAAAGTTTGGAAACGTTGACTTTTCCACCTTCTTTCCTATTCTTTTAAGAATTTTTGCCTTCTCCCCAAGATTTCTACTTTTGGAAGCATAGTTTCAATGTAGCCAATTTTCTCTCACAACAAACATAATTTAGGTAACAGTATCATACCATTTAGCACACTAAAGTTTAGGTAACTTGCCTAAAATTACACAGTTAGTTGTTGGGATGCCAACATTGTAACCTAGGCAGTCCAGTTCCAGAACCAGTAGTTATTCTTATCTATTGCAAAAGAGAGGAAAGATAGCATTTAAGGAGTGCTCTGGAAACCAGCTACCAGTCTTCTCTGCTCACTGCAACCTCCGCCTCCTGGGTTCAAGCAATTCTCCTACCTCAGCCTTCCGAGTAGCTGGGATTACAGGCGCCTGCCACCACACCCAGCTAATTTTTTGTATTTTTACTAGAGACGGGGTTTCATCATGTTGGCCAGGCTGGTTTCAAACTCCTGACCTCAGGTGATTCACCTGCCTCGGCCTCCCAAAATGGTGGGATTACAGGCATGAGCTACCGCGCCCGGCCTGAAAACAGTTCTGACTCTACCACTATTTTTACCCACCGAATTTTCTGCCTCTTCTCTTCCTCATTATTTTTGTCTGGAAATTTTATTTTGCTTTAAAAATACATAAAATTTGCTTTTTGAAACTGTCAGTACTAAATTAATATTAATGTTTCTGGAACAGAAAAGAGCTAAGTCTAAAAGAGTCTCTGTGTTGATTATACTTAATTTCTTGTTTACCTGTTTCTGGATTTATCTTATTTCTTTTCCCTCTTCTTTTCTTCTCCATTTGCTATTCTTTCTGCTGAAGTATATCCTTTAGCATATCTTCTAGAAAGAGTTATAAAAGTTCTTAATGTTTATATTATTCAAAATGTCTTCCTTTTTTTACACTCTTAAATGCTGGTTTAAAAGGATGTGAAATTTGGGCTTGAATCTATTCCCCCACCCCATATCCCTCTTTTCCTCTACTGCCTTTAAAAGATAATTTCCTACAGCTCCTAGGATGTATTGTTTCTATTGTAAAATCTCCTGTCTGCCTGTTGTTTCTTTGTATTTAATTTTTCTTTTATCTCTGGTAGTTTTTAAGATTTTTCTCTTTCTTGATGGTGTTACAAGTTTTACTATAGTGTACCAGGTATGGATTTGCTTTTATGTAAACTGCTTGGCACCGTCTTCATGCTTGCCATCTTTGGATTAAAGTTTGTCTTCAATCCCATAAAATTTGTAGCCACTATTTTAAAAAAACAATAGCTATATTGAGATATAATTGACATACCATAAAATTCACTCTTTTAAATTGTGTAATTAAGTGGTTTTCTAGTATGTTGACCAAGTTTTGTAACCATCACAACTATTAATTCCATAACATTAAAACATTTTCAAAAATTATTTATTTATTACACATAGCATCTGTCTCTGTTGCCCAGGCTGGAGTGCAGGGGAACAATCATAGCTCACTACAGCCTTGACTTCCTGGGCTCAAGCAATCCTTCTGCCTCAGGCTCCTGAGCAGCTAGGACTAGAGGTGCACACCATCACGCCTGGCTACTTTTTAAATTTTTTGTAGAGATGGGGTCTCACTGTGTTGCAATGGCTGGTCTTGAACTCCTAACCTCAAGTGATCCTTCTATTTTTGCCTGCCAAAGTTCTGGGATTCCAGGAATCAGTTACTGTACCTGGCTTCAGAACATTTTGATCACCCCAAAAGAAACATGATAACCATTAGTAGTGACATTCCATTCCCTCTGTCTCTGAGCCACTGACCATCACTAATCTGCTTGCTGTTTCTATGGATTTATCTATTCTGGATATTTGCTATAAATGGAATTATATTATACAATATGTGACTTTTGTGTCTTGTTTTACTTAGTATGATGTTTTCAAGTTTCACCCATGCTGTAGCATGTATCAATATTTAATTTCCTTTTATTGTCAAATAATATTTTATTGTATGGATATACTACATTTTATTTATCCATTTATCAGTTGATAGATATTTGGGTTGTTTTCATTTTGTGGCTATTATGAATAATGTTACCATGAACATTCACGAAACCTTTTTTGTGCGGACATATCTTTTCTTTTCTTTTTTTTTTTTTGAGACAAAGTCTCCCACTGTCACCCAGGCTGGAGTGCAGCATTGTGATCTTGGCTCACCGCAACCTCTGCCTCCCAGGTTCAAGCAATTCTCCTGCCTCAGTCTCCAGAGTAGCTGGGATTACAGGCATGTGCCACCTTGCCCGGCTACTTTTTTTTTTGTATTTTTAGTAGAGACAGGGTTTCACCATATTGGTCAGGCTGATCTTGAACTCCTGACCTTGTGATCCGCCCACCTTAGCCTCCCAAAGTGCTGGGATTACAGGCGTAAGCCACCACGCCTGGCCTATATCTTTTCTATTCTCTTGGGTATATATTTAAAAAAATGAAATTTCTGGGTTTTATGGTAATTTTATAATTAACTTTTTGAGGAATTGCCAAACTGTTTTCTAGCAGTGTGTAAAGGTTTCAACTTCTCCACATCATTGCGAATAGTGGTAATTATTCATCTTTTTTATTATAGCCATCCTCATGTTCTTCAAGGGCTACTATTTTTTTTTTTTCACTATTTCTTCTCTGCCATTCTTTGTAGTCTCATCTTAGGGAACAAGCCACTCAATCAATTTTTGTCACTTAAAAAAATCTTCATTTTGTTGTGGGTTAATTTCTCATCAGTATCTTTTTATTAATGAATGCAGTCTTTAATTCTGTCTAGAGTAGAATAAATCCTGTTTAAACACACTTTTTCCCAATGACTATAGACATAACTTATTGCTAACACATTTTATGATTTCTTGCTTCTTCTTAATGAATGGCCTTCTTGTCTTTATCGCTTTGAAAATACTGAAACACTTGTTTTAAACTTTCTGTTCAGATTCCTTTAATATTTGCATTTCATCAGGAGTGAAGTCAATGTTGCATTTTTGGCTCTTGTTTTTAATATTATTTTCCTTATGTAATTTAGAATTTTATAGTGTTGCTCATATCAAATAGGCATATTTGTTTTTCTCTCTTTCCCCACTTTTACCTGTTTATTAGTTTTGCACTTTTGGTTCAGAAATACATTTTACATTGGAGGTTTGGGGTTACTTCCCCATAATGATGTAAATAATATTGCAAATCTAATGGTCAAGCTGGCAAGTGGCTTTGGCCAGATCTTATTCCTCAACTGTGTCTTCTTACTCTTCCTGTTGCTTTCAATACATGCAAGAGGCCTGTCTCTATCGGAGGTCATTGGCAGTGGAACTGTCTCTTACACCTTGCCACTTGGTCTCAGCTATCATGAAGAAGGAAAGAAGGCTGCCTGCATTAGACAGGCACCAGCCTCAGAGCCCGGGAGCCCACAAGCCCACCATTCAGCTCTAACTTAGTGTGGTGCTTATCTATTCTGTTTCTTGGCCGCACACGGATTCATTATCTCTAGGCATAATTATGTCTTTTAAATTAAAACAATTTACATATCTTTGCTATGAGTTTGGACGTGAACAAGGGCTCATAATGATACTTCTTGAATGCCTATGATAAGCAAAATAGACACAGTTCCTACTTTCCTGGGGATTTCTACTTGTTGAGACATGAATTAAGAAATAGTTATAAAGTGAATCAAGTGCTGTGACAGCCCAAAATCCAACAAACCACCAAACAAAAAAGAGTGTTGTATGAGAGCTATGATGAAGAAAGGGAATCCAAGCAGGGAGGAGTGTGGACGTGGACCTCTGGAAGTCATTAATAGTAGAGTAAACCAGTAAGTAGCTTTTTAGAGCAGCTGATTGGTAGTGCCTGGCTGATATAGAGTGAAATGTTTTATTTTAGTGGTTTTAAAATTCTGATCAAAAGTCTATAGAGTTTTTCCCTTGCTAGAATACCTTGATATTAAGTCCTTGAACAGCAATAAATGAGTCATATAAAATCCAGTTTTTGTTTCATTTGAAGACTTCCAGGCATAGTAGATGCTCAACTTGACAAATATTCCTGTGATGCTTCAAGGAGGAGGGCAGGATTCAATTTAGAGATCTCTAATCACATAAAACCATTTCTGCTTGGTACTCTTTTCACAGCTCAGTATTCTTCTGTCCAAAGGCTTTACGCCTTCCATTTGCTACAGCAGTCATTACCAGACCATGCTACAATTTGGGGAGGCTGACTGGGCCAATAATTTAATGCATAAGTTAGTGGTTGCCACATTTTGAAAATGAGATTCCTTATGCACAAAGGAGTTTCCACATGATGTATTCCAACTCTGAAATGCTTCCCCTTTTTATGCTTTGTTGTCCAAAGGATGATTTAATGTTAAAGTTGTCAGTTTACTATCAGGAGACAGGCTTGTTTTCTATTTGGAGTAGCTTCCCACATATAACAAAATTATGTGATTCTTGGAGTTTTCAGAAAGTTAAATTCACAAGATTTTTCAGGACACTTGCAATTTGAGGCTTACATATATAGCTTAAGATACATCATGATGGAAAACTTTAACTTCTTAGTTACATAGTACAATATACAGAAAAAGGATTATTTGGTACATTCTATTAAAAGTTATCTATACCTCAATAAGAAAAATGCAATCAGATAAATGGTAAAATACATAAAAATTTATAGAGTGTTCAGGAAACAAAAAATGAAGCTCAGACTCACTAGTACAGAGAGACTTAACACAAATTAATGCAAGATACTATTTTACCCATCATTGTGTCAAAATTAAGTAACTGAAATTATTTAACACTGTCAAGAGTATGAGGAAAGGACACATATATTGTAGCTGGGAACATAAATTGGCACAGTACTTTAGAAGTATGTGGCAATAACTACAAAATATTAAACATACATGTCCTTTGATCCAGCAATTTTTAAAAAAATTTTTATTTATTTATTTATTTTTAACTTTTATTTTAGGTTCAGAAATACATGTGAAGGTTTGTTATGTAGGTAAATTGCATGTCACAAGGGTTTTGTGTACAGATTATTTTGCCACCCAGGTAGTAAGCATAGTACTACATACGTAGTTTTTCAGTTCTCACCTTCCTCTCTCCCTTCACACTCAAGTAGGCCCTGGCGTCTGTTGTCCCCTTCTTGGTGTCCATATGTACTCAATGTTTAGCTCCCACTTATACATGAGAATATGCAGTATTTGGGTTTTTGTTACTGTATTAGTTTGCTTAGGACAATGGCCCCAGCTCCATCCATGTTGCAGCAAAGGACATTATCTTGTTCTTTTTTATGGCCGCATAGTATTTCATGGTGTATATACACCACATTTTGTTTATCTAGTCTACAACTGACAGTCATTTAGGTTGATTCCATGTCATTGCTATTGTGAATAGTGCTGTGATAAACATACGCATGCATGCATCTTTATGGTAGAACAATTTATATTTGGGTATATATCCAATAATGGGATTGCTGGGTTGAATGGTAATTCTGCTTTGAGTTCTTTGAAAAATCACAAAACTGCTTTTCACAATGGCTGAACTAATTTATGTTCCTCCCAGTAGTGTATAGGCATTCCCTTTTCTCTGCAACCTTGTTGCCATCTGTTATTTTTTGACTTTTTAGTAATAGCCATTCTGACTGGTGTGAGATGGTATCTCATTGTGGTTTTGATTTGCATTTCTCTAATGACTAGTGATGTTGAACATGTTTTCATATGCTTGTTGGCCTCACGTATGCCTTCTTTTGAGAAGTGCCTGTTCATGCTCTTTGTCCACTTTTTAATGGAGCTGTTTTTTGCTTGCTGATTTGTTTAAGTTCCTTACAGATTCTGGACATTAAGCCTTTGTTGGATGCAAAGTTTGCAAATATTTTCTCCCATTCTGCTTGTTTACTCTCTTGATAGTTACTTTTGTCAGATGCATAGTTTGCAAATATGTTTTCCCATTCTGTAGGTTGTCTGTTTATGGCTGTGCAAAAGCTCTTTAATTAGGTCCCATTTGTCAATTTGTTGTTGTTGTTGCAGTTGCTTTTAGTGTCCTCCTCATAAAATCTTTGCCAGATCCTATGTCCACAATGGTGTTTCCTAGATTATCTTCCAAAGTTTTCACAATTTTAGGTTTTATATTTAAGGCTTTAATCCATCTGGAGTTGATTTTTGTATACAGTTAATGAAGATGTCCAATTTCAATCTTCTGCATGTGACTAGCCAGTCATCCCAGCACCACTTATTGAATAGGAAGTCCTTTCCTCACTGCTTGTTTTTGTCGACTTTGTGGAAGATCAGATGGTTGTAGATGGGCAGAATTATTTCTGGGATTTCTATTCTGTTCCATTGGTCTATGTGTCTGTTTTTGTACCAGGATAATACTGTTTTGGTTACTGTGCCTTGTAGTATAGTTTGAAGTTCAGTAATGTAATGCCTACAGCTTTGTTCTTTTTGCTTAGTATTGCCTTGGCTAGTAAGGCTCTTTTTTGGTTCCATATGAATTTTAAAAGAGTTTTTTCTAATTTTATTAAGACTGTTGTTGGTAGTTTGATAGGAATAGCACTAAATCTGTAAATTGCTTTGGGCACTGTGGCCATTTTAACAATACTGATTCTTCCTATCCATAAGCATGGAATGTTTTTTTTCATTTGTTTATGTCCTCTTTGATATCTTTCAGCAGTGTTCTATAATTCTCATTGTAGACACCTTTTACCTCCCTGGTTAGCTGTATTATTCGGTATTTTATTGTTTTTGTGGATATTGTGTATGGGATTGCATTCTTGATTTGGCTGTCAGTTTGGATGTTGTTGATGTATAGGAATGTCATTGATTTTTTGTTTGTTTGTTTGAGACAGAGCCTTGCTGTGTCGCCCGGGCTGGAGTGTAGTGGCATGATCTCAGCTGACTGCAACCTCTGCTTCCTGGGTTCAAGTGATTCTCCTGCCTCAGTCGCCTGAGTAGCTGGGATTACAGGCACGTGCCACCACGCCCAGCTAATTTTTATATTTTTAGTAGAGACAGGGTTTCACCATGTTGGTCAGGGTGGTCTCAAACTCCTGACCTCTTGATCTGCCCCCCTCAGCCTCCCAAAGTGCTGGGATTACAGGTGTGAGCCACCATGCCCAGTGCCACTGATTTTTGTACATTGATTTTGCATCCTGAAACTTGTTGAAGTTGTGTATCAGATCAAGGAGCTTTTGGGCAAAGACCAAGGGGTTTTCTAGGTATAGAGTTGTATTGCCTGCAAACAGGGATAATTTGACTTCCTCTTTTTTAATTTCAGTGCCTTTTATTTATTTCTCTTGCCTGATTGCTCTGGCTAGGACTTCCAGTACTATGTTGAACAGGAGTGGTGAGGGAAGACATCCTTGTCTTGTTCTGGTTTTCAAGCAGGGAACATTTCCAACTTTTGCTTATTCAGTATGATGTTGGCTGTGGATTTGTCATAGGTGGCTCTTATTATTTTGAAGTATGTTTCTTCAATGCCTATTTTGTTGAGGGCTTTTAACATAAAGGTAATCCAGCAATTCTACTTTTAAAAGTTAATCCTATGGAATATTTGCAATATGTATTACTACTACTACCATTACTACACACACACACACACACACACACGTGCCTGTTACATAGAATGGGATATATAGTGCATATGTATTTATAAGGATGTTTACTGAAGCACTGTTTGTAACGTGAAAAAATTAATTACTAGTGGAGTTGTTAAAAACAAACCCAAAGCATATATATGACACAATTCCATGCAGTAGTTAAAGAGCATCAGGTAGACTCACATGTTGACGTGGAAATATTGTCAAGATATACGAAGTGGAAAAAAAAAGGTGGCAGGAAGATGGCTGAATAGGAACAGCTCCAGTCTACAGCTCCCAGCGTGAGCAACATAGAAGACGGGTGATTTCTGCATTTCCAACCGAGGTACCAGGTTCATCTCACTGGGGCTCGATGGACAGTGGGGGCAGCACAGTGGGTGCAGCCCACCGAGCATGAGCCAAAGCAGGGTGAGGCATTGCCTTGCCCGGGAAGCGCAAGGGGTCAGGGAATTCCCTTTCTTAGCCAAGGGAAGGGGTGACAGACGGCACCTGGAAAATCAGGTCACACCCATTCTAATACTGCACTTTTCCAATGGTCTTAGCAAATGGCACACAAGGAGATTATATCCCCTGCCTGGCTCGGAGGGTCTCACAGCCACGGAGCCTCACTCATCACTAGCACAGCAATCTGAGATTGAACTGCAAGGCAGCAATGAGGCTGGGGGAGGGGCGCCCGCCATTGCTGACGCTTGAGTAGGTAAACAAAGTGGCCAGGAAGCTCGAACTGGGTGGAGCCCACCGCAGCTCAAGGAGGCCTGCCTGCCTCTGTAGACTCCACCTCTGGGGGTGGGGCATAGCCAAACAAAAGGCAGCAGAAACCTCTGCAGACTTAAATGTCCCTGTCTGACAGCTTTGAAGAGAGTAGTGGTTCTCCCAGCACACAGCTTGAGATCAGAGAACAGACAGACTGCCTCCTCAAGTGGGTCCCTGACTCCCGAGTAGCCTAACTGGGAGGCATCCCCCAGTAGAGGCAGACTGATACCTCACACAGCCGGGTACCCCTCTGAGACAAAGCTTCCAGAGGAAGGATCAGGCAGAAACATTTGTTGTTCAGCAATATTTGCTGTTCTGCAGCATAGCCAGGCAAACAGGGTCTGGAGTGGACCTCCAGCAAACTCCAACAGACCTGCAGCTGAGGGTCCTGACTGTTAGAAGGAAAACTAACAAGCAGAAAGGACATCCACACCAAAACTCCATCTGTACGTCACCATCATCAAAGACCAAAGGTAGATAAAACCACAAAGATGGGGAAAAAACAAAGCAGAAAAGCTGAAAATTCTAAAACTCAGAGCACCTCTCCCCTTCCAAAGGAATGCAGCTCCTTGCCAACAATGGAACAAAGCTGGACGGAGAATGACTTTGAGGAGTTGAGAGAAGAAGGCTTCAGATGATCTGACTTCTCCGAGCTAAAGGAGGCAGTTCGAACCCATCGCAAAGAAGCTAAAAACCTTGAAAAAAGATTAGACGAATGGCGAACTAGAATAACCAGTGTAGAGAAGTCCTTAAATGACCTGATGGAGCTGAAAACCATGGCATAAAAACTACGTGACGAATGCACAAGCTTCAGTAGCCGATTCTATCAACTGGAAGAAAGGGCATCAGTGATTGAAGATCAAATGAATGAAATGAAGCAAGAAGAGAAGTTTAGAGAAAAAAGAGTATAAAGAAACAAACAAAGCCTCCAAAAAATATGGGACTATGTGAAAAGACCAAATCTATGTCTGATTGGTGTACCTAAAAGTGATGGGGAGAATGGAACCAAGTTGGAAAACACTCTGCAGGATATTATCCAGGAGAACGCCCCCAACCTAGGAAGGCAGGCCAACATTCAAATTCAGGAAATACAGAGAACGCCACAAAGATACTCCTTGAGAAGAGCAACTCCAAGACACATAATTGTCAGATTCACCAAAGTTGAAATGAAGGAAAAAATGTTAAGGGCAGCCAGAGAGAAAGGTCGGGTTACCCACAAAGGGAAGCCCATCAGACTAACAGCTGATCTCTTGGCAGAAACTCTACAAGCCAGAAGAGAGTGGGGGCCAATATTCAACATTCCTAAAGAAAAGAATTTGCAACCCAGAATTTCATATCCAGCCAAACTAAGCTTCATAAGTGAAGGAGAAATAAAATCCTTTACAGACAAGCAAATGCTGAGAGATTTTGTCACCACCAGGCCTGCCTTACGAGAGCTCCTGAAGGAGGCAGTAAACATGGAAAGGAACAACTGGTACCAGCCACTGCAAAAACATGCCAAATTGTAAAGACCATCAAGGCTAGGAAGAAACTGCATCAACTAACAAGCAAAATAACCAGCTAACATCATAATGGCAGGATCAAATTCACACATAACAATATTAACCTTAAATGTAAATGGACTAAATGCTCCAATTAAAAGACACAGACTGGCATATTGGATAAAGAATCAAGACCCATCAGTGTGCTGTATTCAGGAGACCCATCTCACGTGCAGAGACACACATAGGCTCAAAATAAAGGGATGGAGGAAGATCTACCAAGCAAATGGAAAACAAAAAAAGCAGAGGTTGCAATCCTAGTCTCGGATAAAACAGACTTTAAACCAACAAAGATCAAAAGAGACAAAGAAGGCCATTACATAATGGTAAAGGGATCAATTCAACAAGAAGAGCTAACTATCCTAAATACATATGCATCCGATACAGAAGCACTCAGATTCATAAAGCAAGTCCTTAGAGATCTACAAAGAGACTTAGACTCCCACACAATAATAATGGGAGACTTTAACACCCCACTGTCAACATTAGACAGATCAATGAGACACAAAGTTAACAAGGATATCTAGGAATTGAACTCAGCTCTGCACCAAGTGGACCTAATAGACATCTACAGAACTCTCCACCCTAAATCAACAGAATATACATTCTTCTCACCACCACATCGCACTTATTCCAAAATTGACCACATAGTTGGAAGTAAAGCACTCTTCAGCAAATGTAAAAGAACAGAAATTATAACAGACTGTCTCTCAGACCACAGTGCAATGAAAGTAGAACTCAGGATTAAGAAACTCACTCAAAACCGCTCAACTGCATGGAAACTGAACAACCTGCTCCTGAATGACTACTGGGTACATAATGAAATGAAGGCAGAAATAAAGATGTTCTTTGAAACCAATGAGAACAAAGACACAACATAGCAGAATCTCTGGGATACATTTAAAGCAGTGTGTAGAGGGAAATTTATAGCACTAAATGCCCACAGGAGAAAGTAGGAAAGATCTAAAATTGACACCCTAACATCACAATTAAAAGAACTAGAGAAGCAAGAGCAAATACATTCAAAAGCTAGCAGAAGGCAAGAAATAACTAAGATCAGAGCAGAACTGAAGGAGATAGAGTCATTAAAAAAACCTTCAAAAAATCAATGAATCCAGGAGTTGGTTTTTTGAAAAGATCAACAAAATTGATAGACCGCTAGCAAGACTAATAAAGAAGAAAAGAGAGAAGAATCAAACAGATGCAGTAAAAAATGATAAAGGGGATATCACCACCGATCCCACAGAAATTCAAACTACCATCAGAGAATACTATAAACACCTCTACGCAAATAAACTAGAAAATCTAGAAGAATGGATGAATTCCTGGACACATACACCCTCCCAAGACTAAACCAAGAAGAAGTTGAATCCCTGAATAGACCAATAACAGGCTCTGAAATTGAGGCAATAATTAATAGCCTACCAATCAAAAAATGTCCAGGACCAGATGGATTCACAGCCGAATTCTGCCAGAGGTACAAGGAGGAGCTGGTACCATTCCTTCTGAAACTATTTCAATCAATAGAAAAAGAGGGAATCCTCCCTAACTCATTTTATGAGGCCAGCATCATCCTGATACCAAAGCCTGGCAGAGACACAACAAAAAAATAGAATTTTAGACTGTTATCCTTGATGAACATTGATGCAAAAATCCTCAATAAAATACTGGCAAACCGAATCCAGCAGCACATACAAAAGCTTACCCACCACGATCAAGTGGTCTTCATCCCTGGGATGCAAGGCTGGTTCAACATATACAAATCAATAAACGTAATCCAGCATATAAACAGAACCAAAGACAAAAACCATACGATTATCTCAATAGATGCAGAAAAGGCCTTTGACAAAATTCAACAGCCCTTCATGCTAAAAACTCTCAATAAATTAGGTATTAATGGGACGTATCTCAAAATAGTAAGAGCTATTTATGACAAACCCACAGCCAATATCATATTGAACGGGCAAAAACTGGAAGCATTCCCTTTGAAAACTGGCACAAGACAGGGATGCCCTCTCTCACCACTCCTATTCAACATAGTGTTGGAAGTTCTGGTCAGGGCAATCAGGCAGGAGAAAGATAAAGGGTATTCAATTAGGAAAGAGGAAGTCAAATTGTCCCTGTTTACAGATAACATGATTGTTTATCTAGAAAACCCCATCATCTCAGCCCAAAATCTCCTCAAGCTGATAAGCAACTTCAGCAAAGTCTCAGGATACAAAATCAATGTGCAAAAATCACAAGCATTCTTATACACCAATAACAGACAAACAGAGAGCCAAATCATGAGTGAACTCCCGTTCACAATTGCTTAAAAGAGAATAAAATATCTAGGAATCCAACTTACAAGGGATGTGAAGGACCTCTTCAAGGAGAACTACAAACCACTGCTCAAGGAAATAAAGGAGGACACAAACAAATGGAAGATCATTCCATGCTCATGGATAGGAAGAATCAATATTGTGAAAATGGCCATACTGCCCAAGGTAATTTATAGATTCAATGCCATCCCCATCAAGCTACCAATGACTTTCTTCACAGAATTGGAAAAAACTACTTTAAAGTTCATATGGAACCAATAAAGAACCCACATTGCCAAGACAATCCTAAGCCAAAAGAACAAAGCTGGAGGCATCACACTACCTGACTTCAAACTATACCACAAGTCTACAGTAACCAAAACATCGTGGTATTGGTACCAAAACAGAGATATAGACCAATGGAACAGAACAGAGCCCTCAGAAATAATATCACACATCTACAACTATCTGATCGTTGACAAACCTGACAAAAACAAGAAATGGGGAAAGGATTCCCTATTTAATAAATGGTGCTGGGAAAACTGGCTAGCCATATGTAGAAAGCTGAAACTGGATCCCTTCCTTACACCTTATACAAAAATTAATTCAAGATGGATTAAAGAGTTAAATGTTAGACCTAAAACCATAAAAACCCTAGAAGAAAACCTAGGCAATACCTTTCAGGACATAGGCATTGGCAAGGACTTCATGTCTAAAACACCAAAAGCAATGGCAACAAAAGCCAAAATTGACAAATGGGATCTAACTAAACTAAAGAGATTCTGCACAGCAAAAGAAACTACCATCAGAGTGAACAGGCAATGTACAGAATGGGAGAAAATTTTTGCAACCTACTCATCTGACAAAGGGCTAATATCCAGAATCTACAATGAACTCAAACAAATTTACAAGAAAAAAACAAACAACCCCATCAAAAAGTGGGTGAAGGATATGAACAGACACTTCTCAAAAGAAGACATTTATGCAGCCAACAGGCATATGAAAAAATGCTCATCATCACTGGCCATCAGAGAAATGCAAATCAAAACCACAATGAGATATCATCTCATACCAGTTAGAATGGCGATCATTAAAAAGTCAGGAAACAACAGGTGCTGGAGAGGAAGTGGAGAAATAGGAACACTTTTACACTGTTGGTGGGACTATAAACTGGTTTAACCATTGTGGAAGACAGTGTGGCGATTCGTCAAGGATCTAGAACTAAAAATACCATTTGACTCAGCCATCTCATTACTGGGTATATACCCAAAGGATTATAAATCGTGCTACTATAAAGACACATGCACACGTATGTTTATTGCGGCACTGTTCACAGTAGCAAAGACTTGGAACAAACCCAAATGTCCATCAATGATAGACTGGATTAAGAAAATGTGGCACATATACACCATGGAATACTGTGCAGCCATAAAAAATGATGAGTTCATGTCCTTTGTAGGGACATGGATGAAGCTGGAAACCATCATTCTCAGCAAACTATCGCAAGAACAAAAAGCCAAACACTGCATGTTCTCACTCATAGGTGGGAATTGAACAATGAGAACATTTGGACACAGGAAGGGGAGCATCACACACTGGGGCCTGTTGTGGGGTGGGAGGCGGGGGGAGGGAAAGCATTAGGAGGTATACCTAATATAAATGACGAGTTAATGGGTACAGCGCACCAACATGGCACATGTATACATATGTAACAAACCTGCACGTTGTGCACATGTACCCTAGAAATTAAAGTATTAAAAAAAATCTAAGACCACAAAATCTAACTTATAATACAAATAATGATGCCAATTAGGAGCCTAAAATAGATTTGATATTTAACACGTATATTTAAATTGAGAAGTGAGTGAGCATAACTGAACATTCTAGACTTGTGTATTCAGCATTTATAACTAGAAAAATATGGGAATAAGTCAGAATTAATCAGTATCCCCAATCTTTGATACTGAAGAATAACACTTTTTAAAGAGTAGTATTACTACACAACCCATTTGCTTTCATTTATATTGTAACACAATAAATGTTTATTTTTAATTTAGACGTGTAATTTTGTCTTGCCCAATGTACTTACCAATCAGCTAGAAACATGGGTCTAGACGAATACTTATACATTAATTTAAGCTTAATTAGCAACTGGTAATCTGCACAGATCACATCTACATGCATCTATTCAACAAATATTTATTGAGTATATAGTGTGTGCCAAGTTCTATTCTAGGTTCTCAGGATATAGCAATGAGCAAAACAAAGATGCCTGTTCTTGTGACACTTATATTCTAGTTAGGGGCCAATGGTGGAAACAGAAAATAAACCATAAACACAATAAAGAAATTATGTAGCATGATAGAATGTAGCAAATGCTGTGGAAAAATAGTAGAGTGGATTAAGGGGATCCAGGAGTGCTGGGATTGAAGGGGGAGAGGTCGGGCAACATGTAACATAAATTGTATTAAAGAAGCACAGAATCAGAGAGAACTATGCCCAACCTAGAACTGAAGAGAAATGTGGAGATAGAGAGTGCTATCAGAGAAGATAAAAAAAATTAGGTATGGGATTAAAAAACAAAACCTATAAGGAATACCAGCAATAATTGTATTATTCAGCTTGAAAGAAAAGCTCTGGGAAGACACGATAGTGACTTTTCAATGTTATTTTGTTTATTGTTATGCCCAGCTACTAAAGATGCTACCTGTAGAAATGTTCTTGATTGTAATGTAAACCCACACTATTTAATAAACATTAGCTTTTTACAGTTATTAAAAAAGGTGGCAGAATAAAGTGTACAGAATTATTTCATTTGTGTTAAAAACAAAAATAAAACTCTGTGTGTGTGTGTGTGTGTTTATGAATGCATGTGTGTGTGTATTCATTAATAAAGACAATATATTTAGATTAAGCCCCAAACTGTTAACAGTGGTTACTTCTGTGGGAGTTACAGAAGGTGAAAGACAAATTTCACCAATAACACTGTATAAATCTGCCTTTAAGAATTCTTATGAAGAACAATTATGGCACTTACAACTACCTAAAATCACCCTGTCACTTGTTGTTTATTGCCTCACTCTACCCATAGAATGTAAATTTTGAGAAAGCAGATAATTGGGTGGACTTTCATTTTCAGTAGCTTCTGAGCTGAAGATAGTGCATGGCCTATAGCAGTGGTCCCCAACCTTTTTGGCATCAAGGGCCAGTTTTGTGGAAGACAATTTTTCCATGGACCAAGGTGGAGTGGTTTCCGGATGATACTGTTCCACCTCAGATCATCAGGCATTAGTTACATTCTCATAAGGAGCGTGCAACCTAGATCTCTCACATGCACAGTTCACAGTAGGGTTGGTTTGCGCTCCCATGAGAATCAGATACTGCTGCTGACCTGACAGGAGGCGGAGCTCAGGCTATAATGCTCACTAGCCTGTCGTTCACCTCCTGCTGTGGTGCTGGGTTCCTACCAGGCCATGGACCAGTACTGATCTGTGGCCCGGGGATTGGGAACCCCTGGCCTATAGTTTATGCTCCATAAGTATTTATTCAGTTAGTAATTTGGGTAATGAAAAGAAAATAATGACTTTCTGGGCAAATTCTCTATTCCCAGCTCCAAATTCACCTAAATCTCCATCCCGCCAGACAATTCTTTAACAAGAGTGGCCTCTCCTATCACATCACTGCTGATTTCAAATTGTGTGCCTTCCTCATGGCCCATCCTCTACTCAGTCCTTTCTGGATACTTTGAAGATCTTGTATTCTACTTGATTGATAAATTGAAAGAGGAATTTTAGAAATTTGGCTCTTTCATTTCGTGTCTACAACTCCCTCTCCCTTCCAATTTCTTTCTACATCAATATCAAAATGAGAGTAAGCAAGGTGGTGGCCAGCAAAGGGTGTGCCTGAGGTCCTCCAGAGTTCTCCAGGGAAGAGAGCAACAAGAAACCCCAGGGGTGAGGTGACAGACTAAAGCCTAGTGGCTGAGGGAAGGGGGCCCCTCGCTGCGGGCCTGGGATGGAGTGGCTCCTTGAAATGACTCAGTCATCAAAACCTGTGAATCCCTCAGAAGTGGGGTGTGCTCCTCACCTTGCTGGGGAAGGTCCTGGGAGGACCTGCCCAGTTCTCCTAATCCCAAGGATCCTGCAAGGAGACCGGCAGAATGGTAAGGCTGACTATGGGAGAGGGCTGTTCTAACCCCAACACTCCACTCACGACTTCTAAACACAAAAGCTGGAAGGAAAAACAGAAAGCATACCCAGTATTTTGCTAGGCAGTAAATGATAAATTAGCATTGTCATGGAGTCAGTCTATAGTCAGAGTGATGGATAGGCTTGTGTGGATTGTAACAAGGTGATAAAAAATGATTCCTGAAGGTAATTTATAGCTTAAAGAACTCATGCATTTGATGGGTCTAAGGCAATTCACCGCAGAGCAGAAAATCATTCAGATACGTACCCTGAAAAACACATTTCAAAAGCAAAAGAGTAAAGATATCCAAATGATCAATTAGCATATGAAATGATGCTTGATCTCATTAGTAATTAGGGAAATGTAAATTAAAACAGAATGGCCTACTTTAAAAAGACTGACAATATGAAGTATTGGTGGGCTATACTGCAAGTAGAAGTCCAAAATAGTACAAACTCTTTTTTTTTTGAGACCGAGTTTCACTCTTGTTGCCTAGGCTGGAGTGCAATGGCGCGATCTCAGCTCACTGCAACCTCCACCTCCTGGGTTCAAGTGATTCTCCTGCCTCAGCCTCCTGAGTAGCTGGGATTATAGGTGCACACCACTACGCCCAGGTAATATTTTGTATTTTTAGTAGAGACGGGTTTCACCATGTTGGCCAGGCTGGTCTCGAACTCCCAACCTCAGGTGATCCACCTACCTTGGCCTCCCAAAGCGCTGGGATTACAGGTGAGAGCCACCGCGCCCAGCCTACTACAAACTCTTTAAAGCTATCAGGCACTATAAACGACAGTTGAATACATGTATACGCTATGATCTGGCAAGTCTGCTCTCAGTTAAGCACCCAGGAGAAATGTGTCATGCTAGGAGACACAGTGGAGGATGTTTACTGAAACACTGTATGCGAAAAAAACTAATTGCTAGTGGAGTTATTAAGAAAAAACCCAAAGCATATATATGACACAACTCCATGCAGTAGTTAAAGTGCATCAGGTAGACTCACATGTTGATGTAGAAATATTGCCAAGATACACAAAGTGAAAGAAACGTGGCAGAATAAAGTGTACACAATCATAGCAGCATTATTTGCAATAGCCAAAACCTGGAAACCAGGCATCCACAAGTAATGAAATGGAACTGTCATATTTTCATACAATTGAATACTCTGTGGCAATAAAAATAATGAACCACGTCGATATGCAACACCATGGATGAATCTCACAAATCAAATATGGAGCCAAATAGATGGGGGGAAAAGTGTGTTTCCATGTCTATAAAATTTAAAAACAGGCGAACTAATCCATGGTTTTTCAAAGACCTGAGGGTGGTCACCTTGGGCAGAAGGGAAGAATGGTTATCTGGAGGGGCCATGAGTGGGGTTTTTGAGATGCTGGTGATATTCTCTTTCTTACCCTGGAGGGTGGTTCATGGGAATGTTTCCTTCGTAGCAATCCAGTGAGACGTGCCCTTGTGATGTGTGGAACTCTTTGTGTTTATGTTATACCTGATTAAAAAAAGGTAAGAGAAGAAGGATAAGCATGATACATGGATGGTTGTGTTTAGGCTATTGCCAAGCTCCTCTGCCGATGTGAATTTTGCACTCCCTACAGAGACACACGTGCCTGGCCAATAATATAATTGCATGTTTTGTTTTGTTTGTATTTGTCATTCTCAAAACTATGGGCGAGCACTGTGAGTTCTGATTTTTGGCATAGGAATTGATAAAGAAAACGTATTCATTGCATTTTTATTAGAAAACACTGAAAGTTTTATATAATTTTTTTTTCAGGTAAACCCAGATGTTTTGATGGATGCAGAATGATGGCAGGTAAGTAGTACATTCTTCTCTCAGGAGCATGAGGAGAGATAAAACTTGTTCTTTGTGGGAGACAGTGAGATTTAAATATGTCAGTATATCCTGCCACTCTCCTGTTCTCAGCCTTGAATCATTTTCTATCATATTGAGAATAAGACCCCAAGCCCTCGTCCCAGGCTTCACAAGTCCTGCTGCTTCTCCATTAATACACCATGTCTCCATTTTGAGGCATTGCACTGGCTCTTCCCTCCATCTGGAGCCTCTTCCCTCAAATATTCATTTGTTGAATGAATGAATTGATCTATGTGGGGGTGCTTCTGTACATTTCAGGAAAAGAAGAAAAACAAACACATAAGTAAAAATCGTCAAAGCTTTACACCCCTCCCCTATCTTCTCCTAAGAAATCGTTTTAGCTCAAGGC
The DNA here is from genome assembly GCF_028885655.2 of Pongo abelii. NCBI lineage: Eukaryota > Metazoa > Chordata > Mammalia > Primates > Hominidae > Pongo > Pongo abelii. The sequence continues at coordinate 71,165,071 of NC_071992.2, forward strand.
TCAGAGTCTTCATGCATTTTATTTTTGGATAATCTCTCTCTCTCTCTTTTTAAGACCAGTTTTAGGTTCACGGCAGAATTGAGTGGCAGGCACAGAGACTTCCTGTATGCTCCCTGTCCGGGCACATGCACAGCCTCCCACGTGATCAACAGGCCCCGCCAGAGAGGTCCAGTTGTTAGGGCTGATGAACCTGCACTGACACATCATTATCACCGAGAGGCCATAGTTTACATTAGGGTTCGCTCTTTGTGTTGGACCTTCTGCGGTTTGGACAAATGCAGAATGACATGTGGATAATTCTTTGATTACACAGGTTTTCCGGGTTTGTAATAGAAAACCGAAAAAGTGAAGATGAGTATGAGGTGGCTTTGCAAGCAGTTTCTGCCTCGTGGGATATAACTGTCAGGAAAGGAGCCCCCTGCCTGGTGACCAGGACGGAGGCTCATGGATGGTATCTAATCTCTGAAAGACCCAGGGTGAAGTGGGTGTGTGTGGTGGGGTGGGGAAGCCCAAGATCCACGTGGAAGAGCAATCGTGGCTGCTAATCCTGTAAGTGCTGCTGTGCGCTGGCTCTGGCTTAAGGACTGTACACCCTAACACATTTTACTTATCACAACGACTGAATGAGGCACAGAGGAGAAACCAAGGCAGGGAGAGCTGCAGTTCACACAGCTACTCGATGTAATTTCGATACATGGATTTCGATGCAGGCAGCCTGGCCTTACAAATGAACTCTCAGAGGGAGCCCAGAGAGGGACGCAGGCTTGGAGGTGGCATTGGAAGGCCCGAGTGGGTAGGAACCAGCCCCAGCTCCGGAAGAGCGCGGAATGGAGCAGCAGCGCCCTCTGCAGGTTGTGGATCTTCCTTCTTCTTGTTCCGCGTGGTTTTCTCTGAGACCCTCTCAAGTCAGCTGCGGCTTTGGGTTCATCTCATCCTAAGTCCTAGTCCTAGGTTAGTCCCCACCTTAGCCTGTCTCGTGTTTTCAGAACTCAGACATTTGCGCTGAGTACGCACTGAGTGCCACAGCAGAGTCGGGCTAGCGGCCCTTAGAATAGCAACCCAGGGGGCCTGGGCCCCTCAGAATTTAAATAGGAAATTCTTAAAAACATCAAACATCAAAACCCTTAAGAACTGGAAAGCAAACTTCTAATGCTGGAATTTCAAATTGAAGTCCAGACAGCTCGAGAGAAATTTGGAGAGTGAGTGAGGCCTACGCAACCCCCTCGAGTCATGTTTTGTGGAAGACTGCTCGTCCTTACTGCTGAGGACCTCTGAAGGAGGGGGTCCTGCGTCCTGTAATGTCCGGGGCGGGCGCACAGCCTCGGTTGGCACCGCTTTGTGGCCTGGAGAGGAATCATCTCCGATCGCCCCTTCCCCCTTTCCTCGTGTCCCGACCCCTCTCCTCTGTTCCTTCCTTCCCTAGGCAATTTTGAAGCATCCTCTAGGTTCCTGATTCTACACCAGACATGAGAGAGATGAGGAACTGCAAGTGTGTGACGCAGTCCCACCCCGAGCATCATGCGGCTCTTGGCGGAGGCGACGGGGGGGAGGGGAGGGGTGTTGGGGGGTGATGGGTGAAATGGAGCTGCAGACAACTGTCTGTTAACCACCATGAGTGCCTTAGCCCAGTCTACACCGCTTCCCCAAAAGAGAAGAAAGCCTCCTAGATAAAAAACTGTGCTTGGCCAGGCGCAGTGGCTCATGCCTGTAGTCCCAGCATTTTGGGAGGCTGAGGTGGGAGGATCACTTGAGGCCAGGAAGTCGAGGCTGCAGTGAGCTAGCCACTGCACTCCAGCCCGGGCAACGAAGTGAGCCCCCATCTCTAAAAAAAGAAAAAAGAAAGAACTGTGCTTGCTTTAAAAAATGTATTTGTCTGATGGTGAACTTTGTTATTTTCTCAAACATATTGTATGAGATATGTAAGTATACATATTGGACTATTGTGAGATAATAATGGTATTATCTTATCAATAATAATTGTATTATCTTTTTTCCTCCCAGGCTTTGCTTGGCAGAAAAAATTAGTTTACCAAGGATCAGGAAGGTTGATGGAGTTGGGGCTCTGTGAGTGTGGGGCCCTGTGATTCCTTGCACTAATGCCAGGAGATGGGTCTCCTAATAGCATGATCATGTGGATGTCCTGCGAGCCCTGGTGGGGCTGTACATAGAGAACAAACTGCTGAGCACAGTGCGGCTGCCTTATCAGATGGGGCACACAGGCTTGCACAGTGAGCATCTCGGCAGCAACCTTGGTAGACTGCAGACCAGAGATTCATCCCCCACTTTCCTGAGTTCCTAAATTCCAATGTTTTGAGAAACACAAGAGAAAGCATTGCTGGGGGTCCTGGAAAGATGATTTAGTGAATAGGGGTTGAGCTGTATGTTGTTTCAGTTAGAAAAATGAAAAGTTACATTTCTTATATCTGAGTGTTGTCTGATTAATATGAAGTAGTCATAAGCACCTTGTGTTTTGGGGATTTACCTTACAAAACACTTACAATATCTTTCCTCATTATCTGGTCACCAAATTCATTCATTTATCATTCATATATCCACTCATCCGATATTGGAGACTCTGCTACAGTCATAGTGTAGAGGTGTACAATGGTGACTAAGATGTAGTTCCATGTTGTTACCATTCTTACTAGTGACCTGGATAGGAGATAAGGAACCGCAGTGAAAAGGATATTGACAGGGCACAAAAAGTTTGGAGTTTTAATCTTATTTTTATCCTTCAACTGCTGGGCAACTTTGGGCCAACTACACAACCTTCTTGGCTTCCCTTTCTTCATTTGTAAAATTGGACTAAATTATCTTTAATTTCTTACTAACTTCTAAAATACTTTACTGAAGAAAAGAGACATACACATCTGATGTAAATGCAAGTGTGTGTGTGTGTATGTGTGTGTGTGTGTGCGCGTGTGTGCTTAATGAGGGCATAGCTGGCTCCTTCATTAGGCTTTGGTTTTTCTTCATGTATCTGATTTCCAGAAATGAGAGTGAAAATACATTTTATTTTGCTCCCACGTGTTTACTCATCTAAGATTTCATATGTGAGGAATTAAATAAAAAATGTTTTTGCAGCCTTGGCTGAAAGAGAAGAAGGACAATGATTATTATGTCAAAAGCAGATGGTTCTACTGTCCCTGAGTCTAGGATTGATGCGGAAACCCAAAGGTAAATGAGAGCCTTGGAGAAAAAGAGACTTACAAGGATATTATGCACTTGGGGTAATAGGTTTATTATCTCTATATACAAGTAAGCATTTATTGATGTTTGTCAAAAATAAGAGACAAGATAACAAAAACTATTTTAGCATGAAAACAAAATAGCTGCAATAGACCAATACTGAGCTTAAAGACTCCAAAAAGAGCACAGAACCTGAAATGACAGTTTTCAGGTTGTATAGTTATCCAGACAATGAAGTCAACTATACAAGGCAAGCAACACATGACAATAAAACACCATCAACAGTTTCTCACTGGAGGATGGAGGGAGGCTTGGGGCCTGGGGCCACTGGTGGGAAAGGGTATTAAAATCTCATAAATCCTCCATATCTTTTTTCCATTTCGGGAACTTCTTTGGAGTAACTTTCGCCTTCTTCGTCAGAGGGCAGAGCCTCGGCAAAGCGCTTCAGGAAACCTCCATACCGTTTCTGGTAGTCCATCCACCACTCCGGGCGACCTACTCTTCTCATGAAGCCCCCATATCGCTTCTGCAGCTCTTTGGCTTCATCTTCCAGTTGGGGGCTTCTCTTTAAGCCTCTCATGAAGCCTCCATATCTCTTGCTCACTTCTTCCTCATTATCACTGCCATCCTGGTGGTGGCTACGCTCTCGGTTGTCCCCTGTTTCCAGAAGCTCTTTTAGCAGATCTGAGGAATTGGCCAGCGAGTCGTCCTCCTCCACATCCTTCTTCATGAAGCCCCCATACCGCTTGGCAAGGATCTCACTTCCATTGGCCTCTTCTTCTGGCTCCATGGGATAAAGCTCATCCATTTTCTTCATGAAGCCTCCATACCTTTTCATGAAGCCCCCATACCTTTTGGCTAGCAAATGGCTCTCTTCCAGTTTGCTGCTTTCTCTGAGGGTGCTGGTGCCATCTTGAGGAAGCTCTGGTTTGGACAGCTGCAGGAGCTCCTTGCAGGTTTCCCAAATTTTCATAGAAGGCAGTTTTCCTTCACATTCCATTATGCAAGCCTGGGAAAACAATTTGATATAATGATAAAAAGAAGCTTCTGTGATTTCATTAAGTAAATGAACTTTTGTGGACCAAAATATGCTTGCTTTGACATAATAACTTCCTTATTATAATAAGGTCATCTCCAATTTCTTATCACGACTTTTCATAAGGCTGAGCATGCAAATGAAACAAATAAAATTTGGAAAGGAGAAAGTGGAGGGGTTCACTGAATCCAGTTAGGAATCTGCCTTTGGATTTTAAACCCACAGAAATTTTAAAGAATTTTTAAAAAATTTTTCCATACAGTTTTAACTTAGATTGACTGCTTTCACAATCTAATTTCACTGGATAATTTTTCACTTCTGATATAATTTTGTCTGAGATTTTTCTAACCAAAAAGGAGAAATTTTTATTTACCTAATCAAGGATATTTCCTCAAAATTCCTTTTATCTTCTTGTCTTACAGATAAAATCAATATTAATAACATAAGGGTCATTTGCTTTCTTGTGTCAATATTTTACCTAAAATGGCATCCAATATTCCTGCAAATACTTTCAATCTTCAAAGAAAAACTACAATTTAAAAAAAGTTTATAAACACATCCTAAAAACTCAATTTAAATCTTATGAATTATTTGCATTCTTATTAATTTGTTAATTTGTTGAAAGTACAGATCTTTTGTTTTTTTCCTTTTTTCTTTGCTGGATACAACAGACTTCATTATCTTGACAAAATGTCTATAATGATGAGATCAGATATAAAATTATACAAATGCAAGTGCACAAATTATTCATGTTTATTTTCTTCACATTTAGTCACTGTTGTACAGAAAAAGTATTTTTCAATGGAAATCATGCTATTTGATAAAATAGGAATCATCAGCATACATTCTTTCCTTTTTCTTATACAAATATTAAATTCAAAATCATTGTAAGTCTATACATTCGAATGATCTTAAGATTTTTTTTCTATTTAACACATCACTGTGTATGATAAAGACAGTACTAATATGTGAACATTTACAAAGCATGCATGATATTTCTTAGCATTTCAGGAGTTTTTTATAGCCCTCTGAAGTCTACTTATAGACAGCCCAGGTTACAGACCTTTAATTTAGACAGAAAGGCCAGGCTCTTTCTTGGAATTAAAAAATATACTAGTATATTAAGTGATGTTAAATACACATATATTATTTTCACAATGAAAGAAAGCATTTTATTAGTGCAACAAAATCTTGAAGGCACGTATTTAGTAAGCTCTTAATGAGTATTTAAGCTTTGTGTCTGAGGAGATTAAATATATAACTACATAAGAATCTAAAGATGATCTATTAATAATTAAAATGTCTTATTTTATTCCTGACATATGATGAACAAATAAAAATACCATTAAAACTTAAGATATTTAAGGGGCAATAATATTTCCATTCTAAAATTGTATCTAAGTGATCTTGTTGTTAAAAATTAATGTTGAATGTTTTGCATACTAATAGCAAAAGACTTTTAAATGTATGTGATGTGAGATTCCTTCAAAACAAAATAATAACAAATATCAGAATAATGCACTCGTACTAAGGCAGCAATGTTAACTGATGGCTCCTATACCCATGTATGCATGTTTTGTGGTATTTATCACACTTTGTGTGGTATGGTCAAGATCACATTAGATGGGAAATTCTATTTGGACATCAGCCTGCTCATCTCTGCATCCACCACAGTACCAATCATAAGTGTCTTTCTCATGGTAGAAGCTCAATAAATATTTGTTACATTGATTTCACTACATATTTTTGGCTAGGCAACCTCATTTCTCACGTCTTTTGCATCCGAACCAAAATCCCAGAATGCTGTAATTCTAGAGAGACAGTCACTAAGTAAACCTTTTGTCATTGAGACAATAACAACCCTAAACGTAGGGTCCAATGCAAATCAGTTATTATGCAAAACGCCTTTCTATGAAACTATTTTTATTGATGGTTGCTTATTATCTATTTTTTTCAAGTTGCTAACACTACATGTGCCATTCCATCACCTGGATTAAAGTAATGATAATAGTAATAAGTGATAACAACAAGAGCTAAAAAGCAGTAAGGAAAATTCTGGAAACAGCAGCCTTCCTCTTCTCCTCCCCCACAATCCTGTTACATGATGAGAAGAAGGTGAGAGAAGGAGAGAAGTCAAGATTTGAGGTGATACCCAGGGAAGGGCTACCTGCTACCCAGTGAGCTCTGCTCAAGTTCCTCAACAATGCAAAAGGAAGATTAGTAGCATTTTGGGAGCTTGGTGAATCAAACAGATTAAGGATGAAAAAAACCCATTTGAATAGGCATGATTAAATGTCAGTCATATTAATTTGCTAACTCACATAATTTAAGTAAATATGATACTACTTTGGGGTCAGACTGTGTGAATAGAAAAACTAGACTAGAATCCATATAACCTTTATTCAGATGGCAGAGAAAGCTAGGGGAGGGAGCTGAGCTCCCGACATGTTGAGTAGGCAAAGCTCAAAATATGTGTGACTGGGCACAGGGAATTATGGGGTCAGAAAGTGGAGTCTTCTATATGGCATGTTTTGGGTTTCTCTTCCTCCGTCTGTGTCTAAAATTCTTTACGCACAAGATCTATCCTTATATTTGTAGCACTGGCTCAATTTTTAGGCATAGGTTAAAAGTTCATGACTACAGGAGAAAGAAGAAAGATGGGTGAAGGGGATTATTTCCCCTATTGAAGATGAAACATTTTTGTCATAGTTTAAATATACAACCTTCCTATGTGTCTTCTCTTAAATGCCAAGTTAGCACAGGTCAAACAAACAAACATTTAACCTGAAATATATACCACAGATATTTGGAACTTGTTCCTTGGTTTTCTCCCCATTTCGAACATCTACATAAGGTAAAATTTCCTCAATTCCACGTGAAACCCAAAGCAGCTTGGATGAATACATTATTCTCTATGAGCTTTTTAAGTCACCACAAAATTTCAACAAATTTCAAAAGCAATGCAAAGGAATTGTCAGGGGAGCTGGTAAAAGTGAAGCTACCTGAGTCTCGAGGTTGGAGATTCAGACTCAGTAGAGCACCAGAGGTGATTCGACAGCCCATGGGGAACCATGATCAGAATGAAAGTTATTTTGTCCTCAGCTTTTTCTTTCCCCACCCCCTGTAGTGCAGTGTATCTTTGGACTGTTGTCACCCATTGGACACTGGCCACTTCTCTTGTTCCTTTCTCACAGCCAAATTAAACTGTTGTTTTAGTTACTATTACAAAAGGGCAGTCGAAACAGAAGTTGAATTCCAGCATCACTGGCTAGTGAGACAGTTTGAACTCTTTCCTGTCTACGGTTATTTCGCCTTCCTCTCCCCGTACCCCTTTTCCATCCCTTTGCTCTCTCTTATTTACAGGTGAGGGTAGGGAATGAGGGACCTGAGGTTAAGAGAGCTGGGGAACATAAATCTAAAGAAAGGCACCGAAATGTCACTAACAAAAAATTACATTATTTGCGGGAAAGATGGGAAGATGGCTGCGTGTGGAGGGGCCCTTAGCTGGGATATGTTAGGAGCTGTGGTGACAGCCATCTTCCTTCTGACAGCCCAGGAGAGAACCCAGTGCTATCCGAGGTGCTGAACAGAGCACTTCTCGGGGTTCCCGAATTCCCAGGGTTAAACTTGGTTTGCGCGGCGACACCGCTACGCTTACCGGTCCCCAGATAGTCGCGGATCCCCGAAGCTAAGAGCCAGGGCAGGACTTCAGTCAGTGTTCCAGGAACAGCTGAGACACCCAGGTCACCACGGGCTCGCGCCGCTGCGGCTCCGACCCGGTGCGAACCGCCATACGCGCCGCGCGGTGGGCCGGGGGCAGTCCGCGTACTGTTGCGGAAACTCTGTCTCACAAGGTGCGCAACACTCGCCGCGCGCAACACTCACCAGGAAATTGATGTCGGCCGGGCGCACTAGGCGGTAGCTGCACGTCGCGCAATCCTGGCTGCATTCGGCCCGCACGGTCGCCAGGAGCCCGGGGCCGAGCAACAGCAGCCAAGTGCAAAGTCTCAGGAACCGCGCCATGGACTGCGAGGAGAGAGGGACGCGTGCTTCGAGCCTGCCTGGGCGCAGAACGGGTCCCTCGGCAGGACCCTCGCCGCGACTGCCTCAGCAGGGGATCGTCGAGCAAAAGCCCGCAGGAATGCTCCTTTCTGGGGCCCCGCCCTCCCGGCCGACAGCTTTTAGGTAGACCTGGAGGCGACTCAGATCGCCTCGCGGCTCCCGGGATGGCGCGGTCGCCCCCAACGCGAGGCTGCCTGGGGAACCCGGCTCTTTTCCTGGGCGTCCGCGGCCCAGGGCAAGATTCCGGAGAGAACGCCGCAGACCAGGGGCGAGAGAGCGGGAACCGGGGGAGGCAGGACATTGACTGGGGTCACAAAGAAGAACCAGGGAACGCTGTTGGGGAACCCATGCAATGAAATGTGAAGGGAAAGAGGGCGGGCAGACGTCCCCAAACCCGCCAGCAAAGACAAGCTTCGGGCAAATTCACTCACGTTGACGCTGTTCGGATGGAGCAGGCCAATTGGAACAGCCGGGTTCCAGACACGACTCTAGAGGGAAGAGAAGAAGGCAAGTGTGAGGAGGGCGGGCGTCGGGGAGGAGCGGGCCCGGGTGTGCTGGCGGACGTAGGGCCTCACCGTCGCGGTCCTCAGCGTCGCTGCGGGGTCGCGGGCCAGGCTGCGGGGCTCTGAGCGCCTGCCTCGCCGTCCCGGGGCTTAACGGCTGCCGGAGCCACTTTATAATTAGCCCCAAACCGAAGGAGGCGCGCGCGCCCCAATCGCCGGCGGGCTGCAGCTGACGCAGGCCCTACGCCAGCCCCGCGCCGACGCCTTCGCGGGAGGGGTCGGTCCCCCAGCACCCGCGCGCCGCTCCCCCCGCCGAGGGTGGGGGCCACAGGGGGCGCTCGGTGGCTCCCCACACGGCCAGGAGACAAACCCAAGGCAGTTAGGAAGTTTGGGGAGAGTGAGATAGGATCAAGTTTCTCCGCATAAAGTCACTGAAATTGCACCGTGGGACGCAGGCTCCAGGGAGGGAAGCGAGGTGGGGGCGTTTGGAAGGATAGATGGACTGGCTTAGACTTCTGGAATGTGCTGGAGACCCAACGGGCCGGTGAACCTGCCCCTTTCCCGCCTCCTCCCTGGGCCTTCTCGCGGGTCCCCGTGGGCACCAAGCACAGCTGTCCGGAATGTCGTCATTTATCGACCAACCTGACCCCCACACTTGACTCCGAGTTCGTTACCGCAGCATCTAACAGCGTCAAAGTGCGCAGTTTAGGCGCTCAATTAATGGTTACAGGAACTGAACGATTGAAACTTTCTGGGAATCTTAAAATCTCGGGACAGAATTTTCACCTTTCCAGTTAGAGACCCTTGGCCAAGCGTAGAAGCAGGTAAACCCTCAGGTTCCGGGACTGCGCACTTTTCAGCCACTGTGGGAGAGGATCCGTGTTTAATCAGCTCCCCAGGGGCTCCCAAGTCGAAGACCTACTGCCTTAAGAGCGCTGTCCAGGGTGTCCGGGGGTGTTGGATGAGTGAGAGGGGGGTGCCGGGGCGGGTGTAATGTCAGCGCGCCAGGAGTGTGGTGGGGAGGGAGGGATGAGGGACACCCTACCCGGAACGCCTGGGCTTGGAACCTCTTCTCCACCGGGAGGGGGCCGAGGGCACACTGTGGAGGCTGGTACTGTCCATTAAGACACGCTTTCCCGCTTCCTGGCTCTGCAAAAGATTGCTAAGTGGCAAGCTGCTTACATTGCCTGAGGCCTCAGTTTCCCTATTTGAAAAATAGGAACAGAGGTAATATGCCATTCATAAGGTTCTGGAGAGAATCAAATGAAATAATGGACGAAATCTCTTAGCCTTGTGCCTGGCACTATAGCAAGCCCTCAAAACGTGTTCCTAACCATCCGTCATCCGTCCGTCCACCTTTCCATCTGTGCCCATTGTCTGCTTACCTTACATCTACCATGGATGTATCCAATCCACCTATGCATCTATCTCTCCTAGACCTAGGGGGAAACCATAAACAGTTCCTGGGAAAATCTCCCAGAGGTTTCCAGGCCCTCTGCGCCCTCTGCAAAGGGCTGATTTCTACAGTCGCTAGGACCTTCAGCCGCGCTGCATGTCCCATTATAGTCGCTAGAGGGCAGCGCTCTCCTGCGTAGGCTGGGCTTGCGGGGACTGGGGTCTCAGTTCTCCGCAGGCCTCAATGTGCGGGCTTGACACGCAGCACTCGAATTAGCCCTGGAGCTGCACCCGAGCACGGCCTGCCTCCCGGCCGGGGCATCATGGTAGCAAGGTTGGGAAAGCAGAGCCCTGGAGTGGGGCTGGAGAACGCCGGACATAGCCCTAGGGAGCTAGCATTACCCTCTGAGCAGGAAAACACAATGTTTCCCGCTTTAGGTTCTTTTCATCATGGGGCCCCTTACTAGCTCGTTACTCTCTCCCCAAGGCAAAGGAGAGCTTCTGTCTTTACTTCAGATTTTTCCTTGTTGCCTGGGCTTTGGTAAGAACTTTAAACACATAATCAGGAGCGGGAGGCTGAGGGGGGTGTGTGTGTGTGTGTGTGTGTGTGTGTGTGTGTGTGTTTGGAATGACCACACCACGTGATGCTTTTTAAGGGTGCACAGCGCGCAGTAGTGGAAACAGTGCATTTCTGCACTCTGGCAACACAAAGGCTCTTTAGGATCTTGGAAAAGTAGAAGCTTAAGTTTGGAAGGGGTTTTAGGGATAATTTATTCCACCACCCATTCTACGGATGGTAAAAACCAAGGCTCAGAACGTCCGAGTGACCCACCAGGGCAGTGGCAGACCAGGTTTTCCAGCCTCTGAGTTCCTTCCCTGAAGCCTACCTCAGGCCTAGTTTGTTTCTGTTGGAACTAGTCATGTTTGCTCTGAGTTAGGGTCTCTTGGCGCATTTGCATTTTTCCCTGAGACTCCTGAAATGTCAGGGGAGAAACAGAAAGGGAAAGAGAGGGCGCCTCCTAGGGGCAGTACAAGAGTGTGCAGTCCCCCACGAGACCTTCCTAGATGCTTGGGGCACAGTGGTTGCTTGGTAAATGTGTGTCGACTGGCTGACTGACTGAATGAATGAAGTGATAGGAGGTCGACCTTGTTTGCCTACCCCAAATCAGTGACATCTCTTCCCATCATCCTCCCCCATCGACCTGAGAAACTAAAAGTCATTCTGGTGGCAATGAGTTGTAAGAAATTTATTTTTTCATGATCTTTTAAATATTTATCAAGAGCGAACAGACTTTGCAGTTATGATCTGGGAGAAAGCTGCTCTAAAAATCAGACTAAAAAAGGGAAGGGGCTCTGTCTGAAAGCATTCAATCCAGACATTTTTTATTTTCAGGTTAGGATCAATAGCTCATCTTCTGATCCTAGGGTCACAAGCATTTGCCCAAAGGGATTCATCCTAGAGACAAAGAAATGTGCCTTTTTAACCCTGATGATGAATGGCATTTTACTCAGTTCTTAGGTGTTCTCAGAGTCTAAAAAGGTGGGATTTTACAATGTTCTTTTAGTGTCCTCTTCCATTATTTTCAGATGGAAGATGCCTAAATTGAATGATGTCTTTCTGGTACTCACTCCTCTGCTCCCCTTCCCTTCCTGTCACCCAAGCACACATATTTTATTACAGAAAGCCATTTCTGTCTGCCCCCCTCTCTCTAAAGTAGCAGTAGTGGAAACAAGGCCCTTCAGCACTCTGGCAATTGTGTGATGGTTCAGCATAAAAGCAACATGTTCTAACATTTCAGATGTTTGGAGTCATGCCAGAGTCAGGGGAGACATCCCCGTTTTCAGTTACAATCTAAAGTGCACACTTTGCAAAATGTGATTCTGTGAGCTGGGCATATAACTGTGAAGTAGCATTGTTAAGGGGTTCTTTTTCAGACTGGCTCAGAACACCATAACAGAGCAGTTGGAAGTGGGGTTGGCTTGAACGATGTTTTATGGTGTCACAAACCCCATTTTAAGGAAAGTCAGTGTTGGTACATTCTCATTTCCCAAAATCCAGGAAATAGAATAAAATTCTAGGAAGAAAAGGTAATCTGGTACAAAGTTGCCAGATTAAATAATAGAAAGAGTTTAAATAATATAAATTAAATAATAAAATGAGTTTAAATAGTAGAAAACATGTCAATGTGTCAGAGGAGGTGGGGAGAAAGGGAAGGTAAATTAAACCAAGAATATCAAACATATTGTTTATGTACTGTAAACTTAGGGAGGATTGAAACACACTTCCTAACTTTGGCCTTTTGCTCTCCAGCAGGGAAAAGATTAATCTTACTATTAAGTGTAGGTAATTAGACAATGAATAAAGCAAGTCCTATTATGAAAAATTAGATTAAAATAACATATAGCTGTGAGTCCAACCAATAGAGTGTGTCTTGAGCAGCTTGACTTTTAATAATGACTTTTGAAATTGGCTTGAGAAATTTAATAGCCTCACGAGAGAACCAGTCAATGTTAAAAAATTGTGTTACCTCAGTGAAACCCCGTCTCTACTAAAAATACAAAAAAAATGAGCGGGGTGTGGTGGCGGGTGCCTGTAGTCCTAGCTACTCAGGAGGCTGAGGCAGGAGAATGGCGGGGACCTGGGAGGTGGAGCTTGCAGTGAGTTGAGATCGCGCCACTGCAGTCCAGCATGGGCGACAGAGCAAGACTCCATCTCAAAAAAAAAAAAAAAAAATTGTGTCGCCTCATTGGATCCAAACCTTATTCAACAACTTGACTTTGATTTGGTGTTTTGGTTGTTTCTGAAATCAAATATTAGATTCCACTTATGGGACCTGTATAGAAGGCATTCAAAAATATTCGTCCACCAGAGACAATTTCCACAGCTGAAGGAATGCTAGAAGAGAAGTTCTAAATAGACTTTGATCAATAGTAAGTTATTGGAATGAATGCAGTGGCTGCAGGATACCAAGTTCTTAAGGGAATCCCTTTGCGTATGATCCACAGCACAGATGTTTGCACATAGCAGAGACTCAGTGAAGTTGCTTTTAAAACATGTGTTTTTGCTTATAGTTACATCTTCCATAGCTCCCAAGTGATGATGAATGGTGGGATAGACCCAAGAGGTCAAAATGTTTTAATAAAATTATATAGGGAAAGCACTCAAATCTTTCAAAGCTATCAAATAAAAACTGAGCAAACTGAAAAACCACGACTCTTCTTAGATCTATCATAGAGGTTGGGTCACAGGGGAAACCACTGTCCCCCCAAATTGGAGAGACCAAGAGGCAAACGCAGAGGGTCCTGGCTTGCTGGTGCAGAAACCTCCCAGAGAATCAGCTGGGAGGTAGAAAAACCTGAATTACAGCTGACAAATTCCGGGAGACTGTGTGAACAAATCTGAAATAAAAATTCCAGGGGAACCCAGTCCACAGAGGCCTCCACACTTTCATGAATTTTACTTACAGGTGTTCAACCAGGTTCTCACAATGAATAATGGAAAAAATTTCCCTTGTGCTTCAAGCAGTGGGAGGGAAAAAAAGAGCCATTTTGAAATACACCGGAACATTGTGTTCTTAACAAGGTTTGCCCACAGGAGACCCTAGTTAACCACAGTCTAATCTGCTGGAGTTTTATCAGAAAATAGCTGACCTGAGGGACTGGAAATACCCAACTCCAGCCCCCTCCAGCCATTGTTCTACTGAAGTTGAGGCTGGGGACTAAGAACATATGTAAAGTTCACAGCCCAGAGGTACAGGCTCACTAAAGACTGAGACCTACTCATAGGACTGCAGAACACTCCCTTCCCGCTTTATCAACACATTACTAAAGCCATATTTATAACATTTCCGTTTACCCAGTACATCAAGTCTGGCTGTCAAGAAAAAATTACAAGACATACCAAAAACCAAAAAAAAAAAAAAAAAAAAAAAAATCCCCACAGTTTGAAGAGACAGAGCAAGCATCAGAACCAGGCTCAGATATGTCAGAGATGTTAGAATTACCAGATGGGGAACTTAAAACAACTATGATTAAAACACTAAAGGATGAGGTAGACAGCATGCAAGAACAGATGGGCAATGTAAGCAAAGAAACAGAAACTCTAAGAAAGATCCTAGAAGAAATGCTAGAGATCAAAAACACTGTCACAGAAATGAAAAATGCCTTTGATGGGTTTATTGTTAGACTGGATATGGCTGAGGAAAGAATCTCTGGACTTGGGGATATGTCAATAGAAACTGCCAAAACTGAAAAGCAAAGATAAAAGAGACTGAAAAAACAAAAAACAAAGACAGAATATCCAAGAACTGCAGGACAATTATAAAAGCAGTAACACAAATGTAATGAGAATTCCAAAAGGAGAAGAGAGAAACAGAAGAAATGTTTGAAACAATAGTAACTGAGAATTTCTCCAAATTTTGTCAGACACTAACCCCTATATATCAGGATATGTTGTCAAGAAGCCCAGACAACACTGAGCAGGATAAATGCCAAAAACCCTATACCTGTGCATACCATTTTCAAACTACAGAAAATCAAACATAAGGAAAGCATCCTGAAGGAAGCCAGAGAGGGGAAGAACACCTTACCCGTAGAGGAGTAAAGATAAGAACTACGGCCGGTGTGGTGGCTCACACCTGTAATCCCAGCAATTTGGGAGGCAGAGGCGGGTGGATCACGAGGTCAGGAGATCAAGACCATTCTGGCTAACACGCTGAAACCCCGTCTCTACTTAAAAAATACAAAAAAATTAGCTGGGCGTGGTGGCAGGCACGTGTAGTCCCAGCTACTCGGGAGGCTGAGGCAGGAGAATCTCTTCAACTCAGGAGGCTGAGGTTGCAGTGAGCTGAGATCGTGCCACTGCACTCAAGCCTGGCAACAGAGCAAGACTCTAGCTCAAAAAAAAGATAATAACTACATCTGATTTCTCAGAAATCATGCAAGCAAGAAGAGACAGGAGTAAAATATTGAAAGTATTAAGAGAAAAAAAAACCCCATCAAGCTAGAATTCTTTATTTTGTGAAATTGTCCTTCAAAAGTGAAAGAGAAATAATTTCTTAGACAAACAAAAATTGAGAGGATTGATTGCCAGTAAACCTGCCTTGCAAGAAATGTTAAATTCTTTAGAGAGAAGGAAAATAATAAAGGTCAAAAACTTGGACCTACATGAAAAATGGAAGAGTACCAGAGAAAGAATAAGTGAAGGTAAAATAAAAACTGGTATTTTGTTATTCTTGATTGATCTAATAGATAACACTTTGTTTAAAATAATAAAAGCAACAATGTATTTGATTATGTATGCTTATGTGCAGATATATGTTTAGGTATGCTTATATGTAAGTGAAATAAATGGGAGCAATGATACAAGAAACAAGAGGAAGGAATTATAATCATTTTGTTATTGTAAGGTACTCACATTACCTGTGAAGTGTTATTACATTATTTGAAATTGGACTTGGATTCCTTGTAAATGTATATTGTAAAATCTAGGGTAAACACTTTAAAAAGTTAAAAAAAGGATAACTGATAATGCTACTAAGGGAGAGAAAATAGAATGATATAAAATACTCAATTAAAACCACAAAAGTCAGAAAAAGAGTAGAAGACAAAAATAACAAAGGCAACAAATAGAAAACGATAACACATATGGTAGATAGGAATCCAACTGTATCAATAACTGGTTTGGATTTCAGTGATCTAAATACACTAATTAAAAGATATTGTCAGAGTGGAATAAGCAACAAGTTTCAACCGTGTGTTGTCCACAAAAAGTCCATGTAAATATAAAGGTACATATAGATTAAAAGTAAACAACTGGTGAGAGCTATGCTAAAACTAATCAAAAGAAAGCAAAAGTAGCTATATTAATTGCAACCAGAGAAGACTTCAGACCAGAAAAAGTTATCAGGGGTGAAGAGGACCATTACATAATGATAAAGGGATTACTTCTTCAAGAAGACATAAAAATTCTTAATGTGTGTGCACCTAACAACAGAGCATCAAAACACATAGGCAAAAACGGGTAGGACTGCAGGGAGAAATAGATGAATTCACTATTATATTTGGACGCTTCAACACCCCTCTGTCAGCAATGAACAGATCCAGCAGGTGCAAAATTGGTAAGGACAAAGCTAAACTCAACAACACCATCAGGCAATTGAATATAATAGATATCTACAGACTGTTTCATCCAACAACAGCAGAATATCCATCCTTCTCAAGCTAACACAAAACATTCACCAAGATAGACCACATTCTGGACCATAAAACACACCACAGCAAATTTACAAGAGTATGAATCATACAATGCCTGCTGTCAAACCACAATGGAATTAAACAAGAAATCTGTAATAGAAAGATAAATGGAAAACTCCAAAGTACTTGGAGATGAAAAAACACTTCTAAATAACATATGGGTCAAGGAAGAAATCTCAAGAGAAATTTAAAAGTAACTTAGAATTGGGTTAAAATGAAAACACAATTTATCAAAATTTGTGGGATGCAGTAAAAGCAGTGCATAGAGGGAAATTTGTAGTATTGAATGCATATGTTTGAAAAGAAGAAAAATCTAAAACCAATCAACTAAGCTTCCACCTTAGGAAACTGGAAGAAAAAGATCAAATTAAAGTAAGTGGAAGAAAAGAAATGATGACGATTAGGATAGATTAGATTTGTTAGATTTCTCTGTCTTATTATCCTGTCTTCATGTTTTTATGTCATTTTCGGTAGTCCTCCCTTATCCATGGTTTTGCTTTGTTTGGTTTTAGTTACTTGCAATCAACTACAGTCAGAAATTATTAAATGGAAAATTCCAGAAATGAATAGTTCATAAGCTTTAAGTTGTGCACCATTCTGAGTGGTGTGATGAAATCTCATGCCACCTTCCTCTGTCCCATTGGGATGCCAATCATCCTTTTGTTCAGCATATTCACATTGTATAGTAAGTCCCCACTTAACAGTTGTTGATAGTTTCTTAGAAACTGTGACTTTAAGCAAAACAATGTGTAATGAAACCAATTTTACCATAGGCTAATGGACATAAACAAGAGTTAAGTTCCTAAGGTATATTCCTGGTCACAAAAACATCACCAGACTTCTAAAGGAAACCCTAAACATTTCTAATATTAAAGATTAAAATAGATAAGAGCTATATATCCATTTTAGAATGATTAATTAAAATGAATAAGATAAGTATTTATCCAATTTTTGGTGAATCAGTGAGTGACAACAGTCATAGTAGTGGGTTAAATCAAGGAATGTTTGCAAGGTAAAAATTGTAAGGAACACCTCCTACCATCATTCAGTTCAAAAACAAACAATAACAAATATGGTGGGTTTGATAAGCACATTTGTACTGCATTGTTTCTTGTGCATTTATATAATTGTCCTATATTTTATGAATTGTTATTTTGTGATAATTTGTATTCATTCGTTCATTCATTTTCCAATCTGCTTTATTCCAATTCAGAGTTGTACATGGCTGGAGCATATTCCAGCAGCTCAAAACACAAGGCAGGAACCAACCCTGGACAGGATGTCATTTCATCGCAGGGCAAGCTCACACACACCCCCACCCTCACTCAGACTGGGACAATGTGGTCATGCCAATTCACCTAATGTGCACATCTTTGGGATGTAGGAGGAAGCTGGAGTACCCAGAGAAAACCTGTGCAGACATGGGAAGAATGTGCAAACTCCACACATAACAGTGACCCTGGCTAGGAATTGATTTTCTTTCTCATCAACATTACAACAAAATGAAATATTTGAGGGCCTGCTGGAAGTCGTAGCTAATGCAATAAGATAAGAAAATAGATTGAAAGGCGTATAGATTGGGAAGGAGTAAATAAAGCTGTCTTTATTTCTATACAGATGACATGATCATCTGTATAGAAAATCTGAAATAATTAAAAAAATCCTCCTAGAACTAATAAGCAATTATAGCAGGGTTGCAGGATGTTAGGTTAGTACACAAAAGTCAGTCGCTTTTCTATATACCAACAATGGCAAGTGGAATTTGAAATTTAAAAACACTGTACCATTTACACTGGGACCCCCCAGATTTATCAGCATATGTACAAAATCTACAGGAAAACTACAAAACTCTGATGAAAGAGATCAAAGAAAAACTAAATAAATGGAGAGATATTCCATATTGATGGATAGGTAGACTCAATATTTTCAAGATGTTAGTTCTTCCCAGAGTGATCTATAGATTCAATGCAATCTAGTAAAAATCCGAGCAAGGCATTTTATGTTTATTGACAAACTGAGTCTAAAGTTTATGTGGATGGCAAAAAGGCCAGAATAGTCAGCACTTACTGAAGGAGAAGAACAAACTTGGAGGACTGACACCACTTGACTTCAAGTCTTACTACAAAGCTGACGTATAAAAATAGTGATCAAGACAGTATGGTATTGGCAAAAGAATAGACAAATAGGTTAATGGAACAGAATAGACAGCCCGGAAATATACCCACATAAATATAGCCCACTGATTTTTGACAAAGAAGCAGAAGCACTACAACAGAGAAAGTCTTTTCAACAAATGGTGCTTGAACAATGGGACATCCATATGCAAATAAATG
The DNA here is from genome assembly GCF_028885655.2 of Pongo abelii. Taxonomy (NCBI): domain Eukaryota; kingdom Metazoa; phylum Chordata; class Mammalia; order Primates; family Hominidae; genus Pongo; species Pongo abelii. The sequence continues at coordinate 71,183,844 of NC_071992.2, forward strand.
AAACTAGACACAGATCTTACACCTTTAAAAAAATTAACTCAAAATGGATCACAGGCAGACTTGTATATAAAATGTACAACTAGGACACACCAAAAACCCTGTTAGAACTAATGAACAAATTCAGTGAAATTACAAGATACAAAATCAACATGTAAAATCAGCTGTGTTTCTGTAAACTAATGATGGCTATCTGAAAAAGAAATCAAGCAAACAATAGAATTAAAAATTACTTAGGAATAAATTTAACCAAGGGGTTAAGAGATCTGTACATTGAAAACTATGAATCATTGATGAAATAAATTGAGGAAGACATAAACAGATGGAAAGATATCTCATGTTTATGAATTGGAATAGTTAATATTGTTAACATACCCCTACTACCAAAGGGATCTAAAGATTCAGTGCAATCCCTATAAAAATTTCAATGGCATCTGTTTCCACACAAATAGAATAAATAATCCTAAAATCTGTATAGAACCACAAAATATCCAAACAGCCAAAGTAATCTTGAGGACAAAGAAGAAAGCTGAAGAGATCACCTGATAACAAATATACTGCAAACCTATTGTAATCAAAACAGCATGAGATCAACGTACAAATAAACATATAGGCCAATGGTAAAGCAGAAGAGTATAGAGAGCCCAGAAATAAATCCATGCATTTATGATCAATTGATCTCTGACAAAAATGCCAAAAACACACAATGGGGAAGATGCTCTCTTTAATCAATGGTGTTGGGAAAACTGGATATCCACAAGCAAATGGATGAAATTGGACCCCATCTCACACTGTGTAGAATGCTTCAATGATCATGGGAGTGCTAATATCTC